>NC_041224.1:101988379-102039471 GCF_002837175.3 Physeter macrocephalus | reverse complement strand
ATAAAGATGATACAAATAGATGGAGAGATATACCATGTTCTTGGATTGGAAGAATCAACATTGTGAAAATGACTCTACTACCCAAAGCAATTTACAAATTTAATGCAATCCCTATCAAATTACCACTGGAATTTTTCACAGAACTAGAACAAAAAATTTCACAATTTGTATGGAAACACAAAAGACCCCGATAGCCAAAGCAATCTTGAGAACGAAAACTGGAGCTGGAGGAATCAGGCTCCCTGACTTCAGACTATACTACAAAGCTACAGTAATCAAGACAGTATGGTACTGGCACAAAAACAGAAATATAGATCAATGGAACAGGATAGAAAGCCCAAAGATAAACCCACGCACATGGTCACCTTATCTTTGATAAAGGAGGCAGGAATATACAGTGGAGACAAGACAGCCTCTTCAATAACTGGTGCTGAGAAACCTGGACAGGTACATGTAAAAGTGTGAAATTAGAACACTCCCTAACACCATACACAAAAATAAACTCAAAATGGATTAAAGACCTAAATGTAAGGTCAGAAACTATTAAACTCTTAGAGGAAAACATAGGCAGAACACTGTATGACATAAGTCACAGCAAGATCCTTTTTGACCCACCTCCTAGAGAAATGGAAATAAAACAAAAAATAAACAAATAGGACCTAATGCAACTTCAAAGCTTTTGCACAGCCAAGGAAACCATAAATAAGACCAAAAGACAACCCTCAGAATGGGAGAAAATATTTGCCAATGAAGCAAAACTACAAATAGAACTACCATACGACCCCGCAATCCCACTACTGGGCATATACCCTGAGAAAACCATAATTCAAAAAGAGTCATGTACCAAAATGTTCATTGCAGCTCTATTTACAATAGCTAGGACATGGAAGCAACCTAAGTGTCCATCAACAGATGCATGGATAAAGAAGATGTGGCACATATATAGAATGGACTATTACTCAGCCATAAAAAGTAACAAAATTGAGTTATTTGTCGTGAGGTGGATGGACCTAGAGTCTGTCATACAGAGTGAAGTAAGTCAGAAAGAGAAAAACAAATACCGTATGCTAACACATATATACGGAATCTATGAAAAAAAAAAAAAAGGTCATGAAGAACCTAGGGGCAAGGTGGGAATAAAGAGACATACCTACTAGAGAATGGACTTGAGCATATGGGGAGGGTGAGAGTAACCTTTGAAAAAGTGAGAGAGTGGCATGGACATTTATACACTGCGAAACATAAAATAGATAGCCAGTGAGAAGCAGCTGCATAGCACAGGGAGATCAGCTTAGTGCTTTGTGACCACCTAGATGGGTGGGATAGGGAGGGTTGGAGGGAGAGAAATGCAAGAGAGAAGAGATATGGGAACATATGTATATATATAACTGATTCACTTTGTTATAAACAGAAACTAACACACCATTGTAAAGCAATTATACTCCAAAAAGATGTTTAAAAAAAAGAAATTAAAGATGATACCAACAGATGGAGAGATGTACCATGTTCTTGGATTGGAAGAATCAATTTTGTGAAAATGACTATACTACCCAAGCAATCTACAGATTCAATGCAATCCCTATCAAATTCCAATGGCATTTTTTATGGAACTAGAATAAATCATCTTAAAATTTGTATGGAGACACAAAATACCCTGAATAGCCAAAGAAGTCTTGAGGGAAAAAAATGGAGCTGGAGGAATCAGACTCCGTGACTTCAGAGTATACTACAAAGTTACAGTAATCAAGACAATATGGTCCTGCACAAAAACAGAAACATAGATCAGTGGAACAAGATAGAAAGCCCAGAGATAAACCCACGTACCTATGGTCAACTAATCTATGACAAAGGAGGCAAAGATATACAATGGAGAAAGACAGTCGCTTCAATAAGTGGTGCTGGGAAAACTGGACAGCTACATGTAAAAGAATGAAATTAGAACACTCCCTAACACCATACACGAAAATAAACTCAAAGTGGATTCGAGATCTAAATATAAGACCAGACACTATAAAACTCTGAGAGGAAAACATAAGAAGAACACTCTTTGACATAAATCACAGCAAGATCTTTTTTGATCCACCTCCTAGAGTAATGGAAATAAAACCAAAAATAAACAAATGGGACCTAATGAAACTTCAAAGCTTTTGTACAAATGAAACTTAAAAGCTTTTGCACAGCAAAGGATACCATAAACAATACCAAAAGACAACCCTCAGAATGGGAGAAAATATTTGCAAATGAAGCAACTGACAAAGGATTAATATCCAAAATTTATAAGCAACTCTTGCAGCTCAATAACAAAAAAACAAACAACCCAATCCAAAAATGGGCAGAAGAACTAAATAGACATTTCTCCAAAGAAGATATACAGATCGCCAACAAACACATGAAAGAATGCTCAACATCATTAATCATTAGAGAAATGCAAATCAAAACGACAATGAGATATCATCTGACACCGGTCAGATTGGCCATCATCAGAAACTCTAGCAATAATAAATGCTGGAGAGGGTGTGGAGAAAAGGGAACCCTCTTGCACTGCTGGTGGGAATGTAAATTGATACAGCCACTATGGAGAACAGTATGGAGGTTCCTTAAAAAACTACAAATAGAACTACCATACGACCCAGCAATCCCACTACTGGGCATATACCCAGAGAAAACCATAATTCAAAAGACATGCACCCCAGTGTTCATTGCAGCACTATTTACAATAGCCAGGTCATGGAAGCAACATAAATACCCATCGACAGACGAATGGATAAAGAAGTTGTGATACATATACACAATGGAATATTACTCAGCCATAAAAAGGAACGAGTTGAGTCATTTGTTGAGACGTGGATAGATCTAGAGACTGTCAAACAGAGTGAAGTAAGTCAGAAAGAGAAAAACAAATATCGTATATTAACACATGTATGTGGAACGTAGAAAAATGGTACAGATGAACCGTTTTGCAGGGCAGAAGTTGAGACACAGATGGAGAAAACAAACGTACGGACACCAAGGGGGGAAAACAGCGGTGGGGTGGGGATGGTGGTGTGCTGAATTGGGCGATTGGGTTTGACATGTATACACTGATGTGTATAAAATTGATCACTCATAAGAACCTGCAGTATTAAAAAACAAACAAAAAAACAACTAATACTAAACTTTGTTTGGGTTATTTGTATGGAAATATGTTAATATAAATGTTTCAGACATTACATGAAATTTCTAAAAATCTTATATGTTCTGGTATAATGTTGTAAGTCATAATTCTAGTTATTACTTTAAAATGTATATCTCAGAAATAACTAAATTTCCTTGTCAATTGCATTATTATGAACTTTCATCAAATCTTTAACCGTGGTCATTTTTAAGTCTTTTGTCATTTACAGACAGTTCTGGGTGTACTCTGATGTTTTCGCAAAAATTTTCCTATAAAAGGGCTTCATCTTCAAGGAATTCATGGAAAATACTCTGACAAGTACAGGTTTCTGGTAACTGACTATACTGCTGAACTGAATGAATAAGCATTTTCAGAACTCTAATGGAAAACTGATGAATTCATAAAAGTGCTAACAAAAGATCAAGATGAAAAAGAAATTAATTACATGGGACTTAGTGAACTGATGAAGATGACTATAATTTTTGTGACTTTCTGTTTGAATAAAAAAATAAAATAAAATGTAATAGAGATCAAATTATAATAAAGGAATATCAAAATTCTGATAATTATTTAATATTATCATTATTTAATATTACAAAGGGAAAATTGCATGTAAAGGCCATGAGTGCACAGCAGTAATGAGATATGATGTAGAGGCAAAAGTTTATAGAAAAAAGTCACAAGCTTAGAAACGTCAGTAAATGTGTTCTCCCCAAAGCCCATTATTCCATAGAGAGACTTGGGTCAGGCACTTCTTGAAGCACCATGGAGAGCATTCTAGGAGATGGGTAATGCCCCTTTATACTGTTACATATTTATTAGGAAGTTGGAGTTGGGGAGGTGGCACAGAACCCCCATTCAACTCCATACAAAAGGGAACTTCCTGGCTGGGATGTGACTTTGTTAGAAAGAAGATATTTGGAAGCTCATATAGACACTGTTTTGTTCTTCTGCTGTATCAGCTCTGCTGAGCTGGCTCACTGAAAAGCAAGCACAAGGGGAAAAACAAGAGCCACCAAGACCATTTATGAAATCCATGTTTGTTTCCCCTAAAACATACACACATTAAGACACACAAAGACTAAGATATTTGCCATTCATAGATCCCAACTGCCACATGGCAAGCCAAATACCCTGATTTGGCTCTACTAATTTTCACCTAAACATACTGATAGTTTTGTTATTTTGATGTGTTGATCAGCTGGCAAGAATTCTCAAAGGTGAAAAGTAAGTGGAAATATGAACTCAGAGATGCAGGAGCCCACATTTACTCTGGGGCTTGCTAACCCTGGGTCATCTTGAGCTTTAGTTTCTAGGTTTTCAAAGGACCTGAAGATGGTAAACACAGCATATTCCAGATGAATAGTCTTATAGAAGACATGCCATATACATAGATCTAAGACCATGATTGTTATATGCTCAATGTAAAGAATGATAGGAAATAAATTGGCCTCCTTTTACCATAACCATGTAAAGAAAAGTTATAAGGAAGTTGGGAATGGATGTTAAGTGCTAACTTTTCAGCTATGCAGAATTCACACAAACTGTTACCCTTAATTACCTTCCAAATAATAGTGAAAAAAACATATTCTCATTTTATGTAATACAGCTAGCCCTTGTATCATAAACAATCATGCTAGTCCTCTCCTTAAAATAAAAAGAGGTCCAAAGTCCAAAATTGGTAGGACCATCCTGGAGAATGTTTTTGCCTTTTCTAATAAAAGAAAAAATATCCAAGACAAACACAATGAAATACAACATGCCAAAACATGTGGGATGCAGTAAAAGCAATCCTAAGGGAGAAGTTCATAATAATATGTGCCTACTTCAAGAAACAAGAAAAATCTCAAATAAACAACCTAACTTAACATCTCAAGGAACTAGTGAAAAATAAAAAAAAAAACCCAAAGTTAATAGCACGAAGGAAATAACAAAGATCAGAGAAGAAATAAAATAGAGATTAAAAAGACAAAAGAAAAGATCAAAGACAAAGAGGTGGTTCTTTGAAAAGATAAATAAAATTGACACATCTTTATGTAGACTCACCAAGAAAAAAGGAGAGAAAAATGAAATAAAGAAAATTTAAAATGAAAAAGGTAATATTACACCTGATACCACAGAAATACAAAGGATCATAAGAGACTAGTATGAACAGTTATATACTAATTGGACAACCTAGAAAAAATAGATAAATTCCTAGAAAAATATAACCTACCAGGACCAAATGATGAAGACATAGAAAATCTAAACAGACTGATTACTTGTAAGGAGATTGAAGTAGTAATCAAAAACCTCCCAATAGGGACTTCCCTGGTTGTGCAGTGGTTAAGAATCCACCTGCCAATGCAGGGGACACGGGTTCGAGCCCTGGTCTGGGAAGATCCCACATGCCACGGAGCAACTAAGCTCGTGCACCACAACTACTGAGCCTGCACTCTAGAGCCCGTGGGCCATAACTACTGAGCCCACATGCCACAACTACTGAAGCCCATGTGCCTAGACCCCATGCTCCACAACAAAAGAAGCCACCACAATGAGAAGCCTGCGCACCACAACAAAGAGTAGCCCCTGCTCACCGGAACCAGAGAAATAAAAACCAAAACCTCCCAATAACATTAAAGAGTCCAGGAAAAGATGGCTTCACTGGTAAATTCTTCCAAACATTTATAGAAGAATCACATCAATCACTCTCAAACTCTTCCAAAATACAGAAGAAGGAACACTTCAAAATCATTTCACTAGGCCAGCATTTCCTTGATACCAAAACGAGAAAAGGATGCCACAAGAAAAAAAAAAAATTACAGGCCAATATCCCCAATGAACATGATGTAAAATTTCTCAAAGTATTAGCAAACTGAATTCAATAGTGTATTAAAAGAATCATACATCATGATCAAGTGGGATTTATTTCAGACATGCAAGGAAAGCTCAATATTTGCAAATCAATTAATATTATATAGCCCATTAACAAAATGAAAGATAGAAACCATATGATCATCTTAATAGATGCAGAAGCATTTGACAAAATTTGATATTTGTTTATGATAAAAACTCTTAAAGTGGGTATAGAGGGAACATACCTCAACATAATACAAGCCATATAAGACATGCCCATAGCTAACATCATACCCAATGATGTAAAGCTGGAAGCTTTTCCACTAAGATCAGAAACAAGATGATCTCTCACCACTTTTATTCAACATAGTATTGGAAGTTCTAGCAGGAGTAACAGGCAAGAAAAAGAAATAAAAGCAATCCAAATTGGAAAGGAAGAAGTGAAATGGTCAATATTTCCAAATGACATGATGCTATATATTCAAAACCCTAAAGGCTTTACCAAAAATTGTTGGAACTAATCAAAGTTCTAATTCTATAAATTTTCAGGATACAAAATCAATATACAAAAATCTGTTGCATTTTTGTACACTAATAAACTATCAGAAAGAGAAATTTATAAAGCAATCCCTTTTACAGTTACATCAAAAAGAATAATATACATGGGAATAAATTTAACCAAGTGAAAGACCTGTACACTGAAAAATATAAGACATTGATAAAAGAAATTGAAGAAGAAACAAATAAATGGAAAGATATTCTGCGTTCATGGATTGGCAGAATATTTTTAAAATGTCCATACTACCCAAAACAATCTATTGATTCAATACAATCCCTATCAAAATTCCAATAACGCTTTTTTACAGAAATAGAACAAATAATCCTACATTTTTTATGTAACCACAAAAGACCCTGAATAGCCAAGGCAATCTTGAGGTAGAATAACAAAGCTGGAGGTATCACCCTCCCTGATTTCAAACTCAACTGCAAAGCTATAGAAATCAAATCAGTATGATACTGGCAATAAAACAGACACATAGATCAATGGAATAGAATATACAGCCCAGAAATAAACCCACACATATATGGTCAATTAATTTATGAGAAAGGAGCCAAGAATAAACAATAGGGAAAGGACAGTCTCTTCAATAATGTTTGTATAAGTAACAATTTGTTATCAATAAACAATGTTTAGAAAACAGAACAGCCACATGAAAAAGAATGAAATTGGTAGACTATCTTTCACCATAGAGAAAAATTAACTCAAAATGGATTTAAAACTTAAATATAAGATCTGAAACCATAAAACTCCTAGAAGAAAACATAGGTGGTAAACTCTTGACATTGGTCTTGGTGATGATTTTTTGTATCTGACACCAAAAGCAAAGGCAGCAAAAGCAAAAATAAACAAGTGGGACTACATGATTAACTTAAAACCTTCTGCATAGCAAAGGAAACCATCAACAAAATGATAAGGCAACCTACTGAGTAGGAGAACACATTTGCAAATCATATATCTGATAAGGGGTTAATTTCAAATCTATATAAAAAGCTCATACAACTCATTGGTAAGAAATAAACCATCTAATTTTAAAATGGGTAGAAGAGGGCTTCCCTGGTGGCACAGTGCTTGAGAATCCTCCTGCCGATGCAGGGGACACAGGTTCGTGCCCTGGTCCGGGAAGAAGATCCCACATGCCGCGGAGTGGCTGGGCCAGTGAGCCATGGCCACGGAGCCTGCACATCCGGAGCCTGTGCTCCACAACGGGAGAGGCCACAGCAGTGAGAGGCCCGTGTACTGAAAAAAAAAAAAAAAAAAAAAAAAAAAGGGTAGAAGATTTGAATGACATTTTCAAAAGAAGACATACAGATGGCTAATAGGTACATGAAAAGGTGCTCAGCATCAAAAATCATCAGGGAAATGCAAATCAAAACCACAGTAAGGTATCGCCTTCCACCTGTTAGAATGGCCATAATCAAAAATATAAGAAAAAACAAGTGTTTGCAAGAATCCACAGAAAAGGAAACCCTTCTGCACTGTTGGTAGGAATGTAGCTTTTGGTGCAGATTTTGTGAAAAATTGTATGGAGGCTCCTCAAAAAATTAAAAATAGAACTACCATATGATCCTGCAATTTTACTTTTCATTATGTATCTGAAGAGAATGAATACACTAACTAAAAAGTACATATGCACCCCCATATTCATTGCGGCATTATTTAGAATAGCCAAGATATGGAAACAACCTAAGTGTCCATCAATAAATGAATGGATAAAGAAAATATGGTATATACATACCATGGAATATTTTTCAACTATAAAACAGAAAGAAAGCTTGCTATTTGTAACAACATGGATGGAACTTCAGGGCATTATGCTAAATGAAAAAAAAACAGGCAGAAAAAAGAAAAATACTGTATGATTTCATTTATATGTAGAATCAAAAAAAAAAAGGGCTCATGGATATAGAGAACAGATTGGGGGTTGCCAGAGGCAGAGGATAGGGGGCTGTTAAAATGTGTGAAGGTGTTTAAAAAGTACTATCTTACAATTATAAAATAAGTAAGTCATGGGGGTTTAATGTACAGCATGGTGAAAATAGTTAATAATACTTTATTGCATATTTGAAGGTTGCTAAGAGAGTAGATCTTAAAAGTTCTCATCACAAGAATAAATAATTTTGTAACCATGTATGGTGATGGACCTACTGTGGTGGTCATTTTACAATAGATACAAATATTGAATTATTATGTTGCATATCAAAAGCTAACAATATGTTAATTATATCTCATTAAAAAAATACATATGGAGAGAATTAAAGTACTGTTAACAAATAGGACCTCTTAAATAGAGGCAAAATACTTTAAGGTCCAGAGACCTTAGGGGTACATTCTTATGTCTTATGGCATAAGACTCATGCATTTGACTTTGACTTATGCATTTGAAAACATAGAAAGTTGATTGTATAAATCAACTTACTAAAATTAGAGGATTTAAAAATGGAATGATATAAATGTACTCAACCCACCCAAAAAAAGGCAAGGAGGAGAAAAGAAAAGGAAAACAACAGTGGATCAAATAGAATGCACAAAATAAATTTAAAAATCAGTCATATAAAATATGTGACTGGGGCTTCCCTGATGGCGCAGTGGTTGAGAGTCTGCCTGCTGGTACAGGTGACACGGGTTCGAGCCCTAGTCTGGGAAGATCCCACATGCCGCGGAGCGGCTGGGCCTGTGAGCCACAACTACTGAGCCTGCACGTCTGGAGCTTGTGCTCTGCAGCAAGAGAGGCCGCGACAGCGAGAGGCCCGTGCGCTGCGATGAAGAGCGGCCCCTGCTCGCCGCAACTAGAGAGAGCCCTAGTGCAGAAACAAAGACCCAACACAGCCAAAAATAAAGAAGCTTTCATTTAAAAAAAATATATATGTGACTGCATTTACATTTAAAAATTTAAAGAAAAGAGCTTTATTTTATTTATTATATTAATATAATAAATATTTATTATAAGAACTATTTTAATATTTAAAGTCTAACAGGACTGAAAAAATAAAAAGCTATATGATATTTACAGAAGGTCAATCTAAAATGTAAGGATACAAAATGCTTGAATATAAAAGTGTTAAAAAAACAAAACAAAACAGAAATAAAGTCACAGATGTAGAAACCAAACTTATGGTTACCAAGGGGGAAAGTTGAGGATGGGGTGGGATAAATTTGGAGATTGGGATTAACATATACACACTACTATATATAAAATAGATTACTAATAAGAACCTACTGTATAGCACAGAGAACTCTACTCAATACTCTGTAATGAGCTATATGGGAAAAGAATCTAAAAAAGAATGGATATATGTATATGTATAACTGATTCACTTTGCTGTACAGCAGAAACTAATACAATATTGTAAATCAACTATACTCCAATAAAAATTAATTTTAAAAAAAAGTGTTAAAGAGCACGGAAGACACATAATTATCCAAAGACACCCCTCATAGACATGCTATATCAGACAAAAGAGCCTTTAAGGCAGAAGTAAATAAAATGATAAAAGTTCACTTTATTAAAAATATATAAGAATTCTAAACTTTATGAAGCAAAGCATATAATGCAAAAATTGACAGAACTCAGTGAGAATCTAATTCACCATTACAGTCAAATATTTTAACACACATTTCTTAGTAATTTATGGATAAAGTAGGCCCAAAAAATCAGATAGAAACAAAGAGAATCTGAAGAAACAACCTTGATTTAATACACACATAGAGAATTATACACTACACCAGTAGCAAATAAATATTCCTTCTAAGCACATAAAATATTTATGAAAAATGATCACAAACATAGCCATAAAGAAGTCTTCACAAATTTGACCATAGTGCAAGGAAATTAGAACTAATAAGAAAATAATACTAATAAAACAAAACCCACACCATACTTTTGAAAATTAATGAGCTCCTTTCTAAGTAACTCATGAGTTAGAGAGATCATAGAAGTTAAACATTCAGAATGGAATTATACTGAAAATACTAAATATTATAATTAATGAAATACAGCCAAATTAGTACTTATTCATAAAAGAAAAGAAGAAAAACTCAATGAGCTAAGAGCCTAAATTTTAAAACTTAGGAAAAGAAGGGGGTGGGGTTGGGGATTAAAAGAAGGAATAATACTTAACAATAAAAAAGAGAACAAACTACTACTACTTTACAACAATCTGGATGACTCTCATAAATATAATGTTGATTGAAAGAAATCAGGTGCAAAATGTTATAAACTGTATGATTTCATTCTATGAAGTTCAAGAGCAGACAAAATGAATCAGTAGTGATAAAAATGATAGAGGTTTCCTCTGAGGAGGTTAACTGGGAAGGGGCACTAGGGAATTGAACTCTCTGGAATGTTCTGTATCTTGATCTGGATGGTGGTTTCACAGATGTATTCATCTGTAAAATTCATTTAGGCTGTATATTTAAGGTTTGTGGACTTTATGGTATACATGTTATACCTCAACAGAAACGCTTAAGAAAACAACACAAAGTATTTAAAAAATGAATCTGTAATAGAGACAATAAGGCCACAAGTTATGTTTTTCTAAATAGACTAATGAAATATACAAGCATCATGTAGATTGACCAAGAAAAATAAGAGAGGACAAATAAAACAATTTTAAGAAAAAAAAAAAGAGGACAGAACCTAGATGATGTAGGGATTTAAAAGATAAAATGTGAATATTAAGAATAACTTTTTAACAACACTTGAGAACATAGATGAAATAGATTAATTTCTAGAAAAACTAACTAATGAGGAAATAGAAAACCTGAAGAATTGTATAATTAGAGTTGCACTCAAAGCTCATTTTGGTCATATGCTATTGCCAAATATTAAATATTCAACCAAAGCCAAGGCCAAAGTCAAATAAAATCATCACAGAATGAATTCTGGGATACAGTATTAAATCTGAAATTTATTTGAAATATTTATTTCTAATAGCAATTATAATGTCAAACTTTCATAATTTGCTAAAAAACACTAATTCTTTTCAGGGTCAGCTGCTGTATTTCTCCTGTAGCAATGCTATTGTATAGTTGTGATACCAAATATGCTCTTTTTCAACTGGCATATTTAATAATATAACAAACTTCTTTATGGCTGGCTGAATATAATAGAGGAAAAAGGTTTTCATAAAATATTTTCTACTAGTAAATTCATATGTGGAATCCAAAAATTGGAAAAATCTTTTTTAAAAAAAAGAAGTCCCTCTACTTTTAGTTACTAAAATTGGTTATGAATCCATGGCTGTTATTTTTACAAACATTTTTTACATTTTTAGCCTTAATAAACTAAAAATCCTAAGAATCATCTTAAATTATTTCCAAGACAACTTTTTTTCAAATTTTATTAGCAAGAAGAAAATTTCTCTAGCACATTATTTTCTTCATATTGCTTATACATTTATGTGTGCACTTAAGATGATTCATGGATTAAATTTTGTGTGATATTTGAGTTTTCTTTTTTATAATATTTATAGCTGATAACATATATATTCTATTTATAATCCATTTGTTGATGGAAATCATGGCAAAATAAATAACTTTCCAAGTTTAGGATTAAAATATAATCCAATATCCACTTTTCTCCTTGATATTAATACTTAAGTTTTTAAAAGCATAATTTGGCTCAAAATAGTAAAATAGTCTTATTAAATTAATATAGTATCTTTTTTTCTCTTAATATAGTTTTTAACTATTTGAATGTTTATACTGATGGTGAATGCTAGGATGAGTATAAAAGTTATTTTAGCACTCATCATGAATATAAATGTTCAAATAAATAGATAAAAACATATTAAAAGAAAAAACAGCTAATATGTAAGGTAGAAATGTATACTACCTCTAGAATGCTTACCTACATGAAGATTTGTACTTTAATAGTAAATCTGAATACCCAACTTGTTTATATCGAGACAGTGTTATCCTCATTAGATGTGGTGGAAATTGTGCATGACCACATGATCATTGATCATGCAAAAATTCTAGTTTGCAGAATTCTTAACAAAGTGGTATTTGGCTTCTCAGCCTTCCAGAGGTTGAGGAAGAAGCTAAATAGTGGCTTTTAACCAAATATTAAGACTGAGGTCAAATTTAGCATATATCTAAATCATAACTAAAATTGAAATACTAGTAAACAAAAATAAACAAACAAAAACTCTCCCAACAAAGAAAACACTAGGCCCAGATTTTTTTTCAAGAAGTGTACTTAGTAATAAAGGCACAAATAATTCTAAAGATACACAAACAATTACAGAACACAGAAAAAGAAGAAAACTTCCACCATATTTTATGAAACTGGAATAAACTTGATGCAAAAATAAAGAAAAATACATAAAAGATATAAGCATTGGAAAGGGGAAAATGGATATTATTCACAGACAATGTGATTGTCAACATTGTTCCAAAGGAATCAACATACAATTTGTTAGAATTAAAATCTGTATATAGCAAATTTCCTGGAGACCAAATCAATTTCATTTCTGTTCATAAGATGCAAAGAATTAAAAGTGCAATTCACAAAATAGCAATTATTTATAAAGAATAAAAATATAAAATACTTAAGGATAAATGTTACAAAGCATGTGCAAACTCATTATGGGAAAATGTATAAATTTTATTGAAAGAAGTTCTAAAAATAGAGAGAGAGATCATATTCTGAAATGACAACACAATATTGGGAAAATGTCAGTTTTCCCCAAATTGACCTATGGATTCAATTTGATCGAATCAAAATGCCAACAGGGTGTGTGTGTGTGTGAGAGAGAGAGAGAGAAAGAGAGAGAGACAGGGAAAGAGAGGGAGAGAGACTTGGAAATACCTGAAAAGTGATCTAAAATTTATGAAGAAGAGTAAAGGGACAAAAATAGCACATTGTTCCTGAAGAACATGATTTAATAGGGGAATTTTGTCTTAGTAGATATCCAAACTTAGAATAATACTGTACTATTTCAGACAATGTGGTACTTTTGCAGGGATATACCAATTAAACAGAATAGAAAATTTGGAAATAGAATAGAGATATAAATATTTGATTTATGGCAGATAAGTGTAAGATATATAAAATTTTCAATAAATGGCATTGAGATACTTGGTTATGCAAATGAAAAAAAAAAAAGAAACAATCTCTATGTCATTCCATAACTAAAAATCAACTACAGGTAAATTAAAGCTTAAATTAAATCCTTAAGGCAAAAATGATGAAAATTTTAGGGAACAGTAAGAGAATATTTTTCTGTCCTCAGGGTAGGGACATATTTTTTGAGCAAGACACAAGAAGTGCTCGATGCAAGGAAAAAATGATATTTTCAACAATGTGAAAATTGAGAACTTCTAGTTCATCAAATTATGCCACTAAAAAGTGAATAGACTTGGAGGAAATATTTGTAGCATAAAAACAATCAAATGATTCAAATCCAGAACATTTAAAGAGCTCTAATGAATTATTAAGAAAAAAGGCAATCCAATGAATAGTGGGCAAAAGACTTGGACAGGCACTTCCCTAAAAAGGAAAGGTAAAAAGTCAACATGCTTTAAAAAGATGAACAGATTCATAAATAACTAGAAGAATATTGGTTTATGTGATTGAGGAGGAATTTCTCTACACTGCTGGTGGCAGTATAAGTGGGTGCAAGCATTTTTAAAAGCATTGTGCCATACCTACTGGAATTGACAATGACTCTCACCTGTGACTCAGAAATTCCATCCCTACGTATGTGTCCTAGAGAAATTTTTGTATATGCTCATTATCATGACATATGTGTAAGAAACATTCATATCAGCACTCTTTGTAATAGGAAAAAATCTGGAAATGGCCCAAATATTGCATTATACTTACACAGTAGAATACTATACAGCAGTGAAGCTATGGGCAACAAGACACATAATTCAGCAGGACAACACTAAACTACACAAAATATGTAAATCACAAAATATGATTGATATAAATACACATGGTACAATGTGCATTTACAGTTATCTGAAGTTCAGAAATATACAATAAATAATATATTGTTTACGTTAGTGATACATGTGGTAAAAATCATAGAAAATAAATACATTAACACAAAAAAGGGACAGTAATTACTTTGCAGTTGGGAAGGTTTGAATAGGAGAGGAACACACAAAGGGACATTCCAAGGGACACACAAAATCCTTAAAAGAGCTTTCCACACTTAACTGCTCAAAACACAGATACAATAAAACAAACAATGATAAAGTTGAATTCATAATTTTTTAAAACCATTTTCATGAAAAAATTACTATAAACAAAACACTAACAAACTGAATAAAAACATTTGTAATATATCAGAGGTAAATGATTGACATCTCTAGTATTTCAGGAAATCTTAAAAAATAGAGGAAAAAAGAATCAAAAACCTTAATAGACAAATTAGCCAAAGATATAAACAAGACAATTTTTTTTAAAAAGGTATTAAAATAGTCCTTCAGTATATGGAAAGATATACAGTATATGGAAAGATATATACCACCTCACAAGAGAAAGTAAATTAAAATTACAAGGAGACAATCAGATTAGCAAAAATTAAAAAGTATGAAAATACACTCTTTTAGAAAGGCGGTGGAGAAACAGGCACTCATAATTTGCTAGTGAAAATGTCAATTTTTCTTATGGAGGGGGATTTGGCAATATCTACCGAAACTATTTATCTTTAACCCACCAATGCCACTTCTGGGATTTAGCCTAAAGATACACTTCTACATATATGTAAACTCATATGTACAAAGCTATTTATTGAGCATTATTTGTAATTTCAAGGCATTATAAACAATGTGAATGCCTATACATAGTATAGTTATTGAATAAATATGATTGTACACTCTCTCAATAGAGTATTATGCAGCTATGTAAAAAAATGAGAAATATCTGTATTACTTTATTTTACAACACTAGATAAGAAAAAACATAACAAAGAAAGAAGATATGTAAGGAAAAAAAAGTGGAATAAGAAAATATGCCTGGGCTTCCCTGGTGGCGCAGTGGTTGAGAGTCCGCCTGCCGATGCAGGGGACATGGGTTCGTGCCCCGCCCTGGGAATATCCCACATGCCGCGGAGCGGCTGGGCCCGTGAGCCATGGCCGCTGAACCTGCACGTCCGGAGCCTGTGCTCCGCAACGGGAGAGGCCACAACAGTGAGAGGCCCGCGTACCAAAAGGGGAAAAAAAAAAAAAAAAGAAAAAAGAAAATATGCCTGTATCTGTTCATATATGCAAAATGGAGGGCGCAATTAAAAACTAATGATACAGATGACCTACACGAAGTGGATGGAATGGGCAGTACTGACATGGAAGAAATGAAGGGGAGATTATAGACACTTCTCTGAGTATACGTTTTTGTATAGTTCTTATTTTTGGAATCACATTAAAATTATACTTATCAAAAATATAACCTAAAAAGATAAGGGAAAAACCTTCGAAATGAAAGATAAAGAACCAAATGGATCAAACTCAATTTCAGTTGAATAGTATAACCACGGTGAAGGGGAGAGGGGTAACATAAGTATTTTTGCAACAGTATTTGGATTATATGCCCTCAAGCTAAAGACAAAAGAATTGTAAACAAATGTTGAACCCTGATGGTAATTTTGTCTTCCCCTGCAGAGGTATGAGTAAGCGATTTTGAAATTACTTTCTATGTAATCTAGGATTTAGTAAAATAAGTTAATATACTGTGGACAATGAAAGACAGATTTCTCATCGTTCAGAAGGAAATTACAAATAGGGAAAGGGGAGAAGCTAGAATGAACCTTGTGGAATTGGGTTGGAATTAGAGTTATCTGAATGAACTCATGATTATACATGTGTGCGTATACACATAATACATATATATATGAAATATATATTTGTGCATATACATTGGATTATAAATGTTCATATATATCCATCCATACACATCTATATCTATTTCTCTATCAATCTACATATGTACCTATCCACTATACATGTAGATTGATAGAGAAATAGATATAGATGTGTGTAGATGGATTCACACACACATAAGGAGAGAGAGGGCTGGGTAGGTGGATATGTGTTTGCATATACATTTGTATATATGTGTGTGTACATACATATATTTCCTAGCTCTGTTCACTGAGAGTCCCAGAAGTAACTGGTAGCAAGAAGCATGCCTTGTGCTCAGAGCTTTGTTTCTAAGTATCATCCTCTTCACTAAAGGAAAGAGGCTGTCTTTAGGGGAATGGTTGATTTCAGTGCTGAGGAAGTACAAAATGAACGTAAAATGTCTCATTGTGGCAGAGAATAACAAAGTTTTCAAAAATGATGGAGACATATCAGAAAAGCCTATATGCAAAACAGTTAAGCACATCGAGTCTTCAGCGTTTTAAAAATGGTTTAGTTATATAAATCTCAGATTTTGAAGTATTATAAATCCGGAATATTCCCACTGTATCTCCTCCCACCTCTTACCAATGGAAACTTGCCATGGATTTGAGACTGACAGAAGCCAGACTGAACTGATGCAATGAATCTGGTGCAAAGAGTTTCACTACAAAAAAATGAAAACCAGAATTATGATTTAATGTTGAGAGTGGGAGATGGTATAGGAAATTATCCCTCTCAATTGTTATACAAAATCACTGGTGCCTCAGAATCATCTGGGGAGTTGGTTGGTTAGTTGATTGGTCTTGGTACAGATAGCCATCCTCCCAATTTCCTCGCTCGCCTCTGATTACAATAAGGCCCATTGTACCACCACCTCTATCACTTTATAGGACATGAGATTTAAGTTACTATATTTGTCTAACTTCACATCACTAGTTCATGTCAGAGCCATAATCATAAGAAAAATCTGTAAAAACTGAGACAGAATTGCCTTGCTCACTTGGGGCCATTACCACAAGTCTTCCTAGGTCACCACTTCTACCAGCACTGCTTCTTCTGTTTTGTCACTTATGTCCCAATAGAGAAAGCCATGAAGGGTGAACAGAGCTCACAGAGAAAGGAATTTGGAGATGATTATGTCTTGGAAACATAAATATTTATTCTTACACATAAACTTGTAATATAACAAGTGGAATCATGAATTTTCAAACCAGGAAACCCTGGGTCCAACATCACTCATCCATGTACACTTGTGTGACCTTCAGGGAGTTACTTGACTTCCCTTAAGCTCACATTCTCTGTCTGCAAAGATCTTTAATTACACCCCACCCTTCACCCACACAAAAGTCATAAAGTGGCTACTCTATATCAGGTGCTTAGAAAAAAAGTTAATTTTTCTCTCTTTACCCTTCCTTTACCTCTTAGCAATAGCCTTGTATAAATCTTAGCTTTGGAAGTGGCTTTTTGAAAGGAGTCTAAAACTAAAGCATCAAAAACCTAGCAGAAGATTTAAAACATTGAACCTCTTCCCCTACATTTCAAGAGTTTCTGTTTTGTCTCCATGTCTCTTCCCATTTCCCTAAACCAGAATCTTTTTGCCATTTGGGATTCAATAAATTTGAGAACATATCCAAAATATTTTTCTTAGAAATTGTAATATACAATATGCTCCTTGAATACAGACTAGAAAGAGAGCTATTACATTGTACAAGCACCACTATTTGTGTTTCCCTAAAAATTAAGAAATTATAATTTATCTGAGATCTCTTTATTCATATAGCTGATTACTATGTGGCAGGGAGCACCAGTTAAAAAAACAAAAACAAACAAAACAACCACTTAGGGTCAGACCCCCAAATTGTTTATTGCAGAAATTTCAGGAAAGAAACATTTACACAAAGAAAATGCTACCTTAGTTCTCCTTATGATAATAAGATTATTTCCCTCAGTCAAGCTAATAAGTTAATACGATCAATATTTCCCCAGCTCAACATTAGATTAAGTATCTTTATCTTCCAATTAACCTGCAATTATGGTCTTAATATCTGACATTCTCTTGGATTTTGGTTAATCCATACAATGCCAATATTTAAAGATAAGGTCCCCAGGTCAATCAGCTAGAAACCATTCCCAGAAGTTGATGCTAATCAAATTTGTTCATGCAATTCAGTGACTATATTGCCATGATAAGTTTTAGAACAGATGTTTGACACTGAAGAAAGCTTTTTATAGTAGAATTTAAATCCCTTTTGTTCAGTAATGACAAAGGTTATTAAAATACACTTTTTTTGGTGACCTAATTAAGGCATTCGATCAAAAACAATCAAAACAGCAGCCCTCCTTATAGCCGTCCCAAGAATGAGGTTTCTCAGCCTCTCAGTGTAGCCCTGATGAAAGCACAGCATGAGAAATGAATAAAATTATGATCTAGGCTGAGAAATTAGCCTTAAGCACTTGTTAATAAAGGCAAATAGAATTTTACAAACCAACATATAAACTTTGTGAGGTTATTTTATTGCTTTCTGCACCAAGGTAAAGTAGATTGATATAATTATCTCCCTTATATTCTTATTTAGTTCATTTTAAAAAATCTTGGTTGATGATGGGAGGTCTAAAAATTAGAACAGATTGAATCTGGCTATTATTTTAGCTCTATGCTGCTTGATCATTGATTAAACAGGTTTTTCTCCTGAAAAAGCAAATACTCTACAGTCCCTACTTCCATGATTTTCCACAATAAAAAATTATTATATTGATTTTCCTAGAGTATTCCTGTTTTGAGGTGAGTAGTGGAGAATACACACACACACACACACACACACACACACACACATATACTTTCTCTCTCTCTCTCCCTCTCTCGCCTCTTCTTTCCTCAGTGTCCAAAATTTATCATTCTATTAAACTAGCCATTTCATATTTAAAGTAGGCATTGAAATATTAAGCACAAAACAGTAAAATTGAAATGTTTCCCTCACCTAATTAAAAACTGGAAAACTAAGGAACATTGAATAAAATGTCTAAAAGAGTATCTTTTCACAAAGCTAGGCTTTCCCCTAAAATATTTTGAGTATGGGGCTTTGATTAGATTTTTTCTTTTCATCTTAAAATTTTTTCAATCCATCCTCATTTAGAAATTACCAATGCCAGTAAACTCATCTTACACACCATGATGATGAAATTCAAGTGTATGCTCATTTGGTCTCTATAGGCTGACATTTTGAATACATTTATAAAATGACCTCAAGTTTAAATACTGTATTGCTTAATCAGAAAGTTTCCCTGTACTATTATCATTTTTTCATTGTTGTTTTAATAAGATATAATCATAGAAAGCTAGATTATTATCAGGCTAATCAGAGCTCCTCATAGCATTTACTAAGAGAAACGATGATGTTGTCCCTTGTAGACTAACCCTTCAGACCACATGTATGCTAAAGTTTCCCTGCATGATTCATATCCTTTCAACCAGGTCTGAAATGCTATAATAAAAAAATATTTCAGTGACAATCTTCATCGTGACTCCCCATGGTGAGAATGAAATTCAACTTTTCACTAAACAAGTTCACTAAACAAGTCTCTACCCCTCCACTATCCCCTTTATAGATTCTAAACCAGAACTACTTAACCAAAGCTATCAGAATGTATGTGAAAGAGCTGTTCCAATAGCACATCTGTGAAAAGTTAAAATAGGCTGTATCAATTAAAGGCACATGACCACAGGTCACAATATTTTACTTCCAGGTAGAGTTAAAGCCGATCTTTCCTTTTAAGGATGTTAATGATGCAAGTGTTCATCTGTGCACCAAGCAAATTCGCTGCTGGCTTATATGTTAAAGGAAAATCTCAGAATAAGGGTGAAATCTATATTATTAGAAAAACAAATTTTGTAAAAAAAACAATCTTGTAAATGAGCTGTAGCTTTAAAAACATACCATTGCCTATTCCAAAAAGGGACCTTCCTGAGATCAGATGCCTATTAAAAACCAGAAATGTTAGCCATCTGTTGCTGTGTTGCATGAATGCAAAGACAGAGATATATTAGTACCGTATGTGAAGGGATAGGGTTCCAAAATCCAGCTTTGCTGGTATTTCCCAAAATAAGTTGCCAGGTTTATAGAATAAATAAAATCAAAGATAAATGGCTTTAAAAGAAAAAAAAAGAAACCTCATCTTAAAAATTAAGCAATCCATCTATCAAAAAATGATGTATCTTTACATAGGCAACATATCATAACAGGTGCTTACAAATGGCTCCTTGAAGCAGACTACAATTATAGGTAAAGTACAATATATATTCAAAGAGAAATATGTGAGAAAACCCTTTTAGTAAAACGTGACTCCTGGGTCAGATGGTTGAGGGTGATGGGGGAGGTGGGGACCAGAGCTGAAATTGGATCTCATTTTGTTTGTTATACTAGCAGTTCCTGATTCCTTGTAAGTTCAAGGGTGATCAAAATTTGTCTCACAGGACCACAGCTTTACTCTGTGCTTCTCACTTACAGGCCGATAGATGGAGTGTAATTAACAAGCTGTAGTGTTGACTCTGCTTGAGACCTTTCAGCTTGGATTGTGACTTAGGGTTTGGTGACTGGTTTAAAAAAAAAAAAAAAAAAAAAAAAAGCCTTCTAATGACCCAAAGAAAGCCCCAAGGTCTGAGGAATGGCGTTCATTCTTTTGACAGAATAACTACATCACTAATTCTTTCAGGATATAGCTGGGAAAATATCAACCTTCCCATTCACAAGTTGGGGGGTAAGGGGGTCACATTTAGTCATGAGAATTGGATCCTCTTAGTAGAAAAATAGCAAAACAACAGTTGAATTATCTTGGCAGTGGTCAAAATGAGGAAGTGGCTAAGGCACTATCTAATTTAGGAGGGCTCACTAACCTTGTAAAGTATTGATTAATCTAACTAATCTTGTGTAATCACATTGTTTCTGAAGTAATAACTAAGCCTATCTTTAAGAAAGGAGAGGGTGGCTTCCTTAATCAGTTTATAGCAATAATTTCCAAACAGGAAAATAGTCTTAAGGGGGAAATATCTCAGGGAGTAGATGCAGTAACTAGATCTAGAGTCAGTAGAAGCAAGAAGTCTATACTCATGAAATTAAAGCCAATATATTACTAAGGGACTCTTCTGGAAATGAGAGACAAAAGGAGGAATTGCTGCCTTCCTGGGGTGTGTGCAACAAGGTCTCTGAAGGAAAAGAGAAGGCCTCATGCGGAAGCTTATGTCCTCAGGACTTCAAAACAATTCCGTCTTTTCCCAGGAACATGGAATATTTTCCACCATCACTGGGGAACTTATAGGAGAACATACTTGCAAAGAATCAGCAAAAGGAGCACAGAAGCAATGTTTCATGCCAGTGCCCCAGGATCATATTCATCAGGAGATGGGAAGCCTGACGAAATTCCTTTTCATAGAAGTTCATTTGGGGAAAGAATGAAAAACTCTAATTTGGGCTCTATGTGACCAAGTATACATGGAAAATAGCAAAGAGAGGAGAGAGAAGAAGTCGACCTGCACTCCTTGATTAATTTCATGTTCTCTTGGTATGTTACATGATGCACGAGTCAGCTTTTCTAGGTTACACGGAGGGAACAAACCTCTCAAATCTCAGAGGCTTATAACAACAAAAGCTTAGCGATTGCTTAGGTTAAATGTTGGCTGGAGACAGCTGACTATCTCTGCTCGGCAACGCCGCTCAGAGCAGTATCTTCTTTCTGGGTCTGTGATGAAAGAGCAGTTTCTTTTGCAGGTATGCCTTCTCATTCTCAGGGGACTAGCAAAACCATGTGGTGGCTCTTCAGGTTTCTGCTTACATTTCATTGTCCAAGTAAGTCATATAGCTGCATCCCCACAGCAGGCACTAGGGATCACACAGCAATGGACAGGGATGAATGATGTTTTCACAAGGAGGATAGAGAGTAGTTGGGAGCAGTAACACAGTCTGTCACAATGGAAACTTTGGACGTGAACAAGAAAAGATAATCTTGACTTTCTTAACAATTGGCCAAATAAATTTCAAAACATAATCATATTTTAATTGGGGATACATAGGGACTGGGCAAATAAATAACCAAGACATCAGGCACAACTTTTTAAAAAAGTATTTTAAAACAAAGAAAATATCCGAGGAATCTACAAGTAAGCTTTTCTTCTGTTGGAAATGATGTCATTCAAAGGGTACTTCTGGGAGTAAAGAAAGTTCAGGTAAGTTCAGATGAGTTCCAGTCACCAAGCCAGACCACTGACTTAACCTAGCCAAGCTGAATGGTACAAACTCCACAGTCTGGGCTAGGATAATACTAAGAGATTAAAATATATAATGAAAACTTAGTTAGCTATAACCTAATGAGTTGGAATATTAAATAAATTGGTATATTTTACTCTGCTCCACTTTCAGGAGGAAAAAAAAAGCAAACAATAGCAAAATATGTTGAAGGATCTGGCATATTGTCTTAGTTTCTTAGAAATTCACCTAAATTTCCTCCATCTCCACTAGACTAGATGGTGACCTAGGTGTGCTGCCACACACACAAGAAAAAAGAATGGAAGAAAGAAAGAAGAAAATTCTCCAGTAACCATATGTTTAATCTATATTATTTAAAAAGAGGAATTTAGGTTTGGATCTGTTTTAGAAAACTTGAAACCACTTTTTTTGGAATTATTTTTAAACACTAGTTTTAAGAGTTAATCAGAAAATTCAATAAAGTACTCTGTTCCCTGAATTTCTAGTTAATCTAAGTTTACATTCTTAAGCCCTACTAGGAATAGGTTAGCACATATCCATACAAGTGTGAGAGAATTTATTATTTACATCAGACATTTGGCCATTCATGATTACAAAGCTCTTTAAGACCTATCGAACATGTTAGTCTCAGTTTCCTTTTTTATAACAGGAAATTAGTTCTTATAAGCATCAAATGAGATAGATAATTATCCAAAGATTTAGACTAGTACCTGACACCAAGAAAATACTTGATAAATGTTGGTTATTTTTTAAATAATTTATCCATCCATTTAACAAACATTACAATTGGGTTTTATAGTCAACTGGGCCAGTTGTTGGCAGGAGCGTGAACATAAATGAGCAGAAAACTTGAGCTGAATATAAGAGAACTTTCTGTTCTCTTTGAAATTAGCTTTTCTAAATCTCCTTTCTCAATGGCATAACATTGCTTAATCTGGACAACTGTTTGTTTCTCAACCTTAAGTAAAATGTTTAAAAAAAAAAGGATTATTAGAAAATTTTGCTAAATAGATAAGTAAAAACTAAGCCTTTTGTATAAATACCACTTTAAGATAATTCCCTAATTCCCCTCCAAGTAGATAACTGCTTCTATACCCCAGTGTCAAGAGCTGTTTATGTTCATTTAGAAAAAAAATAAACTTAAGCAGTAAAAGGCAAATATATTTAACCAAACTTTTAAGAAGCACATTTTTATGTCTGAAGTAGTAATTCATTCTTCTCTAATACAGATCCAATTGATGGCCTAAGCTGACGACCTACCTACTTTTGTCAGAGGTACAAGAAGATTTCAAGATGAATAAGGAACGATTCCTTCTTTCTGGAGGCTTAGAATCTAATCCGAGGGTTAATTTTCATAGGCAACTTGCTAACTGGAGTAGAACATTAAATTACTTGCAATTCTCTGAACCTCACATGTTCTCTTACAACCGGGGTGTCCTGGTTAACTTGCTTTCTGAAAACAAATCAAAAAGCCCTGGTTTATAATGTTTGCCCATATCCATGGTATAAATACTCCCAGCATGGTGGATGTCAAGTTATCAATGGCTGAACAAGTGGCTCTTAAAGTTCCTGAATATTTAACAGTCATTCTTGTGAGGCAGCACAGCCCAGCTCAGCATGCTACTCCCACCTCTATGCCTTCTGCACTAACTTAGCTTAAAACTCCCTTTTCCTTCCAGTCTGGCTTATTTCTATACACATTTTAAGCTCCCACTCACACCATTTGCTTCAGGATGTCTTTCCCAAATCATCTAGTTGGAGGGTTTTGTTTATTCTTTAATTCTCCCCCAGGACCCTGGACTTACCACAGTGCTCATCAACACTATATTGAGAGCACTTGTGTGTTTTCCCCAGCCTTTTCCAGGGAACTGTGAACAACTTGAGTCAGAATCTTTGACTTGCTACTAATTTCTCATTGTTTGACGCACTTCCTTTCTGGTTAGATTAAATCAACACGTGTCTGAAAATAAATGCCATGGGAGAAGTGCCACATACCCTTGGAGTTCGGCTAAGAGAGGAACAGTGATCAAGAAAGGCCTCATGGGACAGGTGACACTTGAGGATAGGTTTGAATGTGGGTAGAATTTCCATTAGGGGAGATTGGAAAGTGGGAAGAATGTTTTATGCAGAGAAAAGAGAATGAACACAAAGTTCCAGGATAAGGCTATGGGGCATGTTCAGTGGAAAAATGAATCATCCAGTAAGAGAGGAGTGTCAGTTATATGATGGAAAGGATAGTAGGAAATCAGTCTGCTTGGATTCTGAGGGTTGGGTAAGGAACCTGCATTTAATTTGGTGAGCAGTGGGGAATTATAAAATTAGATCTAAGCTTTAAAAAGACTATCTGACAGGAGAGTGAGGGAGAGACTGTTATAAGGAAAGAGGAGGTATGGGAACATATGAAAAATAAGGAAAATTTAAATAAAGGGCTTTTAACAAGGGTGTGGATTGGGGATGGTGAATTTTAGAGATGTAATATAGCCAGAAATTGTAGAGCAGAGGTATATCAACTTCAATTTTTCTCTTCAAAAACAAAGAGTAAGCAGACAGATCAAACAACAGAAAGAGTGAAGCTGTATATTTCCTTGGGCTTCAAATCATCTTCTCTCTCTCTCTTACTTTCCTTTCCTCCTCCTCCCTTCCTCTCCTTCAATTTAAAAAAGCTTTAGCTCTGTATCAGAAATGAAAAATTCTTTCTCTACCACAGGAGTGGTAGTAATAACCAATATCACTCTCTTTACTTCCAATATTTCTGCCAAAGAAAATGTATATTCTTATTAATATGAGAGTGATTTTTATATTTAAAAAATGACATACACAACCATCATGCTTTGCACGTCCCAAGTACTATGGAATAAATTTTTCCATCAGCTCTTTAAAAACATTATGTGAAACAATATATCATTATATATTGGTGAATCTAAAAATAAGTTTATAAACAAAAATCAGAATCATGCATCCAACTCAGGGTTATAAAAGCCAGATGACATAAGTAGTAATTCTCCTGTAGCATACCATATAATTACTAACAAACTCTCTCCCTTAACTTAATCATAAGCTTGCTCTTCAAAGCAAATTTACATGCTTTGTTTTAATCTCTAATGAGTAGATCACCTCTGAATTACAAAAATCCCAAACAGGAGGTGCTCTATCTCAATTTTTATTATATCTTTAGAGATTACCAATGTAGGTAGGCTGCCTTTCACAATGTATTCTCTTGTCAATTATTTTAATTTTTCAAGTTTAGGGTTATGAATAGCTCACAGACAGCTGATGGATGAGTTTATGTTATGTCATAGAACTAAGAGGTATATTGTATGGATTTTCTTGGTTAAGCTATATATATTAAATAAAAAGACTTTAATAAATCATTAAGGCCTAACCCCTTTACACAAATGCCAAACTCTGGATAAACAGAGAACTAAAGCTCTCTGGTACTTGGTGGTAGTATAATTTCTACCGGCTTCTCTATTTCCACAGTAGAAAGAAAATGAGGATTATCATGGCTGCCACCCCTGGCCCAAATCCTCTTCAGCTATCACCTTCTTTATTGAGCCTACTTTGGTTCTATATCATATGTATAAAAATATTTATTATTCTATGTGTCATATTTCACTGAAATGATCTTTATATGTCTGTTTTCCCTCAAAAATGGGGGGGATGTCTTGTTTTTGTATATCTCAATGCCCTGAACAATGCAGAGCCTAGCACACAGTAGGCCCTCTATCGATGCTTATCAAAATGAACTAGTGTGTGCTCACATTGAATTTTTGCTGTTTCACATTTATGCATGTATAAAACACAGCCACTTTTGTAGCCCATTTGCCCAAAATTCTAGGGAAGAAATATTAGTCATTTCATTATGAAACCATAAGTGCTCATTAGTAGACTGGAGGATACTTAAAATACAACAACACAATGTGAAGTGTGGCAATAAACAGACATCATCTTAATGCACAGCCTAGGTACAGAAATTTTGAGGTTAATGTTGGATTTTTTATTATATGGATAAAATGTCAATAGAAAAGAATGTGCCAATACCTTAAAAATTCCATTAATGATGTAATTGTTTGTGTCAAATTGTTGCGTTAAGCTAATGCTAGATAAAAGTAAAAGTTTCAGTTTATATCAGCCTATCAAAAGACAGGTCTTAGTGTGAAGGCAATCTTGAAGGCTATGCTTTTAATCACAAGAGATGGTGGTAGAGGAATGTTTTCCAATTAGCAGGACAAAAGTATAACTCTTTCCAACAGGTATGTTGAATATCAAGCCCAAGAAGAAACCCAAGGAATAAGCTGGACAATTAATTCAGTAAATGCACATCTGCTGAAAAGATGAGTAGCCATGAGATCAAGTATATAAAGATATTGCCTCCTAAATGGGTTTTGAGGTTTCCAACAGGTAATACAGTAGATAGTATTTCCCTTAAAATTAAGCCAACAGGGTAACTGCTTATCCTATTCAGAAGACAACCATGCTAGCCAATGGTTATTATTCAAGAGGAGGCAGAGAGAGGAAAGGATACCCCTGCTGGGTACCACTTTTATAGGACAATTCATTTGTGTTAGACATACTCATTCACCCAAGGCTGGTATTCAAATCACCATCCTTAATTATAATTGTTGGCTGCAGTGAATAATCTGTGGATGGTTTTGAGTTGCTGCCAAAGATAATATATCTCCAGGGGCAGGGGAAGGGGGAAGTGAAGAATAAGCTTAATGGGAAGAGAAGCTCTTTTCCCATAAATGATGAATCAATCCATTATATTTGTGATAATCAATGCCCTGGATCCTCTTCATGTCATGGTGGGGGGAGGGAAAACCTTAGTGGTCAATCATTATTAGTTCATTTGTTGCACTAATATTAATCACGAGGAGCATATGTGATAGTAATTTGACTATAATGCAGGCTTCAATAAAAGTTTCTCTCTAGAATAAAAACACAGTATAGATTTTGTTTTCTAACTTAGTTACCTAACATGTGCTTTTTAAAGATTTTAAGGGAAAAAGGAAACAATTGACATGCTCTTTACTTGAGTATGGAGCCAGGGGGAATTAAACTGAGGGCTCGCCTGTAAATTTCCTGGTTGGCACAAGGGTTGTCTGAGTCAGTCAGCACTTCTGGCATTGAAATATTCTTCCAGGAACTACGTGTTGCTGACTGCTGGGGCAGCAGTGGCAATGGAGGCAGGTTCCTGGGAATAGAATCTAATCTCTAATGGTGCCTGTCATTTCCTGAAATGAGTTTGAGGAGGATGAACAAGTAAGGCAATAAAGCCTGACTTCCAGTCTTGGATTTGAGAGCTTTTCTGGAATGACTTTAGTCCAATCTCTTCAATAGTGTAATAGGATTCACTTCTGAAGACTTTGAGGCAAAAACAATCTCAATTCAAAAGATTCAGTGCTTCAGTAGTCAAGGAAAATGTGATCAATGTCCATTCCTGCTGGCTTAGCCCTAGTGCAGGCCACCATCTTATTGGACTAACTCAACAGCTGGGTGATCTGGCAAACTCTTGGGGCTATAGAAGCCAATAAGGTCCAGTACGATCTGGACCTCCTCACTTATCTCTTCCTGCTCATGTTAAAAGAGCAGCTCAGAATTCCTCACATGAACCACATTGTTTCTTGCCTCCTTGATTTGTTCATGGCAACTTCTCTGCCTAGAACCCCCTTCTTTCCCATCCTCAGACTAGCTTCCTCCTCCTGTTTTAAAGTTCAAGTCAAGCATCCCTTCCTCCAGGAAGCCTTCCCTGTTACTTCCTTCCCTCACTCATTTCTATGCTCGTTGAAATTTCTGGGCACCTGTTTATTGGGATACTCATCACATAGTTCAAATGACCATTTTACCATTCTCCCACTAAACCATGAATTGCTCAACACTTAGGTGTATTTCTTATTTATCTTCCTATCCTCAGCACTTAACTGAATACCTGCCACATAGTAGAGAACTCAAAAAATGTTAAATGAATAAATAACATGGATATATGAACTAATATGTTAACAGCATGTTTGAATATAGGTCTTTCATTTTATTTTAAGATCTCTTTGGTCATTCTAGGCACATCAGTAGGCTCTCACGTAACGTTTTCCAGCATGCTTCTTCAATCTGTTGACTGTTTTACATTTATTCATCTTTTTTTCTTGGTAATCCCCAATGTCACCCTTTTTCTAATTCAGCCAAGTCTCTGCAGCCCAGTCTAAATTTACACTACCACTAATTTCATCTTTTCTGAAAAGGTATTTCTTCTGTTGATTATGTTTGGGAGAAAAATCTTATGGATGTTTCTTCCTGACATAATCCATGATTTCTCCACCTATAAAACTGAAAAACTAATAATAATTAGATCCAAGTCTTGTGATTACAAATGATGTGACAGACCAAAGGTGTTGTTATAAAGCCATGCTAATAAATGTCAGGCCTCTTCCTTTTCCATGCCTCTGATAGATTTTGATATACCTTGGAGCAAAGAGAGGGATGAAATACTTTTCTCCTTTGGGTCAGTGTTCTCCTAATTTTCAATTATATAGGCATCTAACTTCCCACAGGCTTATAATTCCATGGATCCTCTTTAGACTCCTCAAATTTGACACCTCTAAAAAAATTACTGGAGATCTTCAAACACTTTCCTCTTTATTCCCTACGAAAATCAATCACAGTAACACTGTCTCAGTGACCGAAGGCTAGAAATCTTAGTCATAGCTTCCTTTCAGTCCCCACGTGTGGTCAGTTACCTAATGTGGAGTGCTATCACTTCCACTTTCAAATTCCCTCTTGAATATTTTCCTTCTTTCCCACTCCAGGGCCTCTATCTACTTATCTTTCATCCAGCCTATATAGTACCTCCTGAATTAACCCCTGCCATCCAGGCTCTCCTCCCTCTATCATGTCCTTCCCACTTGAAAACTGTTATTTAATCACATCATGCCCCTGATTAGGAGCTTTAAGTTACTCTGTATAGGATTAACTCTGAAGTCCTTAGGCTAATATACATGGCCTTTTCCAATCCATCCCCCAAACAGTTCCAAGTTCATTTCATGCCATTGAAAACTCACTTTCTTTCCTCTGGTCACATTCGGAGTTAGAGCAGAGTAGTTTAGAGCAGTTAGAGCAGAGTAGGAGCAGGCAGGAAATAAATATTTGTAAAGGGCCAAGGGTTATGCTGGGTCTTGTGTGTGTTGACTCCTTCCATCCCCACAAGAACTCCAAGAGGAGGCTATTAGTTTCCCCTATTTTTTTAAAAAAGATATTTATTTATTTATTTGGGGCTCTGTCGGGTCTTCGTTGCAGCACACGGGATGTTTTTCGTTGAGGTTGCCCCCCTGCATGTGGGACTTAGTTTCCCGACCAGGGATCGAACCCGCGTCCCCTGCCTTGGGAGGTAGATTCTTAGCCACTGGGCCACCAGGGAAGTCCAAGTTTCTCCTCTTTTAAAAATGAAACAACAACAGCAACAACAAACCACGGCCCAGAAGAGTTCTATTCCAGATTTCCTAAACAATGGAGGAGGCACTCAGCCTGAGATCTATCTGTCTCTACAGTCTTTCCATGGCACCACGCTGATTGGTGTTCCTCAGAAGTGCTTTTTGTCTGCACCAGTATGCTCTTTCAAGGGGAGTTTCTCCTTTCTGTCACACTCATGTCCCTTTTTTCCTATTCTACCTGATAATCTGTTTATTTAGCTTTTAGTACCCACATTTCATATAATTTCTTTTATGAAATTTGCTTCATTTTCTTTTCTCTCTTGATGCTTCACACGTAAATCTGTCCTATTGCTTATTCCATCCAATTTCAATTGTGATTACCAAACTGTGCCACCTTCAGTGGCAAGGAGAATGCCTTACACGTATTTGTAATCCCACACTTTATATGACATCTGGCACATAATAAGAGTTCTAAACACACTTTAAGGGATTGAGTGAATGAATGTGTTCCTAAAAAGAAGGTATCAGGTTAATATCTTTCTCTGAAAATTCAGGTATAAAAAAATATAAACTTCATTTATTATCTTTTTAAATCAAATTTTGATCGTATTAAATTCTTACTCTAAGTCTCCATCCTACTGAGCTGATGATAAATTTAATCTCATCGTTTTAGGAGTCCTCAAATCTAGAAATTTTATGAGGTGCACAAACAGAATAAAAGCACTTGTTTAAACTCCACCATGGCTACCTCAGATTTTTCCACTGTCCAACCTACATGTCCTTGCGGACAGGTGGTCCTGCTACTTGTGTCAAGCCTGAAGAGGGGAACTTTCCTTAGGCTGAAAGACTAGTGCCTGGAGTCCTGCCTTTCTAAATGTACTACCTGGCCATTCCCCTCTGAGTTTCTGCCTTGTCCCCCACAGAAGTCTTGGTCTTAGGTAATATCCACACTCTCTACTACTACTTTCACAGCCCATTTCCTCCCCAATAAGCTAGAATTTGCCTCTGTCCCTCCCCCTAACATAACTTCTTCATAGAGTTAATGAGCTGAAGCTTCCAGAAAAAGGAATCAAGAGTGAAGTTTTGTTCAGTTGACTTTTGCTTTAGGTCCTAGAACACAACAAGTGAGTGAGGTAAGCAAACATAGAGGCCTTAGCTACTTTCTTTGAATGAGAGAAAAGCTATAGAACAGGGAATAAAAGTCTGAGAGTACTTATTCTTTCTTATCCCTGTCAACTGTGAAAACACAAGTTCATATCTTAAAAATGTATCTTGCCATAATTGTCTATACACTTGTTTTGGATACCACGTAGTATATCATTTGGGGGGAAACTGGCAGTCCAGTGTAATTGTTTAAGCATGTACTCTGGAGCCAGATTGCTTTAGGTTTAAATCCCACTTCCATTACTTACCTAGCTTATCTCTCTGTGTCTTCATTCACTTATTTGTAAAATACGAATAATAATAGCACCTTCTTCATAAGGCCGTATGACTACTAAATTAGTTAATGTACGCAAAGTCCTTAGAATAATGCCTGGCACATAGTAAGTTCCATATATGGGTTAATTAATACATCTGTGCACTGTGTTCTTTAGCTACCTAATCCAATATCTTGCCTTCCTCTCTTTATGGGTGACTCACACCAGACTTTTTTTTATCTTTGGTATGTCTTCTAAGTGCTAGTTCAAATTTCCAAATTGATGTTGCATACTATTCCTAGACATTTGCTGACATTGAAACTCACATGTTAAAACCAAAACTGTCATTCCATCCAAACACCTCTATTCTCATTAACTTTGTTTTTTTCCTTTCCCATGGCCCTCAAAGCAAGTCAGTAAGTCCTACTGAATCTCTACTCACCGCCCTTTTCACTAACACCATGTTAGTTGAGACCTAATTACACTAAGCCCTTAGTATCCATGAGTTCCACAACCCAGGACTCAACCAACCACAGATATAAAATATTCAGAAAAAAAAAATTTCCTGAAAGTTCCAAAGAGCAAAACGTGAATTTGCCAGCCTGGCAACTATTTACATAGCATTTACATTGTATTTATAACTATTTACATAGCATTTATGTTGTATTAGGTATAAGTAATCTAGAGATGATTTAAAGTATACAAGAGGATGTGCGTAGGTTATATGCAAATACTCTGCTATTTTATTTAAGGGACTTGAGCATCCACACATTTTGTCATTTGAGGGGTCCTGGATCCAACCCCACATGGATGCAGAGGGATGACTATACATACATATGTCAGACAAACAAAACAGCATATGAATTTCCTCTAATTAGAAAGTATTTTAAACTGAATGAAAGTAAAAACACAGTATTATTAAAATTTGTATATATATACATATAGTATATATGTATTTAGTATATAGCACTAAATGACTATATTCAAAAGGAAGAAGGCTCTCGAATTAACAACTGCATCTTTAACAAATTACAAAAAGAGAAACACAAAAGACCTAGAATACCCAAAACAATCTTGATAAAGAAGAACAGAGCTGGAGGAATCTAAAAAATACAACAAACTAGTGAATAAAACAAAAAAGAAGCAGCCTTACAGATATAGAGAACAAACCAGTGGTTAGCAGTGGGGAGAGGGAAGAGGGGCAAAATAGAGATGGGGAAAAAAAGGGTTATTATTGGATTATATGAAATCATGTGTGTGAAATTTTTGAAAATTGTAAAGCACTATAGAATTTAAAGAATCTTTTATTCAATTAAAAAATAGTAAAATAGGAAGGGAGGAAGGAAAGAAGGAAGGGAGGGAGAAAGGGGGGAGAAAGGAAGAAAGAAAAAGTTAAAACACAGTGGAAAAAAGAGGTAATAAAGATCAGAGCATAAATCAATTAAATAGAAAATGAAAACATCGATGAAATGAAATTCTCTTTCTATGGGATCAATAAAATTGATAAACCTTGAGTCTAAATGAACAGGAATAAAAGAGAAAAGCACAAATGACTGATATCAAGAATGAGAGGGATCCTCACTACAGATCTGACAGATTAAAAGGATACTAAGGGGACATTGTGAATAATTCTATGCCAATAAATTCAATAATTCAGAGAAAATGAACAAATTCTTTGAAAAGCACAAACTACCTAAGCTCACACAAGAAGAAATAGATAACCTGAATACCTGTATTTCCATTAAGAAATTGATTTGTCGATTAAAATGAAAACAAACAAACAAAAAACTTTTCTGAAGAAAATTTCAGGCCCAGATGGCTTCACTGGTGACTTCTACCAAATATTTAAGGGAGATAAAAGTACCATTTCTACACAAATTCTTCCAGAAAATTGAAGAAGGAATGCTTCCCAACTTAGTCTATGAGTCTAGCATTGCCCTTATATCAAAACTAGAAAGAGACATTACAAGACCATCTACCAATATTCCTCACTTACATATAAATATGTTTCCAATTACATAGATCTATAATTTACATAGATCTAAAAATATTCTAAACACAAATGTAACAATTCAAATCCAAAAATATAAAGGGGATAAATGCATCATACAAGGTAGGGTTTATTTCAGGAATGCAAGAGTGGTTTAACACTCAAAAGAAATCAATATAATTTACCATATTAACAGACTAAAAATGAAAAACTATGTGATCTTAATAGGCATAGAAAAAGCATTTGACAAAATTTTGACAAAATCCAACACTTATTTAAATGATAAAACTCCCAGAGAAACAGGAATAGAAGGTACCTTCCTCAATCTGATACAGGATATCTACAACATAAAACAAAAAACACTGCAACCAGCGTAACACTTAATGGTGAGAAGCTACATGCTTTCCCGCTCATATCAGGAATAAGGTAAGGATGTCTTTACCACTTAATTCAACATTGTATTAGTACAATAAGGTAAAAAAAAAAAATGAAAAGGCATCTAGATTGGAAAGGGAGAAGTAACACTGGCTTTATTCACAGATGACAAAACCATCTATGTAAAAAATCCACTGCAATCTATAAAAAGACTACTAGAACTAATAAGTGAGTTTAGCAAACTGACAGCTTACAATATCAATATCCAAGAATCAATTTTATTTCTACTCATTAGGAACAAATAATTGGAAATCGAAATTTTAAAAACCAATTTACAATAGCAAAATATATAAAATATGTAAAGATAAATTCAACAATGTGCATAATCTGTATTTGAAAATTACAAAACACTGCTGACAGAAATTAAAGGTGACCTAAATAATTAGAGAAATATATACCCTGCTTATGGATAGAAAACTGTAATATCGCTAAGATGTCAAATCTCCCCAAACTGATCCATAGATTATCTGGATAGTGGTGACTATTTTCACCTTTTCTGACCAGGATGCTCATGTCATGAGCATGTATATATATCCAAATTTACCAAATTTTACACTTTAAATATGTGAGATTTCTTTCAAGTTAATTATACCTTAATAAAGCTGTTTAAAAATTACAGAAACCTCTTCAGTAGTTCTCCATAGCTTTCACGTGAGAAAATTCAAGGTTTTTAGTGGAAAAATATGGGCTTTAAGGTTTTCCTACCAGCTAAATCACTTCAGGAAAATCATTTCACTTCTTTGAGTGCGGGTTCTCCCATCTATAAAGCAGAAATAATATCTGACTGAAATGGTTATTGTTAGAAGTAATTATAATATCCTATTTAAAGTGCCTAGGATAGTAACTGACACCTAGTTTTTAAAACACCTTAAACTCGAGATAACAAGTGTAAGCAATCATCAGCTGTTGCCTTAGAGATCAGTCACTGTTTAAAAAGAAGAAACTAGACCATAAAAGGACTACTGTACATTCCTTAGTTCGCATTCTGCCCAGGGCTTATCCTGAGTTTACATCACTTACTAATTTATAGAACCTTATGTTACACAATTTAAAAACTTACAGATGATCACAATGAATACCATGATTTGTTAACACCTGAATTTTCATACACTTTCCTTGGCAAATATGTGTTCATACAATTACAGCCTTAATCTACTGAGAGGTAACTCTATTGTCATTGACTGTTTAAAAATGAATATGTATGAATCTCAACCTAAAACAAATTTGATAAACCATATATGCCACTTGAAGTGTATAGTTTTCTTTTGTTTAAAGCTTAACATGTATCTCTGAACTTCAGCAGTGAGTGTAACTAGCTTTAGGACCATGGGCAAGTCCATAACATTTCTAGATCCGTTTCTTCATTTTCATAGAGTAAGCCTTGGATTCCATGACTTCCAAGACCTTTACCTGCTTCCAAATTGTATTGCTGGGATAATATATAATGAATTATTTGAATTCTAGAGTGCTATGAATTAATCTTGGATATTTTAAAGCATACTGTTGAATGTTTAATTTTATAACTGTCATTAAAATACATCTGTGTTTTATCATAGGGCATCATTACAAACTTATGGAGTTTTTGTTTGTTTGTTTTTTTGGATAATTTGGTTCTGCAGAAAATTCAGAGCTCTCACAAACTGGAAAAAGAATTGACTGGATCCACTGATACCAATGTCATAAAGTCTGAAGGATACCATTGTTTTAAAATAAATGTCAGTGAAAAGGGCCAAAGAGTGGCATGGATTGGATTATATTATTTAAATTATATTGTTAAAGTTTTTTTTTCTTTTTCTAGTGTGCACAAATATTTAATTTTTCTAGTTTGTCGTACTTGGAATATTTACTTCAGAATACTCAGTTTTATTCTGTTTCAGAAGGTGAGGGGATAAAGTGTACTCATTAAAGCTGGATTTCTCAATAGCTTATATTTTATTTTGGGTTACAAAATTTGGAAACACAAGAGAACATAGGTAAGTAGGATTGATTTGTGTGTGTGTGCATATGTGGGTGTTATTGCCAAGATTTTAAAAGAAAAATAATAGACAATAAATAGGCAATTTTATTGCTCATTTGTCTCATTTATAAGGTTTTATCCTTAAAAATCATTGTTCTTTGTCTACTTGTCTAATACATGTCTGTGTGTATGTGCTGGTAAACCCATGTAAATATACTTTGCTGAATATAATGCTTTAGAATTCACAACAGAAAATTTAAACATAATGATGTCTTTGATACTTTAAGAACAATATCAGGGAAACTGAACTTGCATATTAGTAAAAATACTCTTGCACTTCTTACATTTGTTTGTGTTTGTATATATATAGAGAGAGGCACATAGATATATACGTACAACTGAGAATATTTTAAAAGAAACTTGTCAAGATCACAATAGAAGTTGAAGAGAGCACTCACAAAATCTCCAAATCTCTAGATAATACCCAGAATAATTTCTTTTAGAAATGGAAAAATAATTATAAAATATATTGTGTTAATAAATCAGAAAAGGCGCTTGAAATAATCTCATAAAATGTTATAGCTTAAATAATGCCCTTCAACAGTATTCTTTGTTTAACATTTTATGTTTATTGATAAATGAAGATGCATTTAAATAATTCAAAGAAAACATTAGCTGCAAGCAAGGAATTAATAATTGATAGGACTGGAAGGACTCTTTTCACTTGGGAAATAGATAATATTAGCTTAATGTGGGGCTGTAGGAACAGAGGAAATGTAATGGATATGCCTGCTTTAAACTGATGATGGTTATTGTGGTCTAAAAGTTGCTACAAAGGCAAAAGCGGGACAGCTCGGCAAGTGCAATAGATTTCACTCATAGGAGCTGACAGTGCAAATTGTGGTCTGATGTGCCAGGTTTATACATGGGAGGAGACCTAATGAACATGACATATAGTAAGGAGATGAGAAAAGAAAATGCAAGTTAACCATAATTGGAAAATAGCTTTTCTTCTTTAAAAAGCCCTTTGAACGTATCGAGATGATAAAAATAAAGAGATTTTACTTTTCTCCATCATTGTGTTTGAGGATGGAGGTCAGTTAGAATGTAGCTACCTTGCTTTTGACCAGAAACACCCATCATAATGTTTGAGTTAGATTCTCAGAGAAGTTCAGGCAGGAGCTCCAGCTGCACATGTGCAATGCCAGCATCTTTGGGGAGTCATGGAAGATGAACGCCCCCAGATAGAAGAGACACATATGCTGGCTATTTTCATCTCACCTGTATTTGTCCTTCTCCAAATATTAGAGAAAATTGAGTCATACACATGTGGGAGTTCCAGAGATCATTAACTTTGTGCTTTCTTCTCCATCTCCTCCTTCACTCCCACTCCCCGGGTGAGAGAGTTATTCTTGTGAGTGCCCAGGGAAAGTTCAGATTACGCCCTGGTAAATTCATCTTTGCCATTGGGAAGGACTCCTTAATTTCTAATCTGGCATAATTTAAATATGTGTCTTTAATAGTTATGTTTAACCCATCTTGGTCAAAAAGAACCTCTAAATACAAACAGCCATTTCATAAATCATCCCTCAAATTTGTCACTTTTACCTTAGAACATTAATTTCCAAAAATGCAGATTTGGAACTAGTTTCAGAAAAATTATTTCTCTGCTAAAATTTCAGCCACTTACAAAGTTTACTGATTCTGCAGCCTTCCCTTTTGGGCTGATGTGGAATTCCAAGTTTTTGTATATACTCAACTCTAAGGAAACAATTATACATTACATAATTTCTTTTGGTTAAATCTTACAGTTCAACATCCTTCTCTTCTCACCAAGAGACCACATAAAGAAAAGGTAAAATAAATCTATATTTTTTCCAAAGTTCTTTTTCTTCACTTGAAGGAAAAAGAGCTAGAATTAAGTCACATCCTCAGACACCTCTCTAGGCCCCAGGCAGGCAAAATAAAAGGGCACAGTGAGCTAGATGAAAGGGGGGGGGGAAACTAAATGAAGAATGTGTGACCAACTAATGGTGCTTAAGAGCTCCAGATTGTTGTTGCCATGCACAAGTGTGGATTAAGTATTGCCATATATTCAATTGTCAAGAGAAACCAGAAATGTGATTTTTATTCTGTGTGTGGCATCTTGCAAGCTTGAAATGTCAGACCAAATTCAAACAAACAAATCTTGCTTGCATTGGTCCATGTTGTACCAACCAAACAGATGTGCCTGTGTGACCACAGGCCAGGGGAGTGAGTCTAGCCAGAAACCCTACATGCACCCCGAGCTCCCCGCCTGCCTTCCCACTAAGGCATGAACTCACTTCCACTAGAAGTCTCTCATTTGTGCAGACTAAAATTTACTATCATTTTGATCACCCCTTTACTTTGTAAACCAGTCTTCATGTAGTCAGCAGATACCATACTATTAAGAACTTTATGACTTTGCATTTTCAAAATTATTCTTAAAATTAACTTTTTAATTGATTGATCATGAAGAATGTGTGCTTCTTGTAGAAACACAAAAAATTACCCAAAATTCCACCATCTCAGAGCAACCATTGTTCCTAGTTTAAGGTATTGCCTTTTCTTTTATTTTCCTATACATATAAAATTTATAGTATATAGTAACTAAAATAATAATGTATATTTAGTTCTGTTGAGACACTATTTTCAATGTTATGAGTTCTCACATGCAGGCTAAAAGCACTTCTAGAAAAGGAAATTATTACTTGCATAGCTTTAAAAATTATTTCTTCTAAGACCTAGATCTGATACCTTAATAAGTAGAATTGGAATAATTGAAATACTACTCAGCCAAAAAAAAGAATAAAATTTTGCTAATTACCACAACATAAATGGACTTGGAAAGTATTATGCTTAGTGAAATGAGTCAGACAGAGAAAGACAAATACTGCATGATAACACTTATATGTGGAATTAAAAGATAAAATTAGGAAATATAACAAAAAAGAAACAGACTCACAGATATAGAGAACAAACTAGTGGTTACCAGTGGGGAGAGGGAAGGAGAAACAGGCAAGAGATTAAGAAGTACAAACAACTATGCATAAAATAAGTAAGCTACAAGGATATATTATACAGCACAGGGAATATAGCCAATATTTTATAATAACTATAAATGGAGTATAACCTTTTAAAATTGTGAATCGCTATGTTGTACACCTGAATCATAATATTGTATTGATAAGTCAACTATACCTCAATAAGAAAAATTCTCTCAAGACCTAGATCTGGTACATTAATAATTGTCTTTGTTGAGGCCAAAAATTTTATGCTAGCCAATAAGGAAGCAAGTTAGAATTGGTGTAGGTCATTATGGCATGTTATGGACAACGAACTTATAGATGTACAGGAAAAATTTAAGATCAATTAGGAGACTATTAATCAGCTGCTCACCTCCATTCTGAGTTTTCCAATTCCTTAAGAATATGTGTATTAATTCACCTATTTTTTATCCACATATTCTTTCTAGCTTTATTTTTAATCTTGCTTTTGGTGTTCTAGGTGTTGCACTATGTTCTAGCAATACAAATGTGACACAAACCCAACCTCCCACCAACTTTTTAGTAGGGGGCACAGTTAAGGAAATGTATAACTAAAATCCCATAAAAGTACTAGGAGAGACTACTACAGAGGCTTAAAGATTTCATTCGTTTTTCCTTCTATATATTTTTTCAAGTTGTAAATGCAATTCTATAATTTTTCCTCTCTAGTTCCTAGTTTTGAAATTTACTACTCACCTCTTGATCACATATTCATTATCCTAAGCATTAAAAAGCACTTATAAGTTCCAGTTAATTTATATTATTATACACACCTTGTAGAGTATCCATAGTCTCTGTGCTCAAAGAAGTTTCATCTCAGGTAACAGACAGAGATGCTAAATGGTACTGAGTTTAAAGTTGACTCCTTTAGACTTTTAGAATTTCCAAACCAGTCTTAAATGTATTATAACAGAATCAAATGACAAATTTATATTGTTATATAAAGTATTTCCTTTCTTGCTTAGTTAAGTGTCTTAGCTTGTACTGATAGGAGAGGAGTGCATTGGTTTCAGCTGGGAACAGACACAGTGATACTTGGAAAGCCTGTGCCCAAGAGCCTGTAAGTGGGCATCAATATTTGCAGTCATCTAGGGACTTCCCTGGTGGCGCAGTGGTTAAGAATCTGCCTGCCAGTGCAGGGGACACAGGTTCGAGCCCTGGTCCGGGAAGATCCCACATGCTGCGGAGCAGCTAAGCCCATGTGCCACAACTACTGAGCCTGCGCTCTACAGCCTGTGAGCCACAACTACTGAGCCTGCGTGCTGCAACTATTGAAGCCCGTGCTCCACAAGAGAAGCCACCGCAATGAGAAGACTGCACACTGAGATGAAGAGTAGCCCCCGCTCGCCGCAACCAGAGAAAGCCCGCGTGCAGCAACGAAGACCCAACGCAGCCAAAAATAAATAAATTTAAAAAAAAAAAAAAAGATTTGCAGCTATCTAAACTGGGGTTGGCTAGAACTATAAGCCTGTCTTATCCTGTTCAGGCTGTTATACCCAAATGCCACATTCTGGGTGGTTTATAAACAACAAGAATTTATTTCTCACAGTTCTGGAAGCTGGAAATCTACGTCAGATTTCCAGGGTGGTCATGTTCTGGTGAGGGCCCTTTTCCAGGCTGCATAATACCAACTTCTCAACTTCTCTGTGTCCTCACATGGTGGAAATAGGGAGGGGGAGTGATGGGGTCCCTTTCATAAGTGTGCTAACCTCATTCCTGAGGGATCCACTCTCGTGACCTAAGAACGTTCCAAAAGTCCCACCTATTAATATCATCACATTGGGCATTAGGATTTCAACATATGAATTTGGGGGAGACAAAAACATTCAGGCCATAGTAGAGCCAGAGCAGACACAGTGAGAAGATCAAGTCTAACAGAGGAAATCAGATAGCCAGACCTGACCAGATAGCATGGTGAACTCTGTAGGAGGAGCAAAGGCATGTATACTCCAGGACCCAGATATAATTCTATCTGAATACTGAGTATCACCTCCACCAATTTTTATTCCAGCTTGCAGGGCTTTCTGTCCCATGCCATAAGAAGCACAATTTGGCTTCTGGTTTTAGAACTGTCCCACTATTGTCTATCCAACAAAATTGATATCAAATATGGTTGCAGATATAAATTTCAGAAGCCCAGACATCACTGTGCCTACTTATTTATAAAGCAGGCATAGCACTTCCTAAGAACCATAGTTATAATCTGTTGTAAGAACTATCAATACTTAAGAAGTTAGAAATTTAAATAGCTTAAATATTAAACAAAATTTAGCTATTAATTTTTTAATATTAATCAAGAATATATTCAGAAATAAACACACACGTACATAGTCAATTTATGACAAAGGAGTCAAGAATATAAAGTGGGGAAAGGATGGTTTCTCCAAAAAATGGTGTTGGGAATACTGGACAGCTACATGAAAAAGAATGAAACTGGACCACTTTCTCATTACCACTGTCTCATACCAAACACACACACAAAATGACTCAAAATGGATTAAAGACTTTAATGTAAGACCTGAAACCATAAAATTCCTAGAAGAAAACAAAGGTGGTAAGCTCATAGACATTGGACTTGGCAATGATATTTTGGATTTGACACCAAAAGCAAAGACAACAAAAGCAAAAATAGGCAAGTGGGACTACTTCAAACTAAAAAGCTCTTCACAGAAAAGGAAACCATCAACAAAATGAAAAAGGTAAATATGGAATGGGAAAGAATATTTGCAAATCATAAATCTGATAAGGGATTAATATCCAAAATATATAAAAAACCTCATACAACTCAATAGCAAAAAACAAACAATCCAATTAAAAATGGGCAGAGGATCTGAATTGACATTTTCCCAAAGAAGACATACAGAAGGCCAACAAGTACATGCAAAGATGCTCAGCATCACTAATCACCAGGGAAAGGCAAGCTAAAACCACAAGGGATATCATCTTACAACCTAGCATTGCTGTTATCAAAAAGACAAGTAATAACACGTGTTCCTGAGGATGTGGAGAAAAGCGAACCCTCAAGCACTGGTGGTTGGAATGCAAATTGGTGTAGCCACTGTGGAAAACAGTATGGAGATTCCTCAGAAAACTAAAACTAGAACTACTGTATGATCCACTTCTGGATATTTATCCAAAGAAAATAAAATACTAACTCAAAAATATATGCACCCCACGTTCATTGCAGCATTATTTACAACAGACAAGATATCGAAGCCACCTAAGTGTCTATCGATGGAGGAATGGATAAAGAAAATGTGGGATACATACACACACAATGGAATATTATTCAGCCATAACAAAGAAGGAAGTCTTACCATTTACGACAACATGGATGAACCTTGAGGGGATTATCCTCAGTGAAATAAGACAGAGAAAGACAACTGTTGTATGATCTCACTTATGGGTGGAATCTAAAGAAACCAAAATGGACATCCATCATCACCACTAGCACAACAATAAGCAAGCTCTTTGATATGGAGAAAAGACTGATGGTTGTCAGGGAGATATAATAAGTCACGGGGGTGTAATGTACAGCATGGTGACTATAGTTAATAATACTGCTGTGTATTTGAAAGTTGCTAAGAGAGTAGATCTTAAAAATTCTCACAAGAAAAATATTTTCTAACTATGCATGGTGCAAGATGTTAACTAGACTTACCGTGGCGATTATTTCATAATATATACAAATATTGAATCATTATGTTGTATACCTGAAACTAATATAATGTTATATTTCAATTATATCTCAATTCAAAAATAGTTTATTAAGTCCTCTCAAAGTCCCATGAATGGTGTGGCTAGTAAATAAACAGTCCCTACCTTCCTCTTACCTCCAAACTTACTGATGAAAAAAGACATACATATGTGAAACAATTGGAAAACAATACAAGGAAAAATTGCATCATTAAGGTCCAATACCTCATGCTACTGCTTGGAACTTCTCTGTTACAGAGAAATTTGGTTCAGGAAGAAATTCATTCTAGTTTATCCACGGTAAACACCTGAATGTGCTGAAGTTGTGAAAATACTCTAACCTCAACCCTTTATTCTTAGAAGCTTTCAAGCTGATTAAAAGTGGCCTGTTCAACAATGAATGAAATTCAAATTTCTGAGATTCTCCAGGCTGAACCTCTGACTTTGCCCGATGGGTGAAATCAGGACATGTTAGGTTAATTAATTATTTCTGGCAAATAGGAGAGAAAGATGAAGGATAATACACTAAAACTGAAAAGCAGAATTCAAAGTAATATTAGAAATAACCAAATCAGTGGGAACCCACTGAACTGACCCTTGAGTTGAGATTCCTCACACCGCACACATAAAGGATGGGCTAAGGTGGCAGGGATCTCCTGGGTCTGAAATATCATGTCACTCAGATTCTTGCTCACAGCTGCTCACCAGCCCTTCTGTCTATGTTCGACCATAGACATGTATATAATGTTGGGCTTTAGAAACTGCAGTGGCAGAAAGCAACCATGTTTTCCCCAGCCAATATGGCTCTTCTCAGCACAACATTGAGCTAGATGAGCCAGAAATGACAGTAGACACATATGTCTGGGATTTTGCTTTTTAAACTATATGTACTGCTTTTAATAGCATGATTACAGCTGTTCAGTAAGTGATGCCTCTAGACTGAAGAGGACCGCAATGAGAAGCAACCCAGCCAAGAGGGCCGGGAGCAGCACGTTCTTCTCATTATTGCCAGCTAGTGAGGATAGAACATATGGTCACATTACAAAGGTGAGTTACCAACAAACAAGCAGGAATCCCAGACAGATGGTTCCCAGCCAGATTCCTTCTTTTAAATTCATTTATGCTCTCTATTTTTCCTTCTCTCTTATTTTGAATTACGTTTTTTTTTTCTTATGGGGGCAGGATATATATTAGGAAATTCATTTGCAGCCAGGAAAATAACTTAGGAAATAAGTGCTCAGAGTGACACCCTACCCATAACCTATAAACAATGAAGAGCTAGTTGCTGAAACTAAAGAATGTTGTCCCTGGCACTAGAATGGGTAGACCTGATCTCAATTCTGGTTCTAATGTTTGGTAGTTGGGTGGTCTTACACAAGTCATGGAACCTTATTTTACCCAAGAATCTTCAGCTATAAAATAACTAAGCACCACCTCAAAGTCAGCTGTAAGGATTAAGTAAAACAATGGATCTGGCTAGACCAGTACTACGGCAGTTGGTATGTAGTGGATACTCAAGAAGGAGTAACTTTTTCTTTTTTTTTTTTTTTTGGTACACGGGCCTCTCACTGTTGTGGCCTCTCACAGGCTCCGGACGCGCAGGCTCAGCGGCCATGGCTCATGGGCCTAGCCGCTCCGCGGCATGTGGGATCCTCCCGGACCGGGGCACGAACCCGTGTCCCCTGCATCGGCAGGCGGACTCTCAACCACTGCGCCACCAGGGAAGCCCAGGAGTAACTATTATTGATATTAATCTTAAAATGGCATTTTTTTCTTTCCTGATGACAACACAGAGCTGAAGAGAATTTTGACTGTAACTAAGAGGCCTGAAAGTGAATGCAGTTCCATTTTCTTATCTCTAAAATGGAGAGAGCTGCTGAAGACCCCCAGCCCAGCCACCCTGCTCCCTTGTGAGAATGGCCCCATGCCCTTCACTGGCTGAAGAGTTGGACCACACTCACCTTGATGGCAGCCCCACTGATCCAGCCTTTGCCATTGGGGTTGACGTTCATCGGCACCACGCCCTCCACCAGGTAATTGGGAGGGTCAGAGGAGAAGGAAGAGCCTTATAAGGTTTCAAGGTGCCTTGTTGACCCAAATGACTACAGCTGGGAACGTGCCTGGGCTCTACTTCCAGGAGCTCCTGCTCTTGCTTCTCCCCACCTGGAACCTTTCAAATCCTTTGATTTTCTTTAGAATCTATATGCCTATATCCCTATTTTCCACCCTTTCAGTATATCTTTGAAGATGTTGCTATTCTAAGACTAAGGATTAAACATCTTCAATTTTAAAAACGAATTGTACTTTTGTGTGTGTGAGAGAGAGAAACACCCATTGTTTGTTCTTTGTGGAAAGCTTGAACAAGGTAAAAAATATCCTTAGAGGGCACTGATCTGCCCCTGTCCTGCAGGTTCCTGGTTAACTTCTTCCACCTGTTGGGGCTTTCAGTATCTGCAAAACAGCTCAAGGATATGGCTCAGAATATTATCTACAGCCTTTGATGAGGAACTAAAGGTCCTTGACTTTGTTGAATGGCTAAACTATTATTTTGTCTTGCCTGACTGTTTCCCTTTGTTTCTGCATTTTCTCACTTCTCTGATTAAATCTCTCTTTGGAATTGGGGAAGGCCTAGGAGGATAAAGTTTTTCTACAAACAAGAGGAAGGAAGAGGACATGGAGGGGTCTGTCCCAGGAAGGCACCATGGGGTCTTCTTTGATATTCCCCCTTTTCTTTGATACTCTTCAATCTTGAGGGGGAACAGGTATGGAACAAGAAAGGGAATAAAGTTTTGGATAGAGAGGTTAGTCATAAAGTCAGCAGAGCAACTCAATTTTAGGGGGAGTCAGTTTAAGAAACTTCTACTCGTGTGAATGTTTAATGTAGACATGGGAAAAAGAAGGCTAAAACCGTAGGAACTCTGTAATATTTTGAGTAAAATCATGATGTTGAGAATCTTGCTGTGAAGAATTTCACAATACCATTCTTCTTCATCTCCCCCAATCATATTGCAATGTATACAGGCAAAAGAATAAAAAAAAGAAAAATACAGTATTTACTTATACAGTCATCCCTCAGGTGCCTGCAGGGAACTGGTTCCAGGACCCCTGGGATACCCAAATTTGAGGATGCTCATTTCCCTTACATAAAATGGCATAGTATTTGAATATAACCTATGTACATCTATGTATACTTTAAAGCATCTCTAGATTACTTATAATACCTAAACATGGAAATGTTATGTAAATAGTTGTAAATACAATGTAAATAGTTGCCAGGCTGGAAAATTCAAGTATTGCTTTTTGAAATTTTCAGGAATTCTTTTTCTGAGTATTTCCAATCTACAATTGGTTGAATCTGCAGATGTGGAACTCACAAATACAGAGGTCTGACTATATTATTCAAGGTTGCAACCAATACACATGCATGCACAGACACACACACACATACACTATAAAGTAAAATATTTAAAATGGTGATGAAATTAGGGTAAACAAAAAGTTAGAGTAAAAAAATAAAATAAAACCAAAAGTGAAATTAACTTATGGAATGCTCTTCGTAAAGTTTTCTTTCTACACTGGCTAGAGGGAAACCACAGGTTTTATTCTGAGCTTGCATTACAATGGAGTAAGCCAGCTATATATTAGCTACCTAGAGTTATTCTTGCCTCTCACATGTTGAGTACCACTAGAGTTTTTTTTTTTTTTAAAGGGAACGCTATTTATTTATTTATTTATTTATTTTGGCTGCTTGGGTCTTCGTTTCTGTGCGAGGGCTCTCTCCAGTTGCGGCGAGCGGGGGCCACTCTTCATCGCCGTGTGCGGGCCTCTCACTGTCGCGGCCTCTCCTGTTGCAGAGCACAAGCTCCAGGCGCGCAGGCTCAGTAGTTGTAGCTCATGGGCCCAGTTGCTCCGCGGCATGTGGGATCCTCCCAGACCAGGGCTCGAAGCCGTGTCCCCTGCACTGGCAGGCAGACTCTCAACCACTGTGCCACCAGGGAAGCCCCTAGAGTTTGTTTTTATATTGGAAGCTCCAAAGCAAATATCACGACCTTCCCAACACAGAATACAGTCTACAGAAATTCTGTTTATTTGGTTGAAATCTTTATGACGCTTAATTAAACATATTCTGCCTCCTTTAGAAAAATGATTCTGTTTTAGGCCAGGTGCATTCTCAGATGCCTGTCAAGGCCAGAAGTGGAGATATAGGAGAGAACTGAAGCTGGCTAGCTAGAGAACATACACCCCTATCTGCTGCTCAGCTCCAGACAATCTTGCCCTGTGGAAATGTGGGCCAGTGTGGCCAGCATTTATTTGTCAGTTCTTTCGTTTCCAGGGATTACTTAGTTCAGCTTCTCAGATCTACTTGTTTACTGGGCAATGAGCCTAATTAAAAAAAAAAAAGTAAGTAGATATAGAAGACAATGACAAATTCAACACTCCAAACAGAATAACACACTGGTAGTTCTATGTAAAGAGTAGAAGTTAGATAAAAAACCAGTTTGAAAGTCTACAAATAATAAGTGTTGGGGAGGACGTGGAGTAAAAGGAATCATTGTACGTGTTGCTGGGATTGTAAACTGGTGCAGACATTATGGAAAACAGCCACTCAAAGAAACTACAAAAAGAACTACCATATGATCCAGAAATTCCAGTCCTGGGTATATACCCCCTAAAAATGAAAATGCTAATTCAAAAAGATACATGCACCCCAATGTTCATAGCAACCATAGCAACATTATTTGCAATAGCCAAGATATAGAAGCAACCTAAGTGTCCATCAACAGATGAATGGATAAACAAGATGTCACACACACACACACACACACACACACACACACACACACACAAACACAATGCAATATTACGTAAAAGAATGAAATTCTGCCATTTGCAACAACGTAAATGGACCTAGAATGTATTATGCTTAGTGAAATAAGTCAGACAGGGAAAAATAAACACTATATGTTATCATTTATATGTGGAATCTAAAAAATAAAACAAATGAATATATATAACAAAACAGAAAAAGATTCACAGAAATAGAGAACAAACTATTGGTTACCAGTGGGGAGAGGGAAGGGTGGAGGGCAAGATAGGGGTAGGGGATTAAGAGATACAAACTACTATGTATAAAATAAATAATCAAGGATATATTGTACAGCACAGGGAAATATAGTCACTATCTTATAATAAATTTAAATGGAGTATAATCTATAGGAATATTGAATTACTATGTTGTACATATACCTGAAACTAATATAATATTTTAAGTCAACTATTCTTCAATAAAAAATTTTAAAAGAAAATTAAATAAAAATAAAGGTATTTCATGTTATAAAATAAAAAGGTTTTTGAGAATGCTCCCTTCCTTGACAAAATTATGAATGAGACCACAACCAAGAGCATGCATCAGTAGAGAGTTTTAAGTCTTTAAAAATGCTTTAGTAAAGAATCACAAACAGCAGACAAGAATTAATGGTTGACACTGAAGTTCTGGGAGTATAGACCAAAGTAGTTCCCTAAAAGTAAGAAAATTCTTTGAAATCTCACATTTTATCTCAAAAGTTCATACAAAATTCGTGACATAACTGTGTTTAGTTTAATTGAAAGGCCAAACTCAAAACAATTTCAAGTATTATTCTACAAAATCTTATAATAAAATTGATGCTCTAGGAAGATGCAGTTTTTATTCTGTGGTTTCAAGGACCTGTCACCACTGCTACGTGCTTCCCAGGAGAATGGGGAGCCCATCTGAGAGGCAGGCAGTTGCATAAATTCCTCCAAGTCTCATAATAGCCTTTACATGGAGTATGAGTAGGCGATATTCTTGTTCTATTTTAGTAGATATAGAAAGTTAGACTTAAGGAAATGAAATGCTTACTTTTCACTTCTAGTTAGTGATGACTCTGGACCTGAAATCCAGGTCCTTTAATTCTAGGATGTTTTCCTATTTGGAACCTCCAAACGCAGCTTCTATGAACCTTCAGTTCATACTTTGTGTGAATGCTATTATAAATTGAGGTAGTCTTCCAAATCTTGGAGATGCAAAATTTGTCTAAAGAATTAGAGAGAATGAGACAGACAGCGTTGTTAATGCTGCTTAATTTTCAAAATGTCTTTGTTTCTGATAGAGGATAGTCAACTATGAATGAGACCACAACCAAGAGCATGCATCAGTAGAGAGTTTTAAGTCTTTAAAAATGCTTTAGTAAAGAATCACAAACAGCAGACAAGAATTAATGGTTGACACTGAAGTTCTGGGAGTATAGACCAAAGTAGTTCCCTAAAAGTAAGAAAATTCTTTGAAATCTCACATTTTATCTCAAAAGTTCATACAAAATTCGTGACATAACTGTGTTTAGTTTAATTGAAAGGCCAAACTCAAAACAATTTCAAGTATTATTCTACAAAATCTTATAATAAAATTGATGCTCTAGGAAGATGCAGTTTTTATTCTGTGGTTTCAAGGACCTGTCACCACTGCTACGTGCTTCCCAGGAGAATGGGGAGCCCATCTGAGAGGCAGGCAGTTGCATAAATTCCTCCAAGTCTCATAATAGCCTTTACATGGAGTATGAGTAGGCGATATTCTTGTTCTATTTTAGTAGATATAGAAAGTTAGACTTAAGGAAATGAAATGCTTACTTTTCACTTCTAGTTAGTGATGACTCTGGACCTGAAATCCAGGTCCTTTAATTCTAGGATGTTTTCCTATTTGGAACCTCCAAACGCAGCTTCTATGAACCTTCAGTTCATACTTTGTGTGAATGCTATTATAAATTGAGATAGTCTTCCAAATCTTGGAGATGCAAAATTTGTCTAAAGAATTAGAGAGAATGAGACAGCGTTGTTAATGCTGCTTAATTTTCAAAATGTCTTTGTTTCTGATAGAGGATAGTCAACATATTGTATGTCAGGAATTTGATGTGCTGAGAAATTCTGCTTTGCCATATATTTGCTCTCTGCCAGTTTTATTCACAAATGTGAAGCAAGGGAATAATCTCTTGTGTAGCAGCGGTGGCTGTGTTATAGACTGTTGACAATGGGGCATGAAAATTGGCCCGATTCTTTTAGATGACTGGTATGAAATGAAACAGTCTTTGAGAGGTACCAGTTCTTTCTAACTGATGGTGGTCTTTTGAAAGAGGCTTTTGCAAAAGTGTTTGCCTTCTGAAAGAGTAGTGGATGGGGGCAGTCTATAACCCTTTCCAATAGGGAAGATGGATAAGTTTCGACTGACTCTGTGTAAGAAGCTTGGTTCTGGTCCAGCTGGCAAGGGCATAAAGCAAAGTAATTACTTGAAAGTAAAAAGTAAAGAAAAGAAAAAGATAAATATTGTATCCAGTTACTTGGGATTCTGGATTTCTTTTGAATTTTAAAAAAATCATCTTTTTAGGGCCAAAAAATAAAATTCCATAGTATCCCAGTGGAAAATCCCATCCAACAGTGGTTTGGGTGTTAATAGTAGTATTCATTTTGTTTCATCATTTGAAAATCTTTATTGAAATCATATTAATTAGTTTTGTGCCAGAGTTCCAGAATATACATGGAATCATGTGTAAGACAAGTGAAAGCATTAACTACAATGGACAATGTGAACACAATTCATTTCTTGAGACAACTGTTATCTAATATATAAGCTATATTAACTCTATAACCTCTTCTATAGTGGTGAAATTCTAGAGTAATAGTTGGCAAGTAAATATATATAAGTATAATAAATATATACAATGTTAAACTGACATTGTAAAATACAATTTATTTTTCATAGTTTTTAAGGGAGCAGAAGAACAAAGAAATAGCTTAAGATCTCAAAACATTTTAGTTGCATGATCTAGTTTATATAAATACCCTTGAGAATTAAATAAGATCAGGGACTATAATTCCTAATTTATAACTATCAGAAGTGAGGCAGAAAGGTTTCATGACTTGTTCAAATCACCCATCATAGGTTTATCTAGCAATAATGCTATAATTGGCATATTCACACACTACTAAGAATTTTAGGATTTGGTGGAACTCAAAAATATTAGAAAAATGTAAGGGCACTGAAAGAAGAAAAAAATGCATTGAATCGATCAGTTTTCTCAATGATTACCATTCCCCAGTTCTTCAGGATTAAAAATTTAAAAAGCATTTTCATATTCAAATAACTCATCCAAACTAGTTAATCTCACAAAAATGCTTTTAAGCAAGTAGGTCTCAAGAAAATATACTTTTCCATTTTCTGGGTTTAAAGACCTAAATGTAAGGCCAGATACTATCAAACTCTTAGAGGAAAACATAGGCAGAACACTCTATGACATAAATCACAGCAAGATCCTTTTTGACCCACCTCCTAGAGAAATGGAAATAAAAACAAAAATAAACAAATGGGACCTAATGAAACTTAAAAGCTTTTGCACAGCAAAGGAAACCATAAACAAGACAAAAAGGCAACCCTCAGA
>NC_041224.1:101926208-101987144 GCF_002837175.3 Physeter macrocephalus | reverse complement strand
GAGGGAGGGAGATGCAAGAGGCAAGAGATATGGGAACATATGTATATGTATAACTGATTCACTTTGTTGTAAAGCAGAATCTAACACACCATTGTAAAGCAATTGCACTCCAAGAAAGATGTTAAAAAAAAAAAAGAAAATCAAGGACATCTTTAAATTGTTGAACGAGGCTAGGTAACAAGACCTAGTACAGTATTTAATATAGTGTGATATCTGTTCAGATAAATAGGGCTCGGGAGTAAACATATAAAATAAGAGAAAATAGTCCAGAAAGATATCCCACTCATAAACAGTCATTTGATTTATTACAAACATTTCATTACAGTGCAATGAGGAAAGTATTCTTTTTTCCAATAGCATGTGTTGGATCCATTGGAGGCTAATACGATAAAATATTTGAATCTTGATCCCCATGTTCATGAAAAACACAAACATCAATTCTGGATGAACCCTAGAGTTGAATATGAAAGTGAAAACAATAAAAGCTATTAGAAAAACATGGCAGCTTGGATTCATGACTGTATGAAGACAATGTTTTTTTTTAAATATGAAAAGAATAATAGTTACAAAGAAAATAATAATTTGGACTGCAATAAAAGAATTTCAGACTCAGTAAAAAAAAATCCAGACTGAATAAAAAATTGAAAGGGAATGACAGGAACAATTCCTCCAAAAGTACTCTGTAGATTCAATGAAGTCACAATTAATAGCTATGGATATATCTTTGTGGAAGAGTTTATTATAAAATATATGAAAATGAAAAGTAGTAAGAAAAGCCAGAACATTCTTGATGAAGAAAAGGATGGAAAGACCTTATCTTTAAGCTATCAAGATTTATAATAAAGAGACAAATTGACCAAAACTTTTAATAAAGGACCCATTTTAAAAACAAAAAAAAAAAAAGAAAATATACTTTTCCATTTTTAAATTGTTCTTCATAATTCACTGCAATTCAGGTTATTAAAATCTTTCCAGTGGTGAGCTCTACTTAGCAGGAACAAAGCTGGAGACGGGTGCCACCCAACCCACAGATGTTAGGCAAACAGACCTATTGTTGGGTGAAAGCTACGTGAAGAAGGACTTTAGAGGGCAAACAACCGTATTTGAACACACAACATGGCAGTTAGATATGCTTCCACACAGGACTTAGAACCCGAGTAGAGACGGATAATTTCTATATAGTCCTATGCCCTCACTACCCAGTTTTAAAAGCACGTGATTTTCCAGAAATCACAGTACCACGTGTTATAATAGTACTGTAGGAAGAGCATGCTGGAGATGGCAGGGAAACTTTTCAGCAAGGAGTACAGCTTAGGCACTGACCAATTATAATAAATGCCAACTGCAGGAGGGTCCAGGAGGTCCCTTGCTGATCTGGGCTTCAACCCTTAGGATCTGGATTGTGGGAGGTCTGAGAGTCTTAAGGGGAAGTGGTTGTGAGGGGGTAGAGTAAAGCAGTGGCTATTTAGCAAGTATATAAAAGTATTGCAATATTTAGCTACTTGTATGGCTGTATCAGTTCATACCACTGATAGCAGCCCAGGTGCTATGTAGTAATATTATTGAGAGATTCAGTTTCTTTTTTTTAACTTTTTATTTTATATCGGAGTACAGTTGATCAGGTGTACAGCAAAGTGATTCAGTTATATGTATACATGTATCTATTCTTTTTCAAATTATTTTCCCAATTAGGTTGGTAGAGAATATCAAGCAGAATTCCCTGCACTATACAAGTAAGTCCTTGCTGATCATCCATTTAAAATATAACAGTGTGTACATGTCAATCTCAAACTCCCTAACTATGGCTTCCCCCGCTTCCCTCCTGGTAAGCATAAGTTCATTCTCTAAGTCTGTTTCTGTTTTGTAAATAAGTTCATTTGTATCTTTTTTTTTTTTGAGATTCCACATATAAGCAATATCATACAATATTTCTCTCATTTGGTTCACTTGGAACCTAATTTTCAGTTTTCAGTGGGAAAATGCATTCGGAGTTCTCTTTGCTATCCACAAATTTTTCTTTACTATATGTACATATGAACTTTTGAAACACAAACTGATTGTATATTGGACATCATCTGTAACATTGATATTATATTATATTACCATCTGTGGTCTTCTCAAGAGATACATTTTGGACAATAAAATTAATCTTTTTCAAGCTCTTCCCTAGCCAAATGATAACTGAGTGTCCTCATTGCCTTATTTATTTATTTATTTATTTATTTATTTGGTCGTTCCAGGTCTTAGTTGCAGCAAGCAGACTACTTAGTTGCAGCTTGAGGGCTCCTTAGTTGCCTTTTCAATATAACTTCTACTTCTTAAGCTTTAAAAATGAGGCCTCTATTCAGCTATTTCAGATTTTCAAATTCCAGAATTCACTCTAACTTATGGAATCCTCGTTAGATACATGAGACAAAGTTGTGACTATGGTAGAGGAGGCCCATCCTGATGTAAAAGGAGATCAGCAAAGGGCCTTGTGAGACTGGCAACATCTTCTACTGCACTGAGGATCATATGTCTGATGTTTAACAACTCACATTGTCTGGACCTGCACTATCCAACCTAGGAGCCACATGTGAGTATTTAAATTCAGATTTATATTAGGTAAAATTAAATAAACTTAAAAGTTTAAGTTTAGTCACATTAGCCCCATTTCAAGTATTCATTAGCAACATATGGCTAGTGGCTAACATACTGGACAACACAGTTACAGTTCTATTGCATTGCAGAAAGTTCTGTTCAGAAGTTTATTACAACTTACTTTAATTCCTCTCACTTAAAGTAAAAACATTTCATCTTTTTCTGTCTCTAGGGGAGAGAGAAACAGTTTAGCTCATTAGTCAGAATTTATTTTCAGGTTTCGAAAAATGATTATTGTCATGTTTTTCACTTGTGTGCTTTTAACCAAACAATTCTACAAAAGGACCACTATGGGTCCTTTTATTCCAACATATGGTGAGAGTCTCAAAATTCAAAGTTTTCTATGCCTTTTTTTTTTTACATTATAAATTTGAGAACTGCAAATAATTCTCTAATACAAATCTAATATTAAATGTCATAATGTGGCTTTAGGAATTTCCCTTAGATAATTTTCTGTTAAAAATAATGACACTGGCTTTCTAACTACCCCTCCCACCAAAAAAAAAGTTTTAATTCTTGTTAGCAGTATATCAGTGTAATTCTGAATCAGAAAGAATATTCATGTAATTTTCTTATGTTGTCCACATGCAGACTCACCAAGAACAAGCAAAAGGCTTTTGGATGAAATTCAAGTTTTCCTCTGCTGTACTCATGGGTAGACACCTCCAACATTCTCAGCCTGACTGCTGAATATAATTTGTTCATGCTTCAGTGATGTTTTGACTAGACTATAGTACACTATACCAACCAGATAAAAAGTACAGAGAAAATTCCACCCAGTGTTTAATCTACATGATGCCAAGCTCGGGTAAGATCAATCATTTCATTGGGTTGACCGATTCTTTTGGCAGCATCTATCTGTGAAGAGACGTAATTTGGAAACTAGCAGTATCTTAGTTTTCCCATTTGTATCACCAGACAACACAAGTGACAACAGATTTCTCCTTTGCAGAGATTTTATACGTGCCCTTTGGTTCTATCAACTGCAATAGAAGGAGCTACCCCTCAAGAAAAGTTTCCAGAGTGTTAATTCAATCCTCTTGCCCTTCGACGCTGGCAGACAGGATTGCAGATTAGCATGTGTTTTTATACTTTCGACCTTGGCTCTGATAGGGGTTGTGCTGGCACTGGGCTTGAGAACATTATTGATAGGATGTTTTTGCCAAGCTGGCTGGCATTTGGTATGCTTGTATGGTATTGATACAGTATTTGCATTGGCATCATGAATGCTATCCTTCTCATTTTTTAAATGTAGCTCTTAAGAATGCAAAATTTTGTTTATTTTTATACTGTTAGAAGAAAAAAATAAAAATGCCTTGATACTTACAATCAACGGATGTGATATGCCGGGGTTAATTCCTTAAGTTAATTTTCCCTTTAAAATATTTGACTTTTAGCTTTAAAAAAAGTTATGGCTCTTTATTGTTTGTATTAAGTTCTGTTTAAAATAAAGATAGGAACATAGAAGAAGAATTACATCAATTCTACCAACTCAATTTCTGGAATGTACCTAGTGTAGATAAACCAGGCTTTTCAATTTTCTTTTGTTTTGTTTAATTTTTGTTTCTGACTTAAAAAAATATATCTATCATCTCCAAAGCTTTTTTCTGAATTGACAGAAAGTTTTTATTTTAATTCTTCAGGTTTCTTCTCAAGCCAAAGATCAAACTATGTCATACTGCTCTTGAAATACATCCACTGAAGGTCTCACCAAGTCGTTTTGGTATAATTACATTTATAAACAGTGGTGAAAACTAATCAGATTTTCCCATGTTTTGAAAAGCAAAGAAATTTAGTTTATGAGACGTCAAGGGATAAATCATTGCTAACACATGTATGTCAACAAATCAATTGCTGAATTTTAATCACCTCTCTTGCTGTAATTGTCATTTATAAGTCTGTTTCCATTCTTGCATTATCTTATTCCTGGACCATTATAATAACCTCCTAAAGATTCTCCCTGACTAGGTTCCTGTATTCATCTACCTATGAGATTCATCTGTGTAAACAGTATTTCTAGTCATATTGCAAATAAGCACTTATCTAAAATGTTAAAAAGTTATGTATTGTGCAAATCTCTCAGTCTCTATGTCAGATTAGAAGCTCCCCAAGGTAGGGCCTCAATGGCTTCTTCCAGGTCCCAGGGGCAGGTCTGGGTTTTAATCAGCGTGCCTGGCACACAGGTAGTACTCAGGAAAATTTGTTGAAATTTCCCACACTACCTATGGCTGTTGATGGAACAAGACCCCAGCAATTTCCCCATTCCCACTCTCATATCTTTATACGATATCTTTATATGAGAGTATTATAGTGTTTCCCCTACCTAAGATCCCTTCTTTTCCTTCATCTCCTTTTTACATCTTCCAAACCATTGCTTTAAGAACTACATCAAATGGTTCTTTCTCCAGAAATCTTATCTGAAGTCCCTTTTAGAACATTTACAGCATATGTTACATTCTGCATTGTGTTATACCTATTTGTAAGTTTGTCTTAATTACCCTGCTAGATTGTAAGCTCCTTTGGGACTGTAAATTGTGTTATAATCATTTTTGTTTTACCCACGGTGCGTAATATAATATTATTAATCAGGCAATAAGCAAATTCTGTCCTACTTTGAGACTAATTGTGGAAGAGGCTCATTCTTTAACAGATAACCTAGAAAAATCCAGCAAAAGGAATCCTATCTTGTACACTTAGTACCTTTTAAATGTTTATATTCTCTTACATTACAATTGTACAATACCTTAAATGAAACTCTTTATAAAGACATTAAATAGAAATAAATTAACTTACATGAACCAAAATAACAAATAATTTTCCATATAAAAATTTACTAAACTCAACTTAAGAAAATACATATACCCAATTAATACTTTGTAATATAGGTAGAGCTCTCATTTTATCATTAATTTTTCCTTTCTAGAAAAAGACTTTCCTCTTCTAGTCACTCTTGGACTCTTAGTGTTAGGGTCTAATCCAGTTCCCTGTCCTCCCTCCTTTTTTTTTTTTTTTTTTTGTCCTCTTCTTGAGTTACATTCTTGACCTCACTGACTAGTAGTGTGTCTCTCAGGTGCCCTCTGGGTGTATTTACCAGCCAACTGCTGTCGTGCTTTATATTCTTAGTTCTGTAGCATACAAATTTTCAGCTTCTCTTTCATCAAAGTCTCTGCTGTTTCTCTTTACAATTGAACAACTCGTGGATTGTCAAACTTACTCTGGAAAAGAGTTAATTTCCAGAGATCCTACTTGGAAGACAAGCCATTTCAGGAAAGAGACTCTTCATCTTCTATGTTTACCCATCTTCCACTTAACACCAAATATATAAACCCATAAGTGATTATATAACGCACTGCATTTATGGTTAAGAACTTGGGTGCTACAGCCAGATGGAATGAGATTCAAATACTGACCCTGCACTATCCCGGCTATGTGAACTTGGATACATTACTTAACTTCTCAGAGCTTTACAAGTAGGGCTAAGGGGGACTTCCCTGGTGGCTCAGTGGTTAAGAATCCGCCTGCCAGTGCAGAGGACATGGGTTTGATCCCTGATCTGGGAAGATCCCACATGCCAAGGAGCAACTAAGCCCGTGCGCCACAACTACTGAGCCTGTGCCTTAGAGCCCATGAGCCACAACTACTGAGCCCATACGCCTAAAGCCCATGCTCCACAACAAGAGAAGCCACTGCAGTGAGAAGCCTGTGCACCACAATGAAGAGTAGCCCCTGCTCGCTGCAACCAGAGAGAGCCTGCGCACAGCAATGAAGACCCAACGCAGCCAAAAATAAAATTAAATTAAAAAAAAAAAGTAGGGCTAAGAGTACCTGATGTAACATATGTAAAACACTTAGCCCTGTACCTGACAGGAGTAGGTTTTCAATAAATAGTAATTATCGTTATTACAAGTATAAAGTTGGGTTTGCAGCAAGGAGGAAAGAAAATAACAGATTAGGAACCATAAACTACAGAGATTGAGGTGATCAGGATGTGAATAAGGATTAGAGGGATTAGTCTGACCTGAAAACAAAATCAAAAACAAAACAAACAAAATGTTGAGGTGACAGAATGAAGTAAACAGAGGAACAATCCAGAATATCGTGCTAGAAAATCTGTGTTTGTTTCATTAAGTTAGAGTTACATGATACAGGTTCCTGAAGAGGGTGGCAGACAGTATTAAAAGTTTGAGAGCAGCATGCAGGAGCATCTGAGGTAGGGAGAGACTGATGCTGGGAACCCTTGGAAGTGTGGCAATGATTCAGCCAGGTGACCACGAGGATGCTGATCCTTGGAAACAGAGAGGTAGAGTGGTAGTGTTTAACTGAAGTGGCACCGACAAGGAAAGACCAGTAGGACTTGGAAACTTCTGGGATATGGAGAAGGATATGGACAGGTCAGATAAGAGCTTTAGAGAATGGTGGCTCTGTAAGTAGAAACTGGCCAATTGGGAAGCAGAATTATTTTTTCCATGGGATATGTCTTAGTCCATTCAGGATGCTATAACAGAATATCATAGACAAGGTGGCTTATAAATGAGAGAAATTTACTTCTCACAGTTTTGGAGGCTGGGAAGTCCAAGATCAAGGTGCCGGCAGATTTGGGGTCTGGTGAGAGGCCACTTCCTGGTTCACAGATGGCCATCTTCTTGCTGTGTCCTACAAATACAGGGGGTGGGGAACCAACATTCAGCATGTATCAGGATACTAAATTCAGTTTTAGACGATATCAGTTTGAGTTACGATGAGATGACAGATAATGAATGTTGCTTAGGTCTGAAATAGAGAAATCCCTAGTCTGAAGTAGGTTTTAGGTCACTCCAAAGAAGAGTATTGTGGGATGAGTACCAGCAACCAGCTTCAGTTACCCCATAATTCTAATTCAGATCTGCTTTAATTTTTGAGCCTTCCTAAAACACAAGATAGGAAATAGGTTTGCTAAAACCCCCTCTTGAAAGTGCTTGTCACCACAATTACTAATTCATTAACATTCACACACCAAGTAGCATAGTAATGGGGAACAAAAGCAACGTTTCCCATATTCCCAGAGTCATAGGATGGCTTTGCTGTAAGAGTAAATTTCTACCCTTAGATACAAATAGCCTGGAATCTTGCAATAATCACACTCACATGGTAGGTCCGATTAGAGCAGTGGTTCTCAACTGAGGGTGATTTTGCCCCCCAGGAGACTATTGGCAATGTCTGGAGACATTTTTTAGTTGTCACAACTGGGGGAGGGGTGCCACTAGCCTCTAGCTGGTAGAGGCCAGGGATTCTGCTAACCTATGTACAATGCACAGGATGGCCACCCAGAATAAAGTGCCATCTGACCCAAAATGTCAATAGTGCTGATGCTGAGAAAGCCTGAATTTACAGTGACTTTCAAGGAACTTACTCTGCTGGAGAAGTAAATATTTGTTCATTGCTTACTGATGTTTTGATTGATACACCAAAATCAGATCCCACGTAGATGTATTCACCCTCAAGGTTTTCCTATGGCGTAGATGCTAAGGCAGCATTTACTCTGCTTCTGGTTCTGGAAATTGGCAATGCTATATAAAAGACCAAGGCAATATTCCTTTTCAGCCCTTAAGTGCAAAACCAGTATTCCTGCTCCTAGTTTCTTTATTCGACAGGTTTACATTGTTTAAAAAAGAAAATAAAAATCTTAATAATGTTAAGGATCTTACAAAGAATGCGGTATCCAGAATTCCACTGAGGAAAAGGAAAAAAAAAAAAAAAAAGAAAGAAATAGATTCAGAATGTCAGTTTGCCCTTAAGTGATGTATTAGCTACAAGAAATCTCATTACAATTTGATGCCTGAATCCCTTGAAGGAAAGATCTTATATTGTGAAGGTAGCATATGTGTCATGTGATGTAAGTACTTACTTTTATTGAATAGGTAAGTATATAATAGCTAAAAGCCCCATAAATCAGCTAAATGTCCTCTCAATTTATAGAGGATATTTGATCTGAGAACATTACTGTCTGGTGAACGATGGGGAGGAAAAGGAGACACGAAATGCAATAGAGATGGATATGGTGGGTAATTCCTTTGGATTCAGAGTATCAGAGTTTAAGTTACAAAAGGACGACCTGCACTGTTTCTGTACTGTCCATAGACCGCCAAGGCAATTTTAAAAATTTAAGACTTGCGTATTAGACTTGGTGAATGGGGAGTTACATGCATATAACCAAGTCACTCCAGAGGGACATCCAAAAATAACGGGAGAGGATGGATGTAGTATAGATATATTCGAGGGAGTAATTTTTCATTGGACTTTTTATTTAAGCAAATTGAATGGTGATGAAAGGAAAAAGCAACTATATTTGGTCAATATCTGTCAAAGAACCTTTTATGCAGGGAAAGGAAATGCTCGGTCTGGCAGCTAGGAATGAAGGACAGATTTCAATAGCCCAGAGGGTTAGCTGGCATTTGCCTAAGGGGTCAGAGAGATGAACTGGGTTATTTTCTCTTTTCCCATAGAAGGGGTGGGGGGTGATAATTTCTTGCCAATCATGGAAATTCTTCAACCCTTTCTCTGTAACTTTTTACTTTCTAACATGGATAGGTTCTCATATATTAAAAACCTCATTCTTTGTCATTTTATAATTAGCATCTTAGTTCCCTTATCTTTTCTGTCAAATACTTGAATGAGAGATCTAAAGCTACTTCCTTCATTTCCTCATCAACCTCCTAAACCCTCTGCAATCTGGCTCTCAATTGCAGGACTAATACCACTTTCTAGTCACCAGTGGTCTCTTTTCAGACAGTTGAAGCACTGCATGCCATGAAGAGGAGCCTTGGTCCCCAACTAACTCTATCTAAATACAATCATTTTTTGGTTGTTTGTGTGTCAACTTTATATACCACCCTGAAAAACTGAATAGTACTGAAAATTCTCCTGGTTCTCCAAATTCTCTGACCACTCCTGTCTCCTACTCTAGTTTCTTTTGGACCTCCTGGCCCAAAGTATTTTTAGAGCTTAGTTCTTTGTCATCTGCTAACCCATACAGGTTCTGATTTCATTTACAAAGAAGCTTCAGAACCATGCTTGCCCTCAAGCAGTTTATGATCTCATTAGGGAGACAAGCCTACTATGTGAAGCAAAAACACAAGTCAGGATATAAACCAATGTAAGATCTCCAGGGAATTCCCACAGCCTTTCACACAACGATATCTAATAAAGATGGATAGGTGGATGAATGGATGGATGGAGGAAGGAATTAGTGAACAACTGCATAGAGGGAGCCACATTAGTCCAGAAAACTTAGGGAAGATTGCAGGAAAGTACATGAAAGAGATTTTAAAATGGCCTTGAAGAGAGAATAGAATAAGTAGTGAATTGAGAGAGAGGAAACCTTCCAGGTAAAGGCAACAAAATAAACAAAGCTTTAGAGATAAAAATAAGATAGATTGTTTTTGGTGCTCTCTCAGCTATAGTTTTTTCATCTGTACAATGGGGTTGATAACAGAAGTCACTCTATAAGATTGTTAAATGAGTTAACTTTTATAAAATGTTTCTGTAGTGCCAGACATAGAACAAGCATTCAACGTGTTCTATTATAATTATTACATTTGGAGAAAACGAGATTTAAAATACCTATTTACAGTAAAATATACCAAGCAGCCATCTGCTAATATTAAAGTGTACACAGTTTTATTATTTATTACTCTAAGGAATATTTTAAAAGCACGGAAGCATTTTAGGAAACAAGAGGATACTTAAAAATACCATGTTCTTACCTGTTGCTGCTTACTTTCAATAATTTAAAGTATATATTATTTAAAAATGCTGCTCATGTAGTAACATTTACTATGATAAATTTGGGTATTAGCTGCTTCTGAACTTTTGAACCTGTTGTGGGATTGAATCCACAACCAATACAGAAATGTTTCTTGTCATTTTATAATTCATGAAGTTAAATACCTCTGCTTGCTATGGTTACTGAGGGAAAAGGTATTGAACTGGTAGGCCTGAACTCCAAATGGATCTTTCATATACCTAGGAAATGTTATTTGTGAAAGCTGTGTTGTACATCTTCTTGGGTTTATCACCGAGTAAGATTTATACTGTGGCAAAAAGTGCAGTGTAGCCCAGGCCTGCCCTCTGATTCTGAGGCTTCAGCTGTTTGCTGGGCCTGTTTTAATCCTCTTACTTCTATTTTTTTCCAGATTCCTTCTCCCCACAATGAATGTAACACATTCATATCCAAATCTCAAAAAAATAGATTTCTTCATTTTTTTTGTTCCAAAAGTTCCTGAAATCTCAGTTAGCATTAATTTATTCATCAGATATATACTCTATAACAGGCATGGGGCTAGGTGGTAAAAATATAAATACAAATATAACATGGCCCCAAATTTCCAGGACACACTCTCTTATGTGGCAGAGACAGAGGGGTAAATTAAATGACATAGTTAACTGCTAGAGCACAGACACTGGAATTACACACACTGGGGGAGTCAGGGAAGACTCCAAAAAAAGGGCTGGAATTTGGGAAAATGCTGAAGGATGGCAGGTGCAGAAGGACATGTATGTAAAAGACCAGTATTGAATGGTGACACCTTCAGTGAGGTCTGGAAGAAAGCGGAAAGAAATGAGGTTGTAGAGATGGGTTGGGTTGGAGTTGGGATACACACATTGAAAATGACCTTGTACGCCTAGCCAAGAAATGTGAAATTTTGTTAGAATTTTTTTTTCCAAACTGCTTCTTTCCATACATGAAACTTAGATAATTCCATCACTATGTTCAACACACTCATTCTTCGGACACTATAAGTACTTTATAAGTTGCATATAATACAAATGTGTACTTTTCAGCCTCAACTCTCTCCTCTGCTTTGTGAGGCTGTGACTGGGACTCTACAAACTATATTTCTAATTTGTTCAGTTTTGTTAATAAGGGGTGCTAGAGAAGGGTTTGAAGACAGGAGGATGAGGGAAGGGGCTCCAATGTTTCTGATTTGCTTGTTATACTTGCCCAAGCTGCATGAGCAATGAACCTTCATTTTAGCAACAGGCTACAGAACTAGCTGTGCAGCATCCCCCTCAGAGTTACCAGCTCCACTCAGGGTAGTAACCCTTCCCCTGTGGCTGAGCCCCAGCTCTGTAAGCCTCTCCCACAAGCACCTAAGCTGGGCAGCACTTCCTCTTTAGAGCAGAAGCTCCTCAGCATAGTGCCCCTTTCTCCACACTGTGCCTCCTCGAGGTTCTGAAAACCCCATCTTTTCCCTGAGCCTTCCCCAGCTCTAGGGTCAGTAGCTGCTTCCTGCAATCATTATCTCGGAGCTATATCAATGGTCCCTCTTTCCTTTTGCTGCTTTCCAAAATCTGAATAATTGAGTCCCATATTAAATCTCTCTGATGAAATATTTAATGTGGTTCCTAATTTTCTGATTAGAAACTGACAGATATGCATCCCTAGTGAGTCTTAAAATTTTTTTCCTCTATCCAAATGCAATGTATTTAAAAAAACTATTTAGAAATTTCATGTTAGATTTGGTCCATCTCAAAGATAAACATAGCCTTTGGATAACTGGTGTTTATATATGTACATACATATATATATATTTATATGCAGAGAGAGAGAGAGAGAGAGAGTGTTCTAATGTACTTAAAGTAACCAAGTCATCTTTGCCTAGTTCTTTACATCTGATCGACAATCTCTTTTTAATATTTGTTGTAGCTGAAATATTATAATCAAGCCCTTCCATATTTGTTATAATTATTATTTTAAAATTTGGAATAAAAGTTAAACTTCCTAGGGACAAGTTAATTTATTCGTGACGAAGGGGGATTTCTTCTATATTTAGAAATGAAAAATACAACACGTTTCTGGATATTAACTTATGTTTACAAAATATGATATAGATGAATTAAGTGTAAAAAAAGACAAAAATGTATGGACTGTGTTCTCTTTAAATTTCAAATAGGTTGAGAAATAAAAGAAAAAAAGTGCCACTGTCAAATGTGTTTTAGGTTTTGCCAAAATCAAAACATTTGGGGCAAGTAGGGGTGATGGGTTAGGTTCACCAAAGTTATTATGTGAAAAATCGTAAATGAGCCTAAATTTCTCCAATGGCTACTTTAGACCTACTCTATCATCCTTGAAAAGAATAAACTAAATAAGGAGCAATGTTGATCATCTATCAGATATGGTCTATTGGCAACGATTCCATAGCAGAAGTGGGGAACAGATGTTTATCTTTAATCTACCTCACTAGCAGGGCTAGTTTTCTATTGGCAGCATTTACCATTGGCTCTGTCCTTGGTGAGTCTATGTATTGTGATATGAATTAACATGTCCCAATAGTGTTTGGCAAGGTAGCTAAAGAAAAATACATATTGCCTCCTTGTCACTCAATGAAAAGGTATTTTATATTTTAATTTAATTTATTTTTTAATAAGTAAAGTGTTTTTTTTAAATATAGAAAAATGTTTACCAAGTTCCTAAGAACAACAGAAAAGGTTTTTATTCCAGTACTACAATTTTTAGCAGGAAGTTTTATTAGTAAATCCATAGAGAATGATATAAGATTTACATTTTTTAAAATGAACAATGTATTTCTTTAACCTTTTTAAAAATCATTAATCATCTGATTTTTGACACGTTGCTTTTTCAAATGAAATCATAAAGTATTTCCATTAAGATTTGATAGCAATAATATCAATAAATATTAGATTAATGAATACTGAAAAATTTTACTACGGTGCTGAGCTTGGTAATAAGGTCAAAAAAATAAACAATAAAGAAATGGTTATACACCGAAATTAAATTGCAAATATGTTAAAGGAAAATGACCAACAGAAGGAAAAAATGATAAAGCAGTTAATATTCCAAATTGATGTCAGCTTTATGTGCCATATTGAATTTTTCCAGTGGAGTTTTTAAAAGCAAATTCTGACATTAAATGATCTAAGAGGAATTATTAGATATTAGATTGACAAGGGATTTCTTAGACTTTGATTTTGAGCTTATATCCCCAAATGGTCCTGGCTGCCCTATACCCAGCCCTATTAGAACTTTGGTCCTAATAGCAAATCTGTGATTTGTATGCTTCTGACAGGAGGTAATATGAGAACTGTAAAAAGAAATATTGTCCTAGAAAATATGTTTTTCTAGACAAGTCTATTTTTCTCATAGCCAAATATGGTCAAGAAGAAGAGTGAAAAAGAGGGTGATGGGATTTTCCGAGACTGTGGTAATAATTAAATTGTTAACACTCAAATATTATCCTTAGTCACTTCACTCCTCAAAGAAATGTGATAGATTGCCTCATATCCCCACCTGTAAAGGCCTAGTAATAAGAGAAAAATGCTTTGAAATAATTAGTACCAAATTTTCCTCAACTCTTCTCACATTTACCTAATGTAATGAAAAAGACGTCTAGGTTTAAAGAAGGGTAGGAAAATAAAAGTGAAGAAACTGCATTCATTTATTCACTCTATTCATTTATTCATCTATTTAGTCTACAAAATGTTAGCGAACATCATGCATGAAGGTGAATGGCTCTCTTTCTGCAAGCATTATTTACTAAGCATCTTGCCTACAAAACAGTACAGGATGAAAAAGCTAATGTGCCCTGCATACAAGTTCACAGTCTGATGAACTTTTCCTTCTAATGGCTCCTTCATTTTTGGCCTTTGTCATCCCTCCTGCCAAGAAGTACCATTATATTAAGGCAAGCCATGCATCCCATGATTTCATAATGTGCAATGCTCTGAAAGGAAGGCAGTTAGACTCAACAACCATGAATAGAACCCCACTACTGGGGAGCACTGAGAGCCTAACAGATACTCAATGAATACTTGTAGGTTGTTTAAGAATAGGGAGAGGGCTTCCCTGGTGGCGCAGTGGTTGCGCGTCCGCCTGCCAATGCAGGGGAACCGAGTTCGCGCCCCGGTCTGGGAGGATCCCACGTGCCGCGGAGTGGCTGGGCCTGTGAGCCATGGCCGCTGAGCCTGCGCGTCGCTCCGCAACGGGAGAGGCCACAACAGAAGGAGGCCCGCATACCACAAAAAAAAAAAAAAAAAAAAAAAAAAAAAAAAAAAAAAAAAAAAAGAATAGGGAGAAATATAGCATTTACAGGGAAATACTCCTTGGCCCAATAGGAAGAGATACAAAAGAAAAAGAAACAAGGAGGCAAAAAAAAAAAAAAAAAAAAGGAAAAAGACTTTTAAGAGATGAGCGGTAAAGAAAAGAAAGAAAGCAAAAAGAAAAAGTGAAAAAGTATAAGTGGAAGAGTAATGCAGATGAATGTTACATACTCAGACTGGGAATGATATTAAAGTCCCCATGAAAGAACTGGAAGACCATTCTACTTCTCTCCATCATATCTCAAGTTCAGCTTACACACAAGTCTTACTTCATTTCCATTATGAAAAAACCTAGGGTAGCTGCTGCATTATACTATCCTCATCAGTCACTGACATGGCCCTCAAGTAAATAATGATCTCTTGTTCATTGTGATGCTGCTGCCAGTAATGAGCATATAATAGTGATATATTAGCCTGTTAAATAATGACATGCAAAGTTACAGTATATGTGTTGATGTCATGTCACTGCTAACCTGCTACTCGCACTAAATTTGTCATTCTCAACCTCATGTGTTGTTCCAGATGGAGAATTTAATTTTGTCTTGCTTCCCGCATTCACTTCCAGCTCTGGATAATCACAAACCACTTTGGGCTCTCTCCTGTCTCCCTACTTTTGCCACCTCCTTTAATCACTCTATTACTAAGAAAAACAGATACATAGCAGGCAATTGGCACACAGATGGACAAAGGAAAAGTCTTCTCCTGGAGACCTCACACTTACTTTGAAGTCTGCTCATCTGGGAGAAATCCAGGTCCAGAACCATATTTATATTTGTTATGCAGGCAAGGCAGCAAAAGAACTTAGAGTGCAGGGATGGAGAAACATATGGGAAGGCTGGCTATTCTGGGTCCCTGGTGGGGTGGTGAGGCATCTCTGATGGAATGAGTTTTCAAAGTCATCAGGAACTACAACACAAACAGTGTGCCACATGACACCATCTGGAAAAGGGCCTTCAAAGTTCAAAAGAAAGGAAAACAACTTAGCATTCAATCCACAACTAAAGTTTAGATTATCATGAAAAGTTACATGCTTAAGATTAACTCTTATGTGATCAAAACTGCTATGTGGAGTCTTTCATTGAAAGAAAGAGTTATAGGGTTGTAAACCTCTGAGTACAACACAAGCTGCCTACAGTAGAAGACTTCTGATTCTTATTAGTAAATAATATTATTATTCAGCTTATCACTTTATTTCATCCTTACAACAATTCATGAGTTGGGTTGAGACTTTAGTGATGAGAAAAATGAAGGCAAGTGATGTGCCCAATGTCACAGCAGTAGTTAGAAAGAAGGAGACCCAAGTGTCTTGTTTCTTGGCTTAGTTTTATTTTTGTGTGTGTATGCTATTTCATCTTGCTGCTTTAGAAATTAAAGGAAGCAAGGACAATTGTAAACAAAGAAAGAGCACTTGCAAAATGGTGTAAATTGGAAACTAGGTTTTATGTAAATCCCAGTGCAGTATATAAGGTCCTTCCCTCTATGGGCAAAACAACATGTACTAAACTGTTACTAAGATGAATTAGAGCAACTCTCTTTCTTATGAAAACACTCTGTTTTCAATAAGGCAGCTGTAATGGATCACCAAATGCAAAAATATTTTCTGGATGTTTTAGACTAAGAAAGCTAGTCATGTGTACAGAATGTACAGGTTAGTGTTTTTCAATATGTGAGAGGTGTACAATCATGGTAAAAGAGATAGCGGGTATGATTGTTTTAGATAGCATGCAGACTTTGTATTAAATAGTGGTGGTAATCATTGCAGTATGTTTAATTTTTGCTTATTTCTCAATCTTTCAATCATATCAAGTGAAAAAGCTCAGTTCAGTTATAATTTTAAATCTCTCTTCAAGTTCAAGACTCCCTTTAAAATGAAGAGAGATCAGGCTTTAGCCTCAGAACCTTTAGCAGGCAAAATCATCCAGCTAGGATTTATTATATTTTATTTTATATTATATTATATATTTTATTTACCTCTTATTTTGAGTCAGTAATACTGTCTGTTTATAGAAATGATATTAAGTTTCTTTATAAAATATATTCATTTAATTTAAAATGGAACTGGTTAAAAATATTAAGAATTATATTGACATAATATGGTACTGAATGAAGTTTGGGAAACCCTGGTGTTGGTCCATTCTTGTCAGGAGTTAAACTCAAAATAAATGGTTAGGAATGCCTCCTTGACCTGTAAGTGTTATCCTTTGAAAATGAGAAACTTAGAGAGGAAAGCAGCCTCTGATAGCTGGGAACTGGCCAGGCACTATCACAGGAGCTGTCCTGGCACTCTCAGCCAGGCAGTGCTGTAAACTGAAAATTGAACATAAACAATTTCACAGAACACCAGCATGGGAAAAGGCCACTCTGTGACTACAATGGATCAAGACAAAAAGACTACTAACAAAAGACTAAACCACAAAAATGACCAAGAATATCCCCATCCTGGCTGATATGACTGACTGTTCCTTTAGCCTTACTTTATTCCTTCAATTTCTAGCTAAGATTTATTAAAATACTCAAGCATAAAATTACTCCTGCTTCCTGACAGCATCCAATCCAATGCAAATCTCCACTTCCTTGAACCTGCCCCCAAGTCATCTACCACATGCTCAAATCCCAGAAGTTCTTCCTACGGCCATCATTCTTAGAGGTCCATGGTGTGTTCTCCCTCTTTGCAATGAGCCAATAAACTGAGCTTTGTTCAATCAGAGGTGTGCTTCTAGTATCCCTTGGCTTGAGGGCATTACATATTGCAGTAATCGTGTTTAATGGTCCCTCTTAAAAATGAATCAAAACTTGAAATTCTCCCTAACCAGAAAAATAACATTTAAAACATTTGTAATTATTTACAACTGCAATCTCCTTTTAGTCCATCTGGTAAACCAATTACTACTTCAGAGTGGACCTCACACTCTGACGAACCTGTGTTGGTCCCTTCTCTCTCTCAAAGCATTTTGGTTGAGAATATGAATAATGTGACAGTAGCTAGCAACATAATAAAATAATTATAATGACAATTATAATAACTACCATTTTTGCTTGCCAACACATCAAATTCTGTGATAGATGCATTTTCCCATATCTTATCTCATCAAATCCTGATTACAATTCTCCAAAATAGATATTATTATCTTATTTAACAGACAGGGAAACAGACTGGGGAGATTAGGCAGTTTACCCCAGATTACTCACCTAATATAATGGCAGAGCAAGATTTGATCCAAGAGCTGCATGATCTCAAGGTTTATGCTAGTTCTATTCCTGTTTTCTGTCTCATAACTAGGAAACTCAAGCTCAAACTCAAAAACCGACTAAGAGTAGGAAAAACTATTACACTTTGACCTAAATTTTTAGTATTGTTCATATGGTATTCTTCTTCTGAATTAATAAAAAAAGATGAAAAATGTTTAAGAGCCATAAGACTAGATCCCTGTAAACAGAAGAGTATATGAACTGGTTTTTCAGAGAAAAATCATTACTTATATATAGTAGAAACATTAGTGGGGAAATTACACAAGCTAAAAGATAATAACTGATGGCAGAGGATCAGATCCATTGACTAAAGACTTTGCTTATTTAATCCCCTCATACACTTATTTTGTGATCCTTCCCCAATGGGTCTTATTAGTTTCAAGAAGCTGTCAACCTGAATTGTCAACTATTTCCAGCATATAGTGTAATACTACTCCTCCCAAGAAGAGTTTTATCTCAACAGAGAAACCATGAACAACAACAACAGAATACTCTGTTGTGACTCAAAATAATCAGTCTTAAAACATACAATGTTATTTTGTTTCCACAAACACATACAGTAATTCTTATGCTCCAGGTCTACACTGGTTCACTTACATAATTTATTTCATTTTCCCCCAATCCCTGTGATATACATAGTATTATATCCATCACAGAGCTTTGAAACACTAAGTAATCTACTCAAGCTCACACAGATAGCAGATGGCAAAACCAGGATTTGAAACTGAAATTTCAGATCTCATGAGAGAAGCTGGAGGGTGGAAAAGCAGGGAAGGTCCTCAAAGGCAATCCTCTACTGGTCTATACTGTAAGATGGTCTTGATCAAATGATACACAGAAAACACACGAGAGGCGACCCAAACCTGGCCTTAATCCATCTTTTTTTACCGTATGACCCCACTGCACTTTAGGTGGTACGGTTGATGTGTAGCAGAGTAAACCTTCAGGGAGCACGCCATGAAAGTACACAGTGCAAAGCTCAGTGAAAGGCTCAACAAGTCCTAGTTCCCTTAACCCTGGCATATGGGAACTATATGTCTTAGTGCTGACTTGCCTGTCTGTCTCAATGCCAGGAAACCTGAATGTGCATTCCAGAATGTATTTGGATACACTGCAAACAAATGTCAGAGCAGGCATTATAACCCCCACTAATGTACATTTGCAGGTCAAGAGGGTGATGCTGGAAAAGATTAATCCCTTGCTGAGTATTATCCATCAGAATGCTTTTAAATGTTGGCATATAGGCAGCTAAAAGATTATATACCATAAACACAGCTGTTGGAAGAAAAACGGCATTTCACAAGTCATACAATTAAAATCTCTAATCTCCAAAAGTACCAGAATAAGAGCAGGAGGAGGGGCAAGGAAGGATGAAAATAGAGCTTTTCTCGGAAAGGGCTATCTGTCTCCTGGATGGTACACTTCTTTGAATCCTGCTGAGTACAGAGCACTCTTACTGAGCTCTGGGTAAAGAAGCACCAGAAAGGACTGCTTCAAGATGAGCAACATGGGGCAAAAGGTAGATGGATTTGAGAAGAGAAGGAAAAAGAATATTTTATCTCAGACTTGTGCTTTTCCACAATATATGTGGATTGTGTTTGTTAGTTTGAATATATACACATAGCACTGGGAACAACGGCAAGGGTCTGTCCATACTATATATTCTTAATTGTATTATGTAAAAATTATAAAGAATTAACAAAGAAATATCAGTAATGTAACTCTATCTTTCAGAAATAAAAACATAACATTTTGTTGTCTTTCAATTTTTCTAAGTATTTGTACATATATACATGTTTTCCCACAAACTGCAATCATACAGTATGCACTATTTTATACATTATATTTCATGGCTGCATAGTATTTTGCCACTTGGATACAGCATACTTTATGTAACAAATGTTGTTACTTATTTTGGTGTTTCCCAATTTTCAAAATTAGGAACAAATATCCTTATATGTAAACCCATGTGTGCATCTCTGATTATTTCAGATATAGTTCTAAATTAAAAATGCTGGGAAAAATGTAACTATTTTAAACATATATTTATTCTTAATTCATAATAAAAAATCTTTAAATTATTAATGAACACTCATGTTGGAATTTCATAATATAGAAAAGTGTGAAAAATAAATTAAATGAAAAGTCATCCTAAATTCCATCACTATTATAATTGTGTTCAATATTTTTCTAGACTTCAGGTGATTTGACTTTTTTTTTTTTTTGGCTTAAAACAATAGAAATTTATTGTCTCACAGTTCTGGAGTTCAAAATGAAGGTGTCAGCAAGACTGTGCTCCCTCTGAAGGCAATCATATATGGCCTTTATTATGGTGAGGTAAGTTCCCTCTATGCCTCCTTCCTGGAGGGTTTTTATCATAAATGGGTGTTGAATTTTGTTGAAAGCTTTTGCTGCATCTATTGAGATGATCAAATTTCTCCTTCAATTTGTTAATATGGTGTATCACATTGATTCATTTGCATATAATGAAGAATCCTTGCATTCCTGGGATAAACCCCACTTGATAATGGTGTATGATCCTTTTAATGTGCTGTTGGATTCTGTTTGCTAGTATTTTGTTGAGGATTTTTGCATCTATGTTCATCAGTGATATTGGCCTGTAGTTTTCTTTCTTTGTGACGTCTTTGTCTGGTTTTGGTATCAGGGTGATGCTGGCCTCATAGAATGAGTTTGGGAGTGTTCCTCCCTCTGCTATCTTTTGGAAGAGTTTGAGAAGGATAGGTGTTAGCTCTTCTCTAAATGTTTGATAGAATTCGCCTGTGAAGCCATCTGGTCCTGGGCTTTTGTTTGTTGGAAGATTTTTAATCACAGTTTCAATTTCAGTGCTTGTGATTGGTCTGTTCATATTTTCTATTTCTTCCTGGTTCAGTCTCGGCAGCTTGTGCATTTCTAAGAATTTGTCCATTTCTGCCAGGATGTCCATTTTATTGGCATACAGCTGCTTGTAGTAATCTCTAATAATCTTTTGTATTTCTGCAGTGTCAGTTGTTACATCTCCTTTTTCATTTCTAATTCTATTGATTTGAGTCTTCTCCCTTTTATTCTTGATGAGTCTGGCTAATGGTTTATCAATTTTATTTATCTTCTCAAAGAACCAGCTTTTAGTTTTATTGATCTTTGCTACTGTTTTCTTCATTTCTTTTTCATTTATTTCTGATCTGATCTTTATGATTTCTTTCCTTCTGCTAAATTTGGGGTTCTTTTGTTCTTCTTTCTCTAATTGCTTTAGGTGCAAAGGTAGGTTGTTTATTCGAGATGTTTCCTGTTTCTTAAGGTATGATTGTATGGCTATAAACTTCCCTCTTAGAACTGCTTTTGCTGCATCCCATAGGTTTTGGGTTGTCGTGTTTTCATTGTCATTTGTTTCTAGGTATTTTTTGATTTCCCTTTGATTTCTCCAGTGATCTCTTGGTTATTTAGTAGCATATTATTTAGTAGCATATTATTTAGTGTTTGTATTTTTTACAGTTATTTTCCTGTAATTGATATCTAGTCTCATAGTGTTGTGGTTGAAAAAGATACTTGAAATGATTTCAATTTTCTTAAATTTCCCAAAGCTTGATTTGTGACCCAAGATATGATCTATCCTGGAGAATGTTCCATGAGCACTTGAGAAGAAAGTATATTCTGTTGTTTTTGGATGGAATGTCCTATAAATAACAATTAAGTCCATCTTGTCTAATTCGTCATTTAAAGTTTGTGTTTCCTTATTTATTTTCATTTTGGATGATCTGTCCATTGGTGAAAGTGGGGTGTTAAAGTCCCCTAATATGATTGTGTTACTGTTGATTTCCCCTTTTATGGCTGTTAGCATTTGCCTTATGTATTGAGGTTTGTATCCATTCAGCGAGCCTGTGTCTTTCAGTTGGAGCATTTAATCCATTCACGTCTAAGGTAATTATCATTATGTATGTTCCTATTACCATTTTCTTAATTGTTTTGCATTTGTTTTTGTAGGTTTTTTCTTCTCTTGTGTTTCCTGCCTAGAGAAGTTCCTTTAGCATTTGTTGTAAAGCGGGTTTGGTGGTGTTGAATTCTCTTAACTTTTGCTTGTCTGTAAAGGTTTTAATTTCTCCATCAAATCTGAATGAGATTCTGGTTGAGTAGAGTAATCTTGGCTGTAGGTTTTTCCCTTTCATCACTTTGAAAATGTCCTACCACTCCCTTCTGGCTTGCAGAGGTTCTGCTGAGAGATCAGTTGTTAACCTTATGGGGATTCCCTTGTATGTTATTTGTTGCTTTTCCCTTGCTGCTTTTAATATTATTTCTTTGTATTTAATTTTTGATAGTTTGATTAATATGTGTCTTGGCATGTTTCTCCTTGGATTTATCCTGTATGGGACTCTCTGCACTTCCTGAACTTCATTGACTATTTCCTTTCCCATGTTAGGGAGGTTTTCAACTATAATCTCTTCAAATATTTTCTCAGACACTTTCTTTTTCTCTTCCTCTTCTGGGACCCCTATAATATGAATGTTGGTGCATTTAATTTTGTTCCAGAGGTCTCTGAGACTGTCCTCCATTCTTTTCATTCTTTTTTCTTTATTCTGCTCTGTGGTAGTTATTTCCACTATTTTATCTTCTAGGTCACTTCTCCGTTCTTCTGCCTCAGTTATTCTGCTATTGATTCCTTCTACAGAATTTTAAATTTCATTTATTGTGTTTTTCATCATTGTTTGTTTGCTCTTTAGTTTTCTAGGTCCTTGTTAAACATTCCTTGTATTTTCTCCATTCTACTTCCAAGAATTTGGATCATCTTTACTATCATTTCTCTGAATTCTTTTTCTGGTAGACTGCCTGCCTATTTCCTCTTCATTTGTGTGGTCTCTGGGGTTCTTACCTTGCTCCTTCGTCTGCTGCATATTTCTGTTTTCTCATTTTGTTTAACTTACTGTGTTTGGGGTCTCCATCTTGCAGGCTGCAGGTTCACAGTTCCCGCTGTTTTTGGTGTCTGCCCCCAGTGCATGAAGTTGGTTCAGTGGCTTGTGTAGGCTTCCTGGTGGAGGGGACTGTTGCCTGTGTTCTGGTGGGTGGGGCTGGATCTTGTCTTTCTGGTGGACAGGGCTGTGCCTGGTGGTGTGTTTTGGGATGTCTGTGGACTTAGTATGATTTTAGGCAGCCTCTCTGCTAATGAATGGGGTTGTAGTCCTGTCTTGCTAGTTGTTTGGCATGGGGCATTCAGCACTGGAGATTGCTGGCCATTGGGTGGAGCTGGGTCTTAGCGTTGAGATGGAGATCTCTGGGAGAGCTCTCGCCAACTGATATTACGTGGGGCTGGGAGGTCTCTGGTGGTCCAATGTCCTGAACTCGGCTCTCCCACCTTGGAGGCTCAGGCCTGACACCAGGCCAGAGCACCAAGGCCCTGTCACCCACATGGCTCAGAAGAAAAGGGAGAAAAAAAGAAAGAAAAAAATAATAATAAAAAGAATTATTAAAATAAAAAAATAATAATAATAGGAAAAAGAAGAGAGCAACCAAACCAATAAACAAATCCACCAATGATAACAAGTGCTAAAAACTATACTATACTAAACTATACTATAAAACATAAAAATCAGAAACAAATCAGTTGCAAACATCAAACCCCAAGTCTACAGTTGCTCCCAAAGTCTACTGCCTCAATTTTGGGAACACTCATTGTCCATTCAGGTACTCCACACATGCTGAGTTTACCAAGCTGATTGTGGGGATTTAATCCATTGCTCCTGAGGCTGCACAGAGAAATTTCCCTTTCTCTTCTTTGTTCACACAGCTCCTGGTGTTCAGCTTTGGTTTTGGTCCCACCTCTATGGGTATGTCACCCTCAGGCATCTGTTCCCTGCCCAGACAGGTGGGGGTTAAAGCAGCAGCTGATTAGGGTACTCTTGCTCACTCAGGCTTGGGGGAGGGAGGGGTACGGTAGTCATAACTGGAATGCGGGGTGAGCCTGAGGTGGCAGAGGCCAGCATGATGTTGCAACAGTCTGAGGCGCGCCGTGAGTTCTCCTGGGGAACTTGTCCTGAATCACGGGACCCTGGCAGTGGTGGGCTGCACAGGCTCCCAGGGGCGAGGGGTGTGTACAGTGACCTGCGCTTGCACACAGGATTCTTGGTGGCTGCAGCAGCAGCATTAGCATTTCATGCCTGTCTCTGGGGCCTGAGCTGATAGCCATGGGTCACACCTATCCCTGTAGCTTGCTCAGGCAGTGCTCTGCCTTCTGTCGGTGCATGGAGCAGGAATCCCCCCTCCTCGCACACCTGGAAACAATGGTCTCTTGCCTCTTAGGCAGTTCCAGACTTTTACCCTGACTCCCTCCCTGCTACCTGTGGTGCACTAGCCCCCTTCAGGCTGTCTTCACGCAGCCAACCCCAGTCCTCTCTCTGGGATCTGACCTCCGAAGCCCGAGCCTCAGCTCCCAGCCCTCACCTGCCCCAGCGGGTGAGCAGACAAGTGACTCAGGCTGGTGAGTGCTGGTCGGCACCGATCCTCTGTGTGGGAATCTCTCTGCTTTGCCCTCTGCAATCCTCTTGCTGTGCTCTCCTCTGTGGCTCCTAAGCTTCCCCCCCATCTACCCCCCTGTCTCGCCAGTGAAGGAGCTTCCTAGTGTGCGGAAACTTTTCCTCCTTCACAGCTCCCTGCCAGAGGTGCAGGTCCTGTCCCTATTTTTTTGTCTCTGTTTTTTCTTTTTCTTTTGCCCTACCCAGTTATGTGGGGAGTTTCTTGCCGTTTGGGAGGCCTGAGGTCTTCTGCCAGCATTCAGTAGGTGTTCTGTAGGAGTTGTTCCACATGTAGATGTATTTTTGATGCACTTGTGGGGAGGAAGGTGAACTCCACGTCTTACTCCTCCACCATCTTGAGGGTTCCGCTAATTAGACTTCTTCATGTGCGTGTGTGTGTAGGGGGGGCACACACATAAGATCATACTACACATGCCCTTTTTAGCCTGCTTTTGTCAGTCCACAATTTGTCATGGAGATCTTTCCATATTGTTAAATAGAGATGTATTACATGTTTAGTGAATGAAGATAATTCCATTTCATGAATGGAGAATAATTTATTTAACCAATCTCTTAGTTTATTTCTAGTTATCCTTTCTTATAAATAATGCTACATGAACAACTATATATATAACTGTGGATGTTTGACCAAATATGTCTTTGGAATAAATTTTTTATAGTTTTACTGAGCTACAGAATATATATAATTACATAATACATCATATTTATATTACTTATATATTATATATAGAATTTATATTCTGTTATATAGAAAATATCTCCATTGTATTAAAGTACCATTTGCTAAAATGTTGGCCAATGCTTTATATTATCAATATTTTAAAATTTTACTAGGTTGAAAGGTAAAAAATTGACAGTTATTAGTCTTTTACAGTTATTAGATTTTGGTATAATGCTAAAAAAATTCACTCTAAGACTATAAAGTATATTCACCAATATTTTCTTCCAATACTTTTCCAACATTAAACACTGATAACAGATGTAATTGAATTCAGTATGAGGAATGAGGAAGATACTCAGTTTATTTCTCCAACTGGCTAGTTACTTATCTCAACATCATTTATTGATAGTTCATTCTTTTCCAACTCTATTGGTTTCGTAGGGCTGTCATGACAAAGTACCACAAACTGGCTGGCTTAAACAACAGAAATTTATTATCTCACAGTTCTGGAGGCCAGAAATCTATGATCAAGGTGCCAATCGGGTTGGTTCCTTTTGAGGGCCATGAGGAAGAGTCTGTTCCATACTTCCTCTCCCCCAGCTTCTGGTGGTTTTCTGACAATTTCTGTCATCCCTTGGCTTGTAGAAGCATCACCTCAATCTCTACATTCATCTTCACATGGGATGTTCTCTGTGTATGTGCCTCTGTCCAAATTTCCCCTTCTTTTAAAGAAACTGGTTATATTGGGTTAGGGGCTTACCCTACTGCAGTATGACTTCATCCTAACTTAACTAATTATATATACAATGACCCCATTTCCAAATAAGGTCACATTCTGAGGTACTAGAGAGTAGTAAATATTTCAACATATGAATTTCAGGGGAGACACAATTCATCCCATGACAGCAAACAATTTATAATAACACAAGTCTTGTTCCTTTGACTAGTATGTCTATCTCCCTAGCAAGAATACATTCTTTCAATGACTATAATTTTTTAATCTGTCTTAATATTTGATAGGGTAAGTCCTTTTTTTACTCATTCTTCTGGAGAATATTTCTACACAGTCTATATTTATTTTACCATATGAACATCAGGATGATTTAGTCAAGTTTCTAAAACATTATGCCACTGAGATTTTTATTTGAATATTGTAGAATTTATTGGTTAATTTAGGGTGCAGTTGCATGTTGATAATGTTGATTCTTCTTACACAAGAAAATGGTATTTCTGTCCATTACAAGTTATTATTCGTATTCCTCAGTTGAAGAATATAAACTCTGTAATGTTTTAATTTTATTTCTAGTCATTTGTTGTTATGATTGTGAAAAGGGTACTTCTTCATTTCGTTTTCTAGGTGGTTATTGCTGATATATAAGAAAAGCATTGGGTTTTTTGGATATTGACATTGCTATCAGTCTTATATTGAGTGCTCTTATAGACTTTCTTTGATTTTCTAGATATACAACCATATCACCTGCATTAACAAGTATTTCTGGGTTTACTTTCTCCTTATACTTTCTAGAAAGCCTGTCTATATCTTGGGGTTTTTTGTGCTTTTTTTTTTCTTTTGGTTAATATGCTTACTTTTGTGTAGCAGACCATCCTGAGTAATCGTTTTAGAATTAGTTTGTAGATGGTAAAACTTCTAGGTCCTTGGACATCTAAAAGCATATTTATTCTTTATACACACTTGAATGTTAGTCTAGGTATAGAATTCTAGGCTTACCACTATCTAGCATTTCCAGTATGATTTCTGATGTCAATCTGATTTTCTTTGGGAACTTTTAGAATTTTCTCCTTCCCCTTAAAATTTTGAACTGTGGCCAAAATATGTGTGTATGTGTAGGCCAATTTAATCCATTCTGTTTTACATTTGGTGGTTTTTTTCAAAATAAAGATGTGGATTTTTTTTCAGCTCTAGAATTTTATCCTGTTTATTCATTGACTATATCTTATATGCATGTTGAATATATATATTTTGCATAAATTTGAAGTTGAATATATACATAATTTTGAATGTATATATGTGTATATATATTTATGAATGTATATATATGAGTGCTGAATATATATAATTTTGTTATACTGAAGTTTATATATGATTAAATACATAAATATTAAGTGTATGCTTTGATGAGTTTTGAAATATACATGCTAGCAAGATATATAATATTTCCGTAATGGACTAAATTGTGTCCCCTCAAAATTCATATATCGAAGCTCTAATCCCCAGTGTAATGGTATATGGAGACGGGGTTCTTAAGTAGGTAATTAGGTTTAAATGTGGCCATGAGGGTGGGGCCCTCATAATGGGATTAGTACTCTTTTAAAAAGAGATATCAGAGAGTTTTCGTCCTCTCTCTCTCCACCCAAACACATCAAGCAGACCATCTGCCCAGGAGTACAGTTGCCTTAAAACTGTTCTGTATTATTCCCCTGTACACTACAGCTAGGTTATCCTCTCAGCCCTAATTCAAACTGTATGCTTTTCTCAACAATCTCATTCTTACTGTGTTCTCAACAATTCAACAACCAATGAGAACTTATTTTACTAAGCCTATAATGCACTGAATTAAATCCTAAAGAGATAAGGAAATAAAAACAGATGCTCTTAAGCAACCAATCATCTGATAGAGGAGATAAACACACACAGGGAACTGTTAGCCAGAATTATCTGATCATTAGAATCACCTGGGATGGTCGTTTATAATACAGTTTTCCAGGTTCTATTCCTAGAGATTCTAATTCAGTACTTTGAGACTGCAGGGTGGGAGGGAGGCAGGGGCTAAAAATCTTAGTGGTTCTCAATAACAGCTATATTTGCATAGACTCACCAGGAGAACTTTTAAAATATATCAGTGATTGGGCCCTACCCCAGACCAATAAAATCAGGAGGTCAGATGTATGACTTAGGACATTGAAATCATACACATTTGGGCTTGACTCCTGGTTTTACCACTTACAATAGTGTCATTGAACAAGTTACTCAACTTCTGTAAATCACAGTTTTGCTTTGTTTTAATCTTCAAATGGCAATAGCAATGCCTATTTCATTGGGTTGTGAGGTTAAATGAGATAAGGTATGCAATGCCTGATGTATAGTAAATATCTGATAATAGTAACTAACATTAATTAAACATTTACTATGTGCTTGACATGTGCTAAGCACTTTACATGAACTGAAACAGCTGTTATATTTTTATCTTCATTTTGTCAATGAAGGAACCAATGCATGGAAGAGTAAAGATACAGTTATACAATTAGTAAACAGCAGAGGTAGGGTCCAGTACTTGTGACTATCACATCACATACCTCAGTAAATAGTAAATATTTTTATTTACTATTATTATAATGCCAAATGAACAGAGTTAATATTAATTGTGAATATGAATTTTGAGTTTTATAAGTTGATTCGGGCCCTCTTCTTCCAGGATTGTCATGTGAAATCGTTCAAAATTAAATCCCTGATAAAGAATGTCTCTTTTCCCCCTAATACTTTTCTGACAAAGAAACTAAGGCTTAGCAAGATAAGGAAATTGCCCAGAGTTACACAGCTAGGAAGGGAAAGAAGGTGGAATTTGAACCCAAGTTTGTCTGATTGAACGTTTACCTTCAGAGGCAAAACAGTTACCCCAGGATGGTGATGCAAGTCCAGCCCATGTGTTTGTTGTTTTCCAGGAGATGGAGGGGAGCCACTGAAGCATTCTGAATAGGAAAAGTAGCACAAATGAAATTCACAAGATCATTTCACCATATATACTCTATTTGTAATGGCAGGCACCTGACAATAACCATCAGGACCTAATAGTGTGGGTGGACTTCTTTTTCACTCACAAGCAAAACCCAGAATTAACATTCAGTTAGGAATTTCTTCTTCTCAAAGTTACATTTCCTTATCTCACAAACAATCTAGACTCCTGCATTTGCATCAACAGAGATAAGACCATTTGAGGAAGAGATCCTTGACAAGAGTCACTTCAATCAGGGATTGCATCTGATCATCCATCCATTCATTCCACAAACTTAAATAACGGTGCTATAGCACCTTTCAGGTTCAGTGATTGATGGAAAGATGTGGCTCCTGCCCTCAAAAGCTCATATTCTACAGTAACTTAAGTATAATTATGCACATCATGATGGACCCTCTCTGATAATCTTAGTGACTCTATGAAGTCCAGTCAATTTCTCTTGTCTCAAAACAGATTGCACAACTCTGTGGAATACTGGTTACCCTCAGTTGACGGCAAAATCAAGGCTGAGCTGCCAGATGGAGCTTGGCACCATTTAAAGGTACCAAATAGGCCAAAGTTTCTCTCTGCCACAGAGCCTGGTGTTTGCATTTCCTTTCACATTTTTTTTCAACATCTATTGTATTCTTAAAAATAGAAACACATGCCTCTGCCAGTCTCTCCATGGGATCCCAGATGAGAAACCTCTCAAGGAGAAAAACAATATGCAATTTGAATCAAAGTGTGTGAAGCTTCCCAGACACACCCAGCCAGAGGCACTAGGAAGCAGCTGGGAAGATGCTGACAGCCCACCATGAAGAGACCGCAGGATCAGTTGCTGGGAGGGCTTCCACTGTCATCCTCCACTTACCAGCCCTCTCCCTCTTCTCTGTTTTTCACGCAGTTTCCCCACACTAGGGTTTGCCCTAAATGAAAAGGAGCTTTGGAGATGGCTTCAATAGAACAGAGCAGCTGTTCCTTTCTCAAAACAACCCCATTTGTCCCCATGGCTTTTGCTCTGGATTCTCTTTCTATTCAATACTTTGGGTAGAGCAAGAGTGCAACAAATCCACATGACTGGAAGTAAAGATACAACAAAAAATTATGAAGCTTTCTCTCTTCTGCAATGTTATGTTTCCCTCTCCCTGTACCTTTATGCTCCCTGCTTCTTTAAAGCTGCTCCCAGGGGAGAAACTAACAATCTCTATTACATTTATTGTTTGCCTCTTTCAGAGGTAAGAGTTTAACAGCCAGGCAAAGGGTAAAGCTTACATGGTGGTATTTCAAACATCAGTAAAATGGTGAAGGTTATTTTTCAGCACTCCTGATATCATACTATGTGCACAGCCCTGATGGAAGGTCAGTGCAAACTGTTTTTATGGCCATTTGCCTTGACAATATTCACACTTAGAAAGAGGTTCTGTTGGGCTTCCCTAGTGGCGCAGTGGTTGAGAATCCGCCTGTCGATGCAGGGGACACGGGTTCGTGCCCCGGTCCGGGAAGATCCCACATGCCGCGGAGCGGCTGGGCCCGTGAGCCACGGCCGCTGAGCCTGCGCGTCCGGAGCCTGTGCTCCGCAACGAGAGAGGCCACAACAGTGAGAGGCCCGTGTACCGCAAAAAAAAAAAAAAAAAAAAAAAAAAAAGAGGTTCTGTTGATGGAACTTGGTCATTAGTTGTGATATTATTTATTGCTGTGTATTAACATAAACTAAAATACTACTCACTTAATGACATTTAAACTCTCAATAACCTGATCCTGTGTCATTTTTCCAACTCTATTTACCACTACTCCCTGTGATTCAGCCAACCTCTCAATTGTTTATTTTCCATGCTTGTTGCAGGTTTGCAATCTTCATGCCCTTATTCAAAATCAGAGTCAGACTGGCATAATGGAAAGAGCACTCAACTCAGATGAGGCTGAGTGGGAAACATGGCTTAAACAAATTAAGTGACTTATGCAATATGATAGTTATATAATTTTGAGCCTTTAGCTTAATCATCTGTAAAATGACACTTCCCACTGTGCAATGTTCTTAAAAGGGTAATGTAGGATGTAGAGGGAGTGTACACAGACAAGGCACTCAATAAAGTCATCTTTTCTGGGTATGCAAACCTTATTCATCCTTCAAGATGCAGCGCAGGTAACACCAAAATTGTTCATTGATTGCCTCCACTGGGATGCAAGTTTTCCCTCTTCTAAACTCCCATCTCACTTTGCCCTTATCTAGCTATCATATGGTGAAAACATCTATTTGTGTAGTATGGGGCCTCAAACTGACATTCATATTGTGGCATGTGTAAAAATAAAGGGCAGAGAACTCCCCCAGGGATCTATATGCTTTGTTGTTCTGCATGGGGGCTCCTCTTTTGGACAGAAAGAAGAGTAACCTCAGGCCCTTGCCAATTCCTTGGACCTAATTTTGTATTCTTGTGTTTTTTGTTTTTTTTTTCTTGAAGAGGGCCCCAGATTGTATAGGTGTCAATCCCCACAAATCCTGATCAGTACCTGGGGAGAGGGAAGGAGATGAGCTCAGTGGAGGGACCCAGAGCTGAAGGAGTTGTGTTGATGAAAGACATCATGAGACTGGAAACAAGTATGTGATTTGGGATCTGGATATAAAGTGTGGCCAAAGTTGAGAGTGTGTCCATAATCCATAACTGTCCTGATGATATGAGGATTAGCAGTGATGAAACAGGTACCCACAGAACCCTTGGCAGGGCGATCGGCATTCTCTTGGTGGACATTGACATCGGTAGCCACTTCTCATCAAGTCAAACACTCCTCTTCAGAGAGCCCTCCTCTGACCATCTTTCCCACCATTTTCAGTCTCGTCTACCCTTATTTGAGGCACTTGTCTCTATCTGAAATCGTATTTGCCTTTCCTTACCACCCTCCTGCACAACACACACATCCTAAGAGTCAGGGATTGTACCTGTTGTGTTCATCAGGTACAAACTTATTCCTAGAAGAAAGTGAGTGCCTGGTTTATAGGAAACACTCATTAAATACCTAAGGAATGAATGAATGTGATGATTTCTCAAGGAGCTTCATAAAAGGAAGACAATGATAAGGGGAAGTTAACATGGAAGAGGAAAGGCAGGGTAGATACCTCATAGTAACTGAAGCTGACAACTTGGTTTGTGAACACATGGGAAGCACTCCTCCAGCTTTCTTAGAAATGCTGGAGGGGATGCTGTCTAGAGTTCCCGTGGGAGCAGGTGGGAGATGGGGGATTTCAGTCCCCATTGGCTAGAGAGGACTAGGAGCAGTTAGGTTTCATGTATTCTTGAGTTGTTTTTATGGACCTTATCTTCCCTCTTAGGCTCTTTGGAGAAGTTGGGACACATACTCAAATTCTCCAAAGGACCTAATATTAGGGTCTTGCAAAAATTAAAGAATTAACTTTAAAGAATGAATGAAAGAATAAAAGATTATCTGATCTTGTTCCATCTAAGACAGTCTATGTGTTAGAAAAAGACAACATAATAAACGAGAGATAGTCGTATGAGTGACATGGTATAAAAGATTTCTAGGGCTTCCCTGGTGGCGCAGTGGTTGAGAGTCTGCCTGCCGATGCAGGGGACATGGGTTCGTGCCCCGGTCCGGGAAGATCCCACATGCCGCAGAGCGCTGGGCCCGTGAGCCATGGCCGCTGAACCTGCGCGTCCGGAGCCTGTGCTCCGCAACGGGAGAGGCCACAACAGTGAGAGGCCCGCGTACCGCCAAAAAAAAAAAAAAAGATTTCTATTGGGAACTCCTAAGAAGGCATCCATTAGAAGGTAGGAGTCCCTTGCTTTGAAGCCTAAAACATCTCCTCTTGCCACAAAATGAAATGGTACACAAACTCAAATAAGTATAGTTGGTAACTTAGCAACTGCAAATATTTACAGATATGCAAGTCAGGCCCCATCAAAATGTCAGGATAATTATTGGCAAATTGTACATCATGCAAATCCTTTGTGTATTAACATAAACTAAAATACTACTCACTTAATGACATTTAAACTCTCAATAACCTGATCCTGTGTCATTTTTCCAACTCTATTTACCACTATTCCCTGTGATTCAGCCAACCTCTCAACTGTTTATTTTCCATGCTTGTTGCAAGTTTGCAATCTTCATGCCCTTACTCAAAATCAGAGTCGTGATTCTGAGCAAAACGAGCCCTGTTGTGGGTGATTGCTACAACTGCTTTGAACTGCTCCTGGAAGTCTCTCTCAGTCTCTTGGGTTTTGTTGGGTTGAACTGATGTGACATAAAGTTACAGTGCAGGCCAATGAGTGTGTAGTTTAACCTACCGTGCTCTACCACCAGGGTCTTCCATTTGGGTGTCATGTTGGGTTAGCCTAATTAACAAGTTGCAGAAATTAGAATTATTTACTAGATGGTCACCCTCAAAAGACAGTCAATAACTTTAAGAAAAGGTGGGGAATCTGGAAATTTGTGGTAGTCTAGAAATTTAAAACTTCACTCTTTCATGAACTGTTTGTGAAGTTTTATATTACCCACCTTTAACATTTTTCAATATTAGTTTCAAAGATTCTCCAATAATCTATTCGAAAGTGAATGTGTGTGCTTTTTTTAAAAGAAAGAAAGGAGGGAGGGAGAGAAGGAGAAAAAGGGAGAGAACCAGAAGATAGATTGAACATATGTGCACAATGAATAAGAGCTGGTGGAAAAATTAGTACTAAGTGACTTGTCCTTTATTTTGGGAATCTGAATGATGCCAAAATAGGCAGGCAAAATACTGCATGACGTGCCAATTAATACTTAAACTAGAGACAAAGGGATCAACTGGGTTTCCTACTGACCTGATTGGGAGAAAAAAAAATCCTCAAATTGCCTTACAATTAAATTTGAATACAATTTTATTCTCCCTATCCCTTACAAAAATTTTTAAAATTTAATTTCTAGAAGCTCTCAAAATCAAAACGTATTCTAATCCTCCTTCTGCTATCTTACATCTCCTGTACAATAGAGCAGACAGTTGGAGCCAATTTATTTTGCAGTTCACAGTATTTCAAATTCTTGGAGAGAAGAGGTTTTTTCTGCCAAGATTCACACCAAAGCAACTTGATAGTCTTGCCCAAGAAGGATCAAATGTGAAACTAGATGACAGTGAAAATTGTGCAACGTACCCTTCTCTGTAGCCAGTCAAGTGCAAAGAAATTTGCATTGCTGTACTTGTGAGGCTTTTCAAATGTGCAGAGAAAACAGTAGAGCACAGGGCTTCTGGCCTGCAGCGTTGCCCCACTAACCATTTGTTTTCTCATCTAAAACTCTGGGGGGAGAAAGAAAAGGCAAGCATAGCCATCCCACCTCTCCTTTTTAAACAGGGTGGCCATGCCAGATATTCTGAGTAACTTATTCAGCCCAAGGCTAATAAGCTGAACAACTTGTTTTGGCTAGACATTCCTCATCTCCATATGGAATTGCTTGTGTGAGTTTTTGGACTATTATGTGGTCAAAAGGAGGATGTTAGATGAAAAATATTCTCAGCACTTTCCTTTTTTCTCTCATATAAATCCACTTTCAAGGCTGAAGTAAACTGCATGAATTGTCCAAATCCTTAGGCAGAAGACATCACAGAGTATCACATAAGCACCATCTTTAATAGGTTTGAAGGCATGCCTCTTAAACTGGGCTAAATTTGCTGATAAATCCACCATAGCTAACCTTGCCTATTCTGAACCTGGCCTGGGGCTTTCTTTATAAAGAAGGCCTATTTTCACTCAACCAAAGTAAATCTTAACTACATATTTTCTTACTCAACCAAAGTAAATCTTAACTACATATTTTCTTACCGTAGAGAGCCATTTAGCTTCTGAATGGGAGGTTGTAACTGACAGAAGGTGGAAAGTGGGTTGATGTGGTATATTTTACAGAAATCTATCAGAAAACATATATGAAGAGGAAAAAAAAAACACTTCCAAATTCTCAGATAGAGTTAGGTAGTTTTGAATTTAGCAGACTTGATTATTCAATGTTCTTTATGCCTCATATCTTACCAGGGAAATGTATCAAAATATTCTCTGGTGCTTCCTTAAATACCAAATAGGATCCTTCCTTAACAGACTGATTCAGGAGTTCTTGTATGGGACTCAGTTTTCTCCTGTTTCTTAAAGGTCAATATATAATTCTGAAAGTTAATTCAAAGTCCAAAGAGTTGAAGATTATTATCCCTTAATACTTATTTACAGTTTTCTAAAAAGGGATTAATCTACAGTGAGGCTCTGCAATGAGTCAACAGGCTTCAGAAAGATGCACTGTTCATTCATTCACTCATTCATTTATTTAGTCATCCATTTGGAAAACATGCATTGAGCAGTTTTAAAAAGCCAATCACTGACATAGGTGCTGGGGATAGAAATATGCATAATTGCTACAGTCATGCTACCGGAAAGTCCATTCCCAGTGTGTGGCTGCTTTGAGAATTCAGGCTGAGACTGTCCGTGATGGCAACTTCCTAGAGAGATTCCATAGTTAAAGGCCATTGCTATATATTTCATCTTCCATTTGTGTGAAATATAACTCATACAGAGAAAAAGCAAAAAAAAAATTGTACAAGTTAAGAAATAATTTTAAAACAAACACCCATAAACTCCTCTAAGGTTGAGATACAAACTCCACAGTGTTCCTTCAGAGTCAAAACCCCTTTCTTTCTCCAGAGGAGCCAAAACCCTGATTTTTGAACTTTATGTGAATGGAATCATACTGGGTTTTTTTGTTTGTTTGTTTTTGCATTTGCTACTTTTGTTTAATATTATTATTGTTTAATTAATCCAGGAGGTTGCATGTAGTTCTAGTTTGTTTATTTTCACTGCTGTATGGTATTCCATTGTATGAATTTACCACAATTTATTTAGCTATTCTACTACTGATGGACATTTGGGGTGTTTCCGATTGTCTGGCTATTATTACACAAATGTCACTACTAACACTGGAACTGTTGGGTTATAGTATATGTTTACAGTCAACTTTAATATATATTACCAAACTGAATTCCAACTGAATGAATCAAATCTTACACTCTGACAAGCAGCTGTGAGTTTCTGTTGCTTCATATGCTCACCAACATTGGTATTGTTGGACATTAAAATTTTTAATCAATCTGAAGGGTACAATTCATTCCCTTACATCACCTTTCAAAGGTTGTGTAGTGTTCTCATTCATATTTAACTCTCTGATCCATTGGTAATTTTTGTATATAAGATGAGAAAAGGTCCAATTTTATTTTTATATGAATGCTCAATTCCAAATGTTCCATTTATGGAAAGTCCTTTATTTTTTCACTGATCTACTATGTCACATCTGTCATATATCAAATGTTCATATATACAAGAATCTCTTATTCTGGTCTCTCTTTTTCTAGCTCTAGGCCAATTCACACTGTCTTGGTTAGCAGAGATTTTTTTGAGTCTTCATATCTGGAGTACCAACTTCCCCTACTTGTTTTCTTTCTTCAACATCTTAACTATTCCTGGCCCTTTATATTCATATATATTTTAGAACCAGCTGTCAAATACTAAAAAGATCCTCCTGGCATTTAATTGAGATTAATTTGATACGCTTGAGGTGCATTTGATGGGGCTACACAAAAGCCTCAGCCTCTAAGTTCCAGTTCAGGACAAACCTGGAGGCACATTCGAGCTCTGGACGTCCCTGTAGGGACTGGCCGAGGCCTTTGCTGCGGCTGCTTCACAGTTCAGTTCCTCCATTCCAATTCTCATTCCTTCACTCTCCCACACGTAATGATCCCAAGAGCACTCTTCAATAAACATCCTATCTACAAATCTGTCTCAGAACCTGCTTCCTGAAGAATCCAATCTGTGACACAGATTAGATATTTATTATGGATTTGAATTTTTTTTCTCTTCATGCTGTACTGTCTAACTCTAAAACCTGTGGAGTTTCTGAGCACTTTGTACTCCATCAGGAAATTCTACACAATAGTGCTCCTGAACAAGGTAAAACAAGATGCACAATGGGCTACATTCCATGGCTTCACTACCTTTATCATCCATCTCATTGCACAGAAGCTGCTTACATAGAATAGAAATGTATGCTGCAAACCAGAAATAATATATGATGTTGTTTCTTTTATATTCCAAGCAATTGGAAACCAAGCAATGGATGTAGAAGTAGTGGCTCCTACTTGTCCTAGTAATGACTCATTAATACTTTTAACCCTATCCTTCTTGGTTCTACTGATTTAGAGGTTTAGTACCTCTGAGATGTATGCTTCCACCATGGAGCACTAACAACTTAAGGATAAGCTGACACTGCAGTCTAACAATTTTGGAGTCTTTATGCCAAAAGGCAAATGGCAAAAATAAAAGCTTACAATACTGCCTAGGGGGATAATCCTAACTGTCAAGGGAAACATTTTGTAGCTGCCATACAATGGGAAGTGTTTACATAGCACCAGCAGACTTCTGAAATGCCTCTTTATATGAGAACATCTAGTGATAAAAAGTTAGTAAAAGTCACTACAACTCTAAACAAGCTGGATTATCATGCTGCTATACCCTTTAAATAAATACTTTTAAAGCTCAAATATTCCAGGGTCACTTTTTGTTTCTTAGAACAAGAACCCTGACCAATTCAGAAATGTGTATACCAGCAGGATAACACAATGATTTACTGGGTTCAAAATATGAAAATAAGATAATTTTTTTCTACTTAATTCATAGAATAAAAATATTCAGGTTAAATATATTAGATGTGCCAGAAATGCTGAAGTTAAGACCACCATTTTGACCCTGTTTCACATAACTTTCTCACCAGGAAGCTACAGTCCCCAGAGCTTCACCAATCTGTCCAAATTCACTTCTATTCTCACACTGCCTAACACTTCTAAGTGAATTCCAAGACAATATCTTTTCTCTCTCTTTTTTAATTCTTTTATAAATTGACTATCACTTGAACTTTCTAACTTATTCTCATATACTTTTATTTGTTAAGTAGAGTGAACATTGGTACATTAGAGTGTATTTAAATGGAAAAGATGTTAGCAACCAAACGTAAGCAACCAAAATCTTTTTTTTTTTCCTTAGGGGTAAAGTTTTGCTCATTCTTTACTAAAACATGCAGCTAATAGATAATTGTCTCATGCCCGATAACCATCAGCAACAGAGCAGATTATCCCTGTGCTAATCATTCTATTTCCAGCCAAATGGTCTGTTAATTTACCTGATGGCCAGCGTTCTGATTATGATCTCTTGACATATGCTTATATTCAGTGAAATTCCAGTCACTGTTACACATTAGATAGTTAATTTATAAAGCATGCTGTTATAAAATTTCCTACTCGAAAACTCTATTTTCAGGGCATAGGTTTAAGGTCTGATATTGGTAGTAGATATTCTAAATTTAAACCAAATTGATAAACTAGATGTGGTCCAAATGACCTCTGTTAACAACTTTGGGGAAAAACTCACAGAGAAATTATTGAACTCGTGGCTAAATCTATAACCTGTCATTCTAAAGTCTCTGGGCCAGAGGTCAGTCAGATTGCTAATGTAACTCACACCTTTCAGTGCATTCAGGAACATTAGGACTAATAAGTGATTTTATTAAGAAGACTATAAAATATATAAAAATCAAGCAGTCCCCTATTATATCATCAATAACCAATTACTTTATTTAATAGGGGGAAAATCATCAACACCAGAAACCACCTAAAAATAAAACAAACAAACAATAAACCTAATAACCTAGGAATTAATAGGAAAACTGTGGATTTGTAAAAATAAAGTTATAAATATTTCCTGGGAAATAAATATCATAGTTTAGGAAAGAAAACTTAATATTATCAGATGTCAATTCTGAAATTAATATGTAAATATCATCCAGTTCCAAACAAAACACAGTGATAATTTTTGATTAACTTTCCAGAATAATTCTTTCCTAATAACAACTTTACTGAAGTATATTTCACATGTTGTAAAATTTATTCATTTCAAGTGCACAATCTAATGATTTTTACTAATCTTACTGCATGGTGAAGCCATCAACTTCAATAAATTTTAAAACATTTCCAGGACTTCCCTGATAGTCCAGTGGTTAAGACTCTGCCCTTCCAGTTCAGGGGGCAGGGGTTCTATCTCTGGTCGTGGAACTAAGATCCCACATGTCGTGTGGCATGGTCAAAAAGAAAAAAACAACAACTCAGTATTTAAAAAAAAGAGAGAGAGAGAAAAATAAAAGGAGGATGTTTAACTAACATAAGAAAACAATCTTTAAAAAAAAAAATTTCCATCACCCTGATAAGATCCCTCCTGCCTATTTACAGTTCATTCCCACTCCCACTCTTAGCCCCCATGTAACCACTAATCTACTTTCTGTTTCTATAAATTTGCCTTAGAGACATTTCATATAAATGGAATCATACATTATGAAATCTCTTGTGCCTAGCTCTTTCACTTAGCATAATGTTTTTGAGGTTCATCCTTGACGTAGCATGTGCCAGTAGTTTGTTCCTTTTTATTGCTGAATAGTATTCCACAGTATGACTATTGCTGCCAAAACAACTGTGAGATTACCAATAAAATAAATACGTTAAAAGAACTAAATCATTTTGAAGTTGCAAAAGATAGGCGGCTCTTATCCATATGACATTATAAATCTACAATAATATAAACAATGTGATATTAATATAGGAAATGACAGACACTTCAATAGAGAAAATTGTATTATTTAGACCTAAAATGCAGTATTTATAAGAACTTAATATATAGTAAGAATACACCTCAAATCAGTGTGGAAGATAATTGATTATTCAATAAGTGGTGTTTAGACGACTGGCAAACATAAAAATAATCTTAAATTCTAACTGCACATTGGACACCATAATGAAATTAATCTCAAACAGTTTAAAGATTCAAATGTAGAAAGTGAAATTAGAAACATACTAGGTGAATATTTATACAGTCTTTAGCCTCACAGGAAAGGTAGAAACTATAAAGAAAAAGGCTTACTACATCACACTTTTGAAACTTATTCATGACCTAAATCATAAAAAGTAAATTGCAAATGACAAAAAGGGGAAATATTTACAGACTATAAATGCCTAATAAGTGGTTCATATTTCAATATATAACATTTAAAAAGTACTTACAACCCACTTAGAAAGAAATTCAACCCCAATGTAAAATATGTCAAATAGCCATATTAATAAATGAGCAAGGAATAACAAAGAGCCAATAGAAATAAGTTCAACCTTATTATAGTAAAAATGAAAAGGAGAACCAAAATGAAATATATGTATCAAATAAAATTTGATATTGAACAGGATTTTTTAATGCTAATCCCTAGAATTAGCTGGGGTGTGGGCAACAGCTGCTCTCATATTCTCTAGGTGAGAGTGTAAATTGGTATAACTTCTCTATGGAGGACAATCAGGAAAAACTTCACAAAAGCCATACAGTGATGCATACTCTGACTCAGCAAGCCATTGCTAGTATTTTTTTTAAATAATCATTGTCAGTATTTTAAGGATAGCCATGAGTAGTTGTTTATAATATAAAAATCTAGGGCTTCCCTGGTGGCGCAGTGGTTGCGCGTCTGCCTGCCGGTGCAGGGGAACCGGGTTCGCGCCCCGGTCGGGCGTGTACCGCAAAAAAAAAAAAAAAAAAAAAAAAAAAAAAAAAAAAATCTAAAAGCACTAAAATATTTAACAATAAGGAATTAATAAATTATAATAAATGCATACAATTTAATTTTCTTCAGTCAATAAAATGATGAGAAAAGAATTAAGTGGAATGACATGAAGAGCTGCTAAAAAGTATTATTTAACAAAAGCAGAGTTTAGAATAGTTTTTGCTATATGATCCATTTTTGTTTTAGAAAAAGGAATAAAACTTTTAAAAACATGGATAAGTGGTAAAGGGAGACATTTAGTAGTGATTATGATCATCACAATTCCTGCTGATGGAAGGATAATGAATATGTCTAAAATGAATTTAAAACATGTTATTTGGCTCATCTGTATTTTCCAAATTTTCTACAAGAAACATGCATTGTTTATCACCAGTGATTCTTTTTAATAAAATATTATTTAAATGTATGCTCACTTTCTTGGATAAGTGATTGGACTCATAATAAATGATAAGCTTAATGAGAATTAGATTCAAAATCCAAGCAAAGCCTACCATAGGATATCTCATAGGATGTAAATAGGCATATTTAAAAAGGAGATTAATTTAAATTTTCAAAAAAATTTAGATAGAATTCTATATCAGTGATCTTGTTCTAATCTTTTTTTGCTTCTCCCTGTTACTGGCTTTTACCCTCCTGGTAGTACTGTATTCCTTTCCGCCATTTCTTTGCCCTTGGTTGACCAATAATGGATTCAATTTCCTCGCTAAGAAAAATGGTAAGAAGAAAATGGCCTTTTAAACCTGGCTCCCCCCAAATTACTCCCCTCTCTCTTGTTCTTTTCATTAAACTTCTTGGAAGAATGTTCCATACATTCCACTGACTTCTACAGCTTGTATTCATTCTCAGCCCATTGCAATCTGGCTTTAGTCCCAAATATTCTGATGCAACTTTTGACACCAAGTTTACAAATGCTCTTCTAAATGCCAAATATGTTCAAAAAACTCTTTCCAAGCCTCCAGGGTAGAGGTCTTCTCTTAAACATTTTGATTCCCCTCAAGCCCCAGGCCCAGTCTTTTTGTTTGTGGTAAATCCACCTTTGGCATCAGGCACCATTCTAGTTACCAGATACAAATCAGTAACAGAGTAAGAAACAGAATGCATTCTGGCTCCCAAGAAGTTTGTGTTCGGCTATGAGGACATCTCTTTTGTTGTACCGGTAACTGTCTTTACCTGTTTCTCCTGTAATTGAAAGGTTAAATGAGATAATGTATATAAAGCACTTGGCACACAGACTGTAATTCAAACTAAGAGCTCAATTAATGGTAGCAAATGTCCAAATTCTTTGTGTTCAGTAGGTGCTATGACCCAGGGTAAATTTGCTTCTCAGAAACTAAAAGTGCATTTGCATTTCAAAAATACGTTTTACATTGGGAATCACACTTTGTTGCTACCTTCATGATTGAGCCTTCCATGTTTCAGTTTTAGATCTTACTGATTCAAGGCTTTCCTATGTCTTAGCACAGAATTAGGTACTGGAGCTGTAGAAATGAATAATAGACAACCCTTGTCCTCAATGGGCTCACTGTCATGTTGATGGTAAAAGTAGAGTTATAATGCAACATAAGAAGCATGATTACAAAGTTATTCATCATACAGATAATGAGCTGATACTTAAGCTGTTTAAATCGAATGAAGCTCTGAACACAGAAAAGCCACTGTAACTATGAAATAGGCATAGACATAATATGAGCTAAAGACTGTACTTAGCCCAGCATCTTCAAATAATTTGGAAGAATCCAAGGTGTAAACAAAAAATGCACTACTCAAACATTTCAGCATAAATGAATTTACCTCCCAAAAGAGCAAAAGAAATTTTTATCTAAGATATTGTGTCATCAATACTGAGAACAGCTAGGCTTTTCATTCAGAATTGGAATTTAGAAGATATACATAGAAAAACTGAAAAATCACAAATACCAATGTGCATATTTGTGGGACTTCAGACATGTAGTTGGTTCCTTTAGCTTTCTAAGGTTTTAGAGAAGCAGAATTGGGAGAGATTCCATCTGCCATGTCTGTATTCAGAGGGAAATATTATAACCTGTTTAACATCCACAGTAAAAGTGTATTTTGAGACCTGAATAGGTCTAAGAAACCTAAGTTTCTTTCCAACTCAATAGGTAAAATACTGTTTGTTCTAAAGGGAAAGGGAATTCTTTCTTGAACCCTCATGACTATTTTGTATCTGGTCAGAGAAATCTCAGTTACTTTCTGGGCCTAAGGCTGAAAATAAGTTTTTCCTCATGCTCTGACCACCAGATTACTAATGGACAAGCAAGGCCATCATTTGGCAGATAAAACACTTTAGCAATATCTATGTGTGTGCAAGTGTGTGTGTGGGCACAGATGTGTGTGAGAACATGCCTAAAATGACAAGGTCCCTGAGAGCAGATACTGGGTCTTATTTTTCTTTATACCCTCAATGATTTTCTCAGAGTAGGCACTTACTAAAAGTGAATCAATGGATCAGAAAATGGATAGATGAAAGAAGAATGTACAAGTGGTGTGTATGGTAAGACACAGTGCTTCATCACTTTGTTACTGAAATAAACATGAAGTGATTAAACCACATGTGGGTTTCTTGGTAAAAGCCAGAGGCCAAAGAGAGAGAGAGATAGAGAGAGAGAGAGAGAGAGAAGTTTGAAATATTTGTGTTGACTCCACAAGTTTCTTTAAATTTGCAACACTGATTAAACCAAGCCCATGCCTTTCATACAGTCGGTTTAATTCTGGATGACTCCACTCTTAATCTAGTTTAAAAAGGGGTACTATCATTGGTTTCCACAAGTACATTTGAAAAACACTCATTTTTGTTGAATAGATTTTATCTTTCACCATGGTCTACCTTTTCCACATTTTTGAAACTTTCTCTCTTTTCCATACTTTTAACCTTGCAGAGATGGGTAGAAAAATTTTAAATATATTTGTAAAAATAAATCAAAAACATTTTTTTCTATCATCTATATAAATCAAAAAAAATTTAAACAACACTAATTTATTGGCATTAACTTACCAATGTCTACCGAAGTTAGTTTCAACTTGATGGTCATCACTGACTTAGAAGAGAACTTTCCAGAAACACTGGCTAAGAGTGAGGCGGAGGGTGGACAAAAAGATATGAAAGTGGAAAATGCTTTGAGCATTACTCATTGCCCATCTGTATAGCATGGCTCAATTTTATGCATGAAAACATGTGTGGATCATAGGATCATCAAGGGGAAAACAGTGGCTCTTTAGATTCCAGCTGTAAACAGTATGGAAGAGCCTCTCTGATATCTTCCAGTGATCATTATCACAAAAAATGATGCTTTTTCAAAACTCAGATATCACTGGGGATTTTTAAGATTTACTTGAAAAATATAAGCAGTGGAGTAGTCAGTTTGCAATTACTCCCAAATTCAGTGAATTTAAGTTTACTGAGTTCCACATACTGTATACTATATCTATGAAGTTTGCTTGCAGCACTGTTTCTGTCCCTGTGAAGGCTACAGCTGTCACAAAAGCTCCCGTGACATGTCATTGTCTTCTGTTATCATCCTTGCTCTACAGCCTGTATCCCTGCATCACAAACCACCTCCTTGGCTTGCCAACATGGCCATCAGAAGAGGCGATGTTGCTTTAGTGTCGCTTTTGAACCAAAGGGAAAGAGCAAAACAAGCCTTTACGCATAGATGTTTTGGCTTGGATACAGGACACTAGCTCAAATAAAATGTCACTGCAAATAGCACAAATCACTGTAAACAAATACTGCCTCCACGCCTGGTGTAAAACATCCACAGATAAGGCTAAGACTATCAAATGCTGCTTTGGGACATGCTTTTGTCTCCTTCATCTTTAAGCTCAGAGCTCAATCCAATTATCCACAAATTTAGGTTCTGTTCCTGATTTATGTATACTAGGGTTGGAGAGTTGTTGTTTTAAAAATATTTTTGGTATGACAAGTTGAAAATTTTAGCTCATAAGCTAAGATTACCTCAAAATAAATATGTTAAGTAAATCCACAAGATATGAATGCAAGGACTCTTGGCATACAAGAAAGTTAAAATATAAATTTTTCACAAGGAATTGACATAATTCATAAGATTCTTTACGTTCTCACCATTTATTCTGAGAATGTCCAATTTGTGCATTTTTCATCAACTTATACTGTTAAGCATAAAATGTTTTCCCCAAAAAAGGATTCCTGAAAGATTCTTGAAATTGCCTTCTGCAGTTTCCTTCCTCACTGTAGCTAACTATAAAATCCTTACACTGTGTTACTAAAATGCTAGATTCTTTCCATAATTCATATTGATTTTTGCATAAAATGCCTATTCTGAGCTCAGAACTACATAATCAAACACAACCATCAGTTTCTGACGCTAAACAAAATTATCCCTTTGGGGGGATTTAGTCACACCTTCTCTGGAGATAAAGGGGAAAATAATCATCTCACTTCCTGAAACATTATAGCTTTACATTAGATAAAATAGACATCTCTATCTGGAGTCAATTTCCATGTCAGGTAAATCAAACAGTCATAGCTCCACAGTAAAGAACAAAATTTCATCTGTAAGTCATATTTCTAGACAGTTCCTGAGGCTTTTAAACCTTCAAATACTCAGAGAAGGAGGTGGTCATGAAGGAGCTTATGAAAAGTGATCTTTTTCCCAGGGAATTTTTATCTGGTATTAGCCAGATGATGTCTCCTTCATGTTAGTCCCTCCCCCAAACAAATTAAGACTGCCAAATTAATCTTCAGAAGAATTCCTCTTTGTAGAAGGTGTAATCCTAAAACCCTATCACATCCTTTCACATCCAGAGTTGCTTTGGGGAGCAATACACAAGCTCATCTCCTCCCACTACCCTCACTCTGTCCCCTCCTCACTGGGGACACCCACATTGCCTTTCCTCCCCTTCTTGGTACAGAGCAAACAGCTTTGGTACTTGCTGCTGTCCCCTCTTCCTGAAAGTGTTGCCCTCGTGCATTTGAACTGGGGCTTTGTCACACTGTCCAAGTCTCAGCTCAGATGTCCCTGTCCCAGAGACACCTTTTCTGACCACTCATCGAAAGTGGCTTCACCAGGAATTTCATGTCTCATCCCTTTAGTTTCATTGACTTCAGAGTAGTCATCTTGATCTGAAACTAACGTGCCTACTTGTTTTCTTGTTTATTATATGGCCTCCCCATTCCCCACTGGAATATAAGCTCTATGAGAACAGGGCTTTTACCTGTTCTCTGTTGTCTTCTAGGTCAGTGTCAGTACACAGAGACAGACCAGAGACAGAAGCAGATTCTGTTGTGTCTGGGAGAAAAATATTACATCCTTAGGCTCCTAAGTCTCCTTCTCCCCAACCTCTTTGCTTTCTCACCCAGAGCAGGAATTTCTGTCTTTGAACTGCTCAAACATCCTCAAACCAACTGCCTTTCATTTAGTCACCACAAAATGAATTCTAGGTCCCAAGCATGCATTCTGTCACTTCTCTACCAAACTGATACTCCATGATTCTCTGAGGAACGTTCCTTCCTTCCAGGTAGCACACAGAGCCTGCAGTGCAGGTTACTAAACGTGAATGCAGGCACCATGGCTGACGACTTCCAAATATGGCCTCAAAACAGCCACAGCAACTTGTCTAAATGATATCATATCTCCCAGCGGCTGGCTTTCGGTTTGTTAATTTTACAATGAGAGGCCGGTTTAAAGATTAACAATTTGCTTGGATAAAGGAAAAGGGAAAAATATAATTAATCATTTGCCTGTCCCCCAACACTAGTTTACAAAACCATGGTGCAACTTTATTGAGCTCAAAATTGAAGGGTGGCAAGGTTAATATGTAGCTTTAGACCTCAGGGTTTCATTAACAAACACATTACAGGCTGCAAAGCTGAACTGACATTAATGCTAGGCCCAAACAAAGTAAATAATTACTGGCTTGGCAAATGAGGAAGTACTTGCAGAGTTTGTTTACATTGGGTTTTTGGAAAATTCATGTTGGCAACAAGTCAAATACAGTTTGACTAGTAATTGTGACAATTGCTCACAGATGCTGCTGGAAGAACAACAAAAGAATGGATTTATGGCTTTTCTTTCCCCCTACATTTTCCCCCTTTGTTGCCTTTTTTTTTTTTTTCTTTACCATTTTGGATCAATAAAGAACTTGCAGCCACAAAGATAAGTGGGTTACATGGCAGATGGGCCTTGGAATGTTTAAAAATCTCATGTTGCATTTTGTCTCTTGGCCCTAGATTGGAAAAGACACAGCTGCATTCAAGCTGCATTCATAAAATCCATGCTGCTTGAAAATGCCTATGAGTCCTCTCAATAGAATAGAGTTGAGATGAAGCCTGTGTAGAAATTTTCCAATAGAAAGACAGGTTTGTTTTGTGTTGGTGCACTGTTAACAAGCCACTGAGTTCGTAAGACTTAAGGGGAGAATTCTAGCTGAATAAGGTTCCATTTAATTTTCCCTAGCTGGACTGGAAAAGTATAAACAGGAATCAAGGAATAAAACAACTCACCAGGGCTTCCCTGGTGGTGCAGTGGTTGAGAGTCCGCCTGCCGATGCAGGGGACACAGGTTCGTGCCCAGGTTCGGGAACATCCCACATGCCGCGGAGCGGCTGGGCCCGTGAGCCATGGCCGCTGAGCCTGCGCGTCCGGAGCCTGTGCTCCACAACGGGAGAGGCCACAACAGTGAGAGGCCCGTGTACCGAAAAAAAAAAAAAAAACAACTCACCAAACTGGAAAATAGTTCTGCAGAGCAATTGAGGTCTGTGACATATAATTTGAAACAATTTTGGTTTCCCTCATCAAAGATCAGTATTTTGCCAACTAAAAGCTAATACTTCACACACACACACGCACACATCCTAGTCCTTCCAAACACTTGAATCTAAATCTCTTTATTCTTGAATGATAGAATTTCAATGATTTTAAGTATAAATGCAAAGCCTGGATCTTTCTAATTCCATTTCTACTAACTTCAAGTAGTAAGAGCCAGAATATCCTGGGATTTTATAGTGCTTAACTGAATCGTTCAACATGAGAATCTAAAGCCTTCATTATTATTTAAGTGCCTTATCTAGATCCATAATCTTTGAGATATCAAAGCCATATCCATTGTCTGTTCCAACACATTGTTCTATCATTCTCTAAATCATGTTTCTCTTACTACTCCTTTGGGTGATCACTGCATAAAACTGAATAAAAGTAGATCGTTATCTGCTAAATAACTAAAGTAGAAAGGAATATATGCCTTCTTTTAACCATTTAAATACTGTGCTCATCTGTCAATAACATGCTCAATTCACAGCATCCAAGTTTTCAGATTTTTATTACCTCTAATCTTGAAACCCAAACTATTCCTTAGAAGGAAAAACTCTTACTGTGATACCAGCTTGTAGTTGAAACACAAATAGCTATAATATTTTAAACTCTAAAATTTCCTATCTCCTAACTTTCCTATTGCCTGGACTTCTCTGACAGTGGAATTTGAATGTCACAGGCAGGACACAGGGAGAGGTTGGCTGGAAGCAAAATTCTTCAGATTTAGAGGCAGAATCTTTGACTCATGTCTGGATCATCATTGGCCATTAGCACAAGGCCAGTGATAAAACTTCTCTGATGCCCCTGAATAAACTCAACCTAAGAATTACCAGTGAAACTTTCTGATACACTTTTTAACTCTAGGCTAATTATCAACAGTAATAACACAGGGTAACATTCTACTAAATAATGTGTCATACATGACTGGGATCATTATAACATCCTCTTAACTAGCTTGGTTGCCTCTAACTTTTCACTTTTCAAATCTTTCTCCCACATTACAGTCAGCCCCAGATTTGATCGTGCCATACCATTTTTCAGGATTTACTGAGGGAGTCTTACTGCCTACAGGATAACATCCAAATGCCCACACATTTCTTTGAATGTTGACATCATCTAACCTTGACTTAGCTTTAGCTATCTCCAACCCGACTCCATTGCCCTCCTGCTGTTGATGGTTCCTCAACCTCCTGATGGTTCCCTTCAGGTCTGCTTGGCATTTTCTCAAGAATCCTTGCACTTTGCCTAACTGAAGACTCAGGCAAGAGATAAATTGCTCTTGTAGGCTTATTTTTGAGTTTCTTTTACCACTGACCTTCTTTTGCTAGCACAAAAAATTATGTTCTTTTACTCAAGACCTGGTAGGCTACATTAAGGATTTTGAACATTTTTCCAGTAAAATTTCTGGAATTTTAAGTTTGTGCTTATATCACAAAGCCAGATCATAAATTTTTTTTTAAAATAGCTATTTATACAAATTTGGAGAATTCACTGCTTCAGTCTTATCTGCTTTCTGATAAATACTTTAAGCAATAATGGCACTAGAAAGTAGAACTCAATATATAATAGATATAGATATAAAAATATATAGATATATATTTCAACCATAAAGTCATAGAATGTTACCTGTCTCTCAGAGTAACATTTGTTGAGTTATAAAACTGACTCACTGACTGCTCTAAAGTTATACTGTTGAATAACATACATGGAAAAAAACCAGAATTATAACCCCAGGCAAAAATGAATATATTAGAGGTGAATTTTGGAAGAAGTAAAAAAGAAATAGAAAGCAGTTATAAGGGGAGCACTTAAAATTAGGTATGAATGGTTTGCACTGTTGATTAAAGCATTTTAAAAATCAATAAAAGAACACTTTGCACCAGGTAGCTTTCAGGAACCTTAGGAAAGACCATTTGATTCAGTTCAAAAGTTAGAAGCCTTTGACCCAACAGGTGAAGAAGGTGGTTCCATCACCATTTCAAGATAAACAAATAACTATAAGTTCAGAGTCTAAAATCAAGTGTTAATTGTTATCTCTAAGAAATTTTTTAAAGAAACAAGCTATGTTCAAAAAATGTAATATCTAATATAAAGATTGTATTCTTTCATTATATTATTTTATTACATATCGCATATCTTCTATCATATGATAAGCTCCTTAAGGTACCTCTGTATTACATAAATCCAAAATTTAATACCATATCCCTTATACAAAGTAGGCTAACAGTGTGTATTTTGAGTTGGACTATATTCACATATATTCATATATTCTTATATATTCAAAATATTCATATATTATTCATTCAAGAAGTCTTTTAGATTTCTCAGACTTTCTGATTCTCTGTTATCCTACATTTTCCCCTTTTAACTATGGAATATGTTTCAGAGATGAGCTACACTTGGTTGTATGTATGTTTCTCCCAATCATGTTACTGGGCCATATGCCTATCACTAATGCAGTCATTAGGAACAGGGGACTGGAGGTCTCTGAGTAGCCACCTGGTCCTGTGCCTACCTCTAGGATAATGGTGGTGCTGGGAGCACCATGATCAGCATACCCACCAAGCCAACATGGGGTTGTGGGAACCCATCTGTGATAACTCTACCACATGTATTTAACAATAAACAAACCAAGGAAAAGAACTTTGCTTTCTTTTCAAGTTCCCACAGAGCATGTTTAAAATACACTCTCCTGATCATAGATTTAGCCTATATAGGCCACTAACAAGACTAGCCTTGAAATAAGCAGATGCTGTTGGGTTAATAAAAAGAAGGATCAGGGGAAAATAGTGGCAGAATCTCACTGCCCAAAATCTATTCTGAAAGCTGTTTACATTGTTGTGAAGACTATTAAAATGGGATCTTGCCTGTTATCTAATTTTAGCTGAAACCCCAGAGTCAAGAAATCTAAGTAGTTCCTTATCTAAAATAACATGCTGGGCCTTTGCAGGCATTCACAGAAAAAGAAAGCTAGTGACCCCTAAGCATCACCCACTCGAGTAAAAGCCTGTACCTCAGAGTTTGATGAGGCAAGATGATGGCTGATTACCTTCGTAAGATGTGACCTCAGAGAAGACTTGAGTGGTCCCGGACTCTGGTTGAGAGAAACATCTACAGGGCAAAGTGAACTCAGCAAATAAAATCTGTGGGAGTAGACTTCCAGAAGTGAGGTACGAAGTCATAAGCAGACAGCCAAAGGATGCAGCGCATATGCTGGGGAGATCCAGTAAGAAATCTCAGGAAATGTGTGAAAGTCTGTGCACGTACATGCATGTATGCATGTGATCTCCAAAAAGATCCACAAAAGACTCATAAAAGAAGATAAGAATTTGACCATTCAGTGAAACCCAAAGGGCACCAATGCCAGTTGACCAATTATACCAGTCAAGCAAGACACTTTCTGTCTCTGACCTCTCTCTCTGTCCCCATTCTCAAAACTTGGAGAAGCCAACAGAATCATAGGGTGTTGGGAACAAAGGGTGGAAAGGTGAGTGGGGCATAATTAAAACCTAATCTGTGTCTAGCCGGAACTAAGGAGGAAGGGAGACAAAAAAAAATCCCTTAATTTGCATGACATTTGGGCATTTAATATTAGAGTGGACTATACTTTCTATTAGTTAAATAAAGTGATTGTTTATTAATATCTGAGAGTGACCAGAAGAGCTAGACAACCTGTAAAAGATAATGCAGAGGTAGGGAAAAATATGAATAAACATAACCCTGAATGTTGTAGAGAAAAATAGCACATTTTTATAATTTCATCTCTAATAGACCAGTTTGTTCCATAAACTTGTTATTTATTTCTTAGCTTTTCCTAATGCTTGAAAGGCACTGTTAAAAAATCATTTGTGTTATCTATGCTGGATCATTGTACCTGAATTGTTAGGACTCCTTCAGTTGTAAAAGAAATCCAATTCAAACTAGATTTTAAAATAAGAGAATGGTCCACATAATTGAAATGGTTTCATGCAGAACCAGATCTACGGGCTTAAGTGAATCATCAGGACTTTCTTGCTCTCTGTTTTTTATCACTGCTTTTTTTTTTTCTCTTCTACTTCAGATAGTTTCCACCTTGCAACATTGCATTTGTTACTCTCCTAGCAATAAATATCAAATATTAGAGAATTCTCTTGAGCCATATGTCTATCACTAATGCAATCATTAGGAACAGGGGACTGGAGGTCTCTGATTGGTCACCTGGTCCTATGCCCACCTCTAGGATGATGGTGGTGTTGGTGGCACCATGACCAGCATATCCACCAAGCCAACATGCGGTTGTGGAGAAGTGGTTACCCACAAGAAAAGTGGATTGCTGTAACCAGAGAGGAAGGAAGGCAAAAGCAACAGAGGCCTCTTACAATCACCCAAGCTTATTAGTGTTTATTAGAGTGGATAGCTAGCCAGCTGTGGGTCTCGTTTTCAGCTTGGGTTTCTGCCCTCATTGAGTAGAAATAGCTGGGTAGAAAACAGAAGAAAAGATTGTAATAAAATTCCCACATTATGTTCTGTAATGATTTTAAAAATAGGTTCACAATTTACACATTTTCCTACAAAAGGTGGAACCTAACTCCTTCCTCTTAAGTTTGGACTGGACTTCATGACTTGCGTTTAATGAATAATGTGAAATCATGAAAGTGATGTTATTTCACTTCTGAAGCCAGGTCACAAAAAAGAATAGCTTCTGCATGCCCTCTCTCTTGGATCACTTGCTCTGGGGGAAGTCAGCTACCATGTCACAAGGATTCAGGCATCCTACAGAAAGATCCACGTGTGAACCTTTCTGAATTGAAGTCTCTGCCAGTAGCCAACACCATCTTGCCAACCACCTTGTAAGCCACCTTACAGAAGCTGATCCAGCAGCTCCAATCAAGCTTTCAGATGATTGCAATGTGACGACCTGGGGGACATCATGATTAAACCTCCCAAGAGACCCTATGCTAGAATCACCCAGTTAAACTGCTCCCAACATCCTGACCCATAGAAACTGTGAGAATAATAAAGGTTTATTGTCATTCTAAACCACTAAGTTTAGGGGTCATTTGTTATGCAGAATAGTTAAATAACACAAGTGTCTACTAAGATGATAATGGATGCTCTATGAAACAAAAGGTCAAATACATGTGGTTAAATATGTATAACAGCTATCTTTGCTGTAGGACTTCTCAGAACCTTAATATGCTAATATAACTGTGTGTTTCCAGAGAGACAGAGACAGAAGCAGATATAGTATGCAACTTCTTTATAAATGCCTTTCTTTTTGAAACACCTAATAATATCTCTGAAACTCTTAAGTTCCTAGGACATTTGGCTAGGAAGTATATATTAGAGAAGACAACCAAGAAGTGTTTTGCTTCTTAAAGAGCAACTTAGCATCTTAGGCAAAATCTGAATAACAGATTAATAGGGCCAGGATTAAGGTGAGGCAAGTGGGGTACTCACCTCAGGGGCAAAATTTCAAGAAAACTCAGTAATCGAAACAAAGAATTTTAAATAATATTTTTAAGATAAAAATTAATGCACGAACACCCATGGTGAACAAAATATCAAAAGTTTAAATAAAGACAGGTGTTTATTTTGTTTGTTTATCTTATGATCCTGCATTACAGTGCAAAGAAAACAGTTATTTCCAATTAGTCTGGTTCCTGGCCCACATAGTGATCATGTTCCCCTCCAGGCAGGTTTATAAGGGTTAACAGTGTACAAAGATATTAGGCAACACATGTGGTCTTTTTTTAACTGTAGAGATTGTATTAACTTTTCTACTTGGCTGAAATTGTGGACAGATATTTTGATACATATGTATGGGAGCACATATTTTTTTCTACCTCTGGCTCCAATATGGCTGAGCAAGGCACTGCAGATCAGTAACCTCTCCAGTGAGGGGACATCGCATGATGTAGGTATCATGTATTCTGCAGGAACTAGACTTTCCAATTTTCTCCTAAAGTTGGTGCCACAGATAGGCATTTACTTCTGGGGTCTTTTAGGCAGGATTCATGACATTATACAGAGGCCCTGAGAAAATGGCATACAGGACAAGTTCTGATGCAAGGGAATTATCCAGGACCACTAAGGAGATCAAGCCTGATCAGCAGAACTGAAGACACTCTGGACCATCCTGGGCAGCGTAAGTATATAAAATTCCTAGGACGGGGAAGGAAGGTAACACCAAAAATGGAGGGAGGAAGATAAGGGGAAAACAATTCTGCCCAGGCCATAGTTTTGCTTATGGTCTTCCATGTTAATTCCTTCAACTGCAAAGGTAGATTTTCATTTGTCTATTTGTTTGTTAATTCACAAATTGAAAATTTCTACACAGACATTTTAAACATCCTTTAAAATATTTGTATTTTTCTCTCTTTTCTTTCTTTCTTACATTTCCTTTGTGGAGTCCGGGATGCATTTCACAGAAAGAAATTAAGAGTAAATTTGTTTCTCATTTGTTTTCCAGATTGGAAAAAAAATAAAAGTTTATAAGACAAAAGGATCTTTTTAAAACCACCTCCCAGATATAAATTACATCTGCTGGATCCTGTTGCTGTATAGTTGATAGAACAGAAATTGATTTTGCTACAAATGGGGGTGTCTCTTCAGATGCTAGTTTTCTACTCTAAAAGCAGTACAGTATGTCTGAATGTTGATTTGACTTTAGATCTGTTTAATCAGCTCTTAAAACTCTCCTCTTTGGTGAACACTGCATAGTGAAGCATAAGATTTTTTTTCTTTTTTAATAAATTTATTTATTTTATATTATTTATTTTATTTTTGGTTGCGCTGGGTCTTCGTTGCTGTGCACGGGCTTTTCTCTGGTTGCAGTGAGCGGGGGCTACTCTTCATTGCAGCGTGTGGGCTTCTCATTGCGGTGGCTTTTCTTGTTGAGGATCATGGGCTCTAGGTGCGCGGGCCTCAGTAGTTGTGGCGCATGGGCTCAGTAGCTGTGGCTCACGGGCTCTAGAGTGCAGGCTCAGTAGTTGTGGTGCATGGGCTTAGTTGCTCCGCGGCATGTGGGATCTTCCAGGACCAGGGCTTGAACCCATGTCCCCTGCATTGGCAGGCGGATTCTTAATCACTGGGCCACCAGGGAAGCCCCAAGCATAGGATTCTTTGGCTCACCTTTTCTTTTTTCAAATTGAAGGGAGACTGAGCATTGTGACACAAAGAATTTTAATGCAATTCATGTTGCAAATGACAGTACATACACTATTCCAACACATTCTGGCCTCCTCTGCAGCCACTCAGCATTGTGGCATCTAATTTTTCAGCTTTACCACATGGAACTAATCTCTTCTCAAGCAAATGTCAAATCTATAATAATTAGTCAGTGCTGTTCATTTCTCCTTCCAGCCCATACTGACCTCTTGCTGGGTAGATTGAGAACTAGCTCTAATGTCAGGTGTTTGTGAAAGCTTCTCTCAGCTTTTCTTATTCTTCTCTTCGACTTCTCTGACCTGTTTATTATTTATAAAATTCTATAGTAGGAATGCTCCTATAACTCAGGGATTGACAACATTTTTCTCAAAAGGGCCACATAATAAAAATTTAGGCTTTGCGGGTCATATGGCTTCTGCAGTAATACTCAACTCTGCCATTGTAGTGCAAAAGCAGTCATGGATACTATAAAATGAATGCGTGTGGCTGTGTTCCAGTGAAACTTTATTTGCAAAAACAGGCAGACAAGGTAGATTTGGTCCCTGGGCTGTAGTGTGCTGACCCCTGCTATAGATTATGGCTCTGAACTTGGCTAAAATGAAGAGGCCCATGGAAGAATTCTCCTTATCCATTTTCTTTTCTTTACCAAGAACTGATTTCAACAAGGAGACGGCCATCTAGGAGATACTAGACACTAGAAAAGAGTTTGTTTTTATCTTTTCTTTTAAGAAAAGCTCTATAATTTTCTTGATGTGAATTGACCACAAGAGAATTTTTAGTTGCCATTTTTTAGTGTGATACCTTCTAGTTTTCTGGGTAAGAAAACTAAGCCAGAAGTGGAAAAAACTTGTGAAGACTCATTCAATTGAAAACTTGAGAAGAGTACTAAAACATAGGATCTAGAGACTGTTATAGTCCTTCTTGACTAGGTACTTATGTCTGTTTAGTTTCTAATTCAGCTCTGGGTGTCAAGAGTTTGCATATCATTGACAAACTAAAACAGGTTTGGAAGAGAGTAAAAGAAGTTGGATGACTTGCAATCGTGTTGTATAAGGAACAAAGAAAATGGGGTTGTTCAATCAAGAGGAGAAGATTCATGGGGAAAACAATACTTTTCTTCATATATTTGAAGAGCTGAATTTAGAATAGGGAGTACATTTTCTTAGCATGATTTCAGATGATTTAAAAACCAAAAAGGGAAAATTTCAAGAAAAATCTCAGTTAAATTTTTAAAGTTTTTTCTAAGAAAATTGAGGATGGAAATGATTACGTAGAAAGTGGTAGAATTTCTTCTTTTTAACCATAATATGGTAGGTATATTGTGGAGGAAGTTCAATAATCAGATGAGCCATTTGATTAGGTCAATTAGTCCCAGTCATAAAGTTTATAGACCAGGAATATATACACACAAATATACTTTTAAAAATAAGAAACTGAAAACAATGCTTACTAACTTTTTATAATGCCCAGTAAGGACCATCAAACTAAAACTGATGATCAGTATCATTTCAGAAAATAAACTATATTTTAAATAAAAACATAAGACAAAATATTAAAATTAAAGGCAGTCTGCAAAAATAAACAAAAAAAATTTACAGTATAGTTTCTAATTTCATCAGATAAAAATCTAGCTAGTTAAATGAAGAGATGACATGGGTTTTGATTTTCTCACTTTGGTACAGAATGGCAAAACCTGTGTCATGAAGCATGAGTCCCTTGATTATCATTCGGGAATTACAAAACATTTATAGTTCTCTCCAATTCTAAGATTCTGAACTTTTAAGTGAATATGACAATACCAAAGTATGAACTGGGTCCTTCTTCCAAGCACATAGTTGTGATTTAATAAACGTAAAAGTTACTTTCAAAATGCTCTGCCATGTGAATTTATTATTCTAAATGATTTCATTTACACACAAGTGGCAACATGCCACACCATGGGCAAAGCATAGCTTCTAAGTGTTTTTCTATCTTTGTAATAGAGCTAAAATACAAAACACCATAACTTGATAAATAATAGTTACACAGCAACTAGTTATTATGGGTTAAATTATGCCCCTCCTCCACAGAAAAAAAAAAAAAGCCTAGCAAACTAATACACTAATCTTGATCATTTCAGAGGCAAAAAGAAAAATCCATTGGCAATATGAAATGAACAGTAGGCTTATCCGGGAAATTTTCTAATAACACTTAGCATTTCAAGATAACCAAATTATATTTTTAACTAAAATTCTAATGAAGAGAAGTTAAAAATAACGTTCAGAAGATTGGGCCCATTGTAAAAACTCTTTCTTAAGCGATTTTGCCCCTTTCCTCCAGTTTTCCTCAGGACATATATTGTAATGCTCTTTGTACAAATGCTTTTGTGAAAAATTTTTGTGAATTCACTGCATTCCTGGATTTTGTCTCCCTAACAAACACACACACACACACACACACACACACACAACTAGCCCTGGCAAGAGTAAGGCATAGTGAATATTGAGGGGGGCAAACACTACATGAGCTTCTACTCACTGCTATGTCAATGCACATAAATTCTAATTTGTAACACCCCCGCAGTTCCATTGTATGGCTCCATTAGTCTATGCATGAATTATTCACACATGATACATCATAATGGCATCAGAACCATTTGTGATATCAATTCACACTATTATAAAACAGGTAATCTTCAACTGTCCAACACAACATGTGTTAATTAGCTCTCCAAGAAACTTTGCTAGTCAATCACCTTCTTAAAGCCCAGCTCTGGCCTCACCTTCTCCAATAAGCCTTCCAATCACTCTATCCTACATCCATATCTTTCATTTTCAGACTACCCATGGAATACCTGACAAAATTTAGTAGTTTAAACTACATTTCTTTGCGTTGTTCTTTTTATAGTTTTGCAGATTTAACTCTTCTGTCTCTGAATATATTATTGATTCTTGAGGGGTGGAACCACTATATATGGTTCTTTTGTAATTTCCACAGTTCTTAGCAATGCTAGACACATAGTAAGTTTTCAGTAAATACTAGTTGACTTGTTTAACTGCCATGCAAATAGATATAATTCACAAATTTTTAGATGCTGGGCTACTTGGCTTAGCAGATTTCAACTTGTTGAATAATCATGAGTTTTGATGGTATGGTTTATTATTTTGTTATGAAATGTTTGTCTTTTTATTTCCATTAATTCTCTGAAGAAACAAACTGCTTTTTGTGTAATATTATTAAAAGCATGATTGCTGTGAGGTTAGGAGAAATATATGTAAATTTTCAAAGCATAGTAAGAGACACAAAATAAACAATCAATGTATAATTATCATTACTATTTTGCCACTCTACAATTTTTCAGGGGATGTAACAATGGCAAATTATTAGCAGAGTACTTATTATAGCAGAAAAGCAGTTTATAAGGGAGATTCACACAGTTTAGTCCTATGCATTCAGTAGGTACTTAATAAGTTATAAGTAAACTTTCTATTGAAAGACAACATACATACCAAAACACACAAGTTCTCCCAATGCACAGCACAAAGGAATGGTCACAAAATGAACATATCTGTGGAACCAGCAACCAGGTCAAGCAACAGAAGATTATCAGCACCCCAGAAGCTCCTTTAATGCAAAATTCAAGTCCCTACCCATAACCGCTATCAAGTAAAACCATTATCCTGACTTCTTATAGCATTGATTAATTTTACCTGTTTTTGAACTTTACATAAATGGAGTCATATTGTATGCACTCTTTCATGGCTGGCTTTTTCCACTCAGTTTAGTGAGATCAATGCATACCATTGCATGTAGCTGCTTGGTTTTTTGGCTTTTTTTGTCATTCTGTTTTTTATTTATAGTACTGTATATTATTCTGCCCTATGAATATACCACAATTTATTTATCCATTCCGTAATATGTGAGGTTTTATGACTAGTACTATTTTGGATATTATTAAGCAAGTCTTTGGGTGAACTTATGTATACATTTCTATGGAGTATAAACATAAGAGGGGAACTGCTGAATTATTCTATTCATATTCACCAGATAATATACTTTAGTAGGTTTAGTTTTTACAAGAAATTGCCAAACGGGCTTTCAAATTGCTTTTACCAATTTACACTTTCACCAGCAGTGAATTGGAATTTCTCCACATTGTCTCCATCTTTAATGTTACCTGTCTTTAAAAAATTTTAGCTATTTTGGAGTATGTTTAATAATATCTTAAAATAATTTATATTTCTATGATGAAATTGAGAACTTCTCAGGTCTATTGGTCATTGGGTAATCCTCTTTTGTAACTGGTTAGTCAAATATTTTGCCCATTTTTCTACTGGGTTGTTGTTCCTTTCTTAAAGATTTATAGATATTCTTTGTGTGTAATGTAATCACTTATACATTTAAATTTATATCTACCATCCTGCTTCTATTTTCTATTTGAATTATTACTGTTATCCTTTCCTAGTAATGCTAGAACTTTGGAATACTTTATCTCCCTCTCGCCTTTTGCATTTTTATGTTTACTCCTAGGACATTTTTTTTCTGGTTGAAGAACTTCCTTTCGTATTTGTTTTAGTGAAGGTCTGTTGATGACAACATCTTTCAGCTTTTATTTTCCTGAGAAAAAATTCCACTAATAATCAGAGGCCTTTTAAACTTTATTTTTACTGTTTTATTTTCATTGTTGATGGATAGTATAGTCTAGTTTATTTTATTAATTTTATTTTGCTATTGATGAATAATTTGACATCTTTTTCTTTCAGCACTTTCCATTCCCTATCAGTTCCATAGTTTGTGTTGAGAAGTCAACTGTAAGCTTATTATTTACATATAATGCCTTTTTTTCTCTGCATACTTTTAAGATTTTTCTCTGTGTTTTTTGGTCTTTAACAGTCCAACTGTAATAGGCCTAAGTCTTGTTTTCTTTATATTGTTTTGCTTGGAGTTCACTTAGCCTCTTAAATTTATGGGTCTTTACCTTTCATCAGTTTTGGAAAATTCTCTACCGTTAGCTCTTCATATACATGAAAATATCTCAATCTCCTCTCCCTTTTTTAAGAGACAACTACATGTATGCTGGAGCTTTGGAAATTGTCCTACATGTCTCTCATGCTCTTTTCTGTATTTTCAATCATTTTTCTCTCCATACGTCAATTTGGATATTTTCTATTCAGCAGTCTTCCAGTTTACAAATTCTGTCTCCTGCTGTGTTGAATAATTGAAAAATTGTAGCTATTGAGTTAATTTCGGGTATTGTGATTGCATCAGATTTAGAATGTTCTCATTTATTTTATTTTATAGATGCTAATTATCTAGTAAAATTTTCCACCTTTTCATCTGTATGTCCTTATCTTTCATCTAGTCCTTAAAACTATTAATCTTTGATAACTTTAAAGTTCATGTCTTCTAATTCCAATATATAGATTACCTTTAAGTCTGTTCCTTATTTTCTTATATTCTGATTATTATCTTGAGTTTTAGTTTCATGGTTCTGTCTTTTGGCAGGCTTAATAATTTTAGATTTAATGCCATAAATTTGCATATAGACATTGTAGAGGCTAAGGATGAGCTTGTCCTCCAGAGTTCCTTAACCCTTTGTTTAGCTAGGCTGTGTACAAGCTTATCAACTTGATCCAATTAGGGAGTGAGCTGAGTTCAATCTAATTTTGGTTCACTTCTTCTTTACATGGCATAGCTCACCAGGGCTCTCAATGAAAGCCTGGTATGTTACCAGAGCCTCTTTCTCTGGGAGCACATGAAATCTTTAACTCTTTACCATAATTTAAAAGAAAACTCTGCTCTGCTTTTCTATTTTTTGCTTAGTTGTTTATCTTCCCATACCCCAAATTTCAGAATTTAGCATATGTGTTAAAAGGAAAACTGACCATGAATTTGGGTTTCATGAGTTTCCAATTTTGTTAATGCAGTCCTGCAAAACTGCCAAATGCTCTGTGGACTTCTCAGTCTGGCAGCAGCTACTCCCTTCCTGGGCAAAGCTCAGGAACTCAGCTTCTTGTTTGTATCCAGACCTCAGAAATACTATGGTTCTCCCCTTCCCATATTCTTAGCCCCCTATTCCTCATTGCTTTAACAACTCTATGATGCTCTTCAACGTATCATCTTTTAATTAATCTATCCTTTCTAGTTGTTCTCAGTAGGAGATTTAGGATGGCAACAACTATTCCATCTTACTCTGATTGTTACAGTCCATATAGTAGTGTTTTTGATTCAATCAAAAGATCTATTTACAATGGGACAGGATACAAAGCCCAGAGTTAAACCCATGCACATATGGTCACCTTATCTTTGATAAAGGAGGCAAGAATATACAATGGAGAAAAGACAGCTTCTTCAATAAGTGGTGTTGGGAAAACTGGACAGCTACATGTAAAAGTATGAAATTAGAACACTCCCTAACACCATACACAAAAATAAACTCAAAAT
>NC_041224.1:101920515-101925853 GCF_002837175.3 Physeter macrocephalus | reverse complement strand
GACCCAGCAATCCCACTACCTGGCATATACCCTGAGAAAACCATAATTCAAAAAGAGTCTTGTACCACAATGTTCACTGCAGCTCTATTTACAATATCCAGGACATGGAAGCAACCTAAGTGTCCACTGACAGATGAATGGATAAAGAAGATGTGGCACATATATACAATGGAATATTACTCAGCCATAAAACGAAACGAAATTGAGTTATTTGCAGTGAGGTGGATGGACCTAGAGTCTGTCATACAGTGTGAAGTAAGTCAGAAAGAGAAATACAAATACCATATGCTAACACATGTATATGGAATCTAAAAAAAAATTAAAAAGTCATGAAGAACCTAGGGGCAGGACAGGATTAGAGACGCAGACCTACTAGAGAATGGAATTGACATGGGGAGGGGGAAGGGTAAGCTGGGACAAAGTGAGAGAGTGGCATGTACATATATACACTACCAAATGTAAAATTGATAGCTAATGGGAAGCAGCCACATAGCACAGGGAGATCAGCTTGGTGCTTTGTGACCACCTAGAGGGGTGGGATAGGGCGGATGAGAGGGAGACGCAAGAGGGAGGAGATATGGGGATATATGTATACATATAGCTGATTTACTTTGTTATACAGCAGAAACTAACACAACATTGTAAAGCAATTATACTCCAACAAAGATGTATATTAAAAAAAGATCTATTTATTAAAATATATGAGAAAATTCGACAGACAAAACCAGCCCATATGAAAACAAATTGTTGATGAGAAAGGTACAGTGATAGCAAAAGTCTTTTTTAATTAAAAAATAATGCTTCAAAATTGAAGGAATTTTACATATAAATTTGATAGTACCAATATCTCAAAAATTTTAATCCTATTTCACTCACTTATACAAAGCAGAAAAAGAATTTGTAAAAGTAAATAATTATTTTGTGGAAAGACAATCTTATATTCCAAATATGTTAGCAATTCGGCTTATTTCTAGGTGTTAACAAAACTGTAGGATCTGGTGGACTTAGCATCTTAAAGTAATAATTGAATGGGTTTACAGGTATTTTTCAGAATAAGACATGTAATCAGAAGTCTAGATGTAAGACTAAATGAATTTATTATTATTTTAAAACACATTCCCATGTTTCAACATAATTGAAGTAGATGTGGAGTTTGGTTCCTAATTTTTTCCAATATTTTTATAAGGTCTTGCCTGAATTTAATGTTATGATTTTAGTTAAACTAAATTTGAATGGATTACATTCAACCTCAACAACAAAAACTTTGAGATCCAAATCATGTCGCCGAAAACCTGGTCAATGACATGATAGTGGTATTTGGCCATTGATTACACTTTATTAGAATACCAGGTCAGGCCTGGTAAATATAACAAGCAAATGTTATATGTTTATTTTTTTCTAAAAATCTCAGGCAGACTCTGAAGGCTTCAAGTTTGACATTCGAGATTTGGTAAATAATTCAAATATTACTGTTGAAGTCAGTGGATCCTCAACTAGATCTAAAGTTTGTTGAGCAACTTTTTCTTTGATTCTGTGCTCCAATAAACTCTTCTTTTCACATAACTGAATTTGCTTTGACTTTCTGTCACTTATAAAACAAACAAATTTAGAGGTCACACAGGAAAAATCAAGACCAATAATCAAGGGGGAAAGAAACTGCATATTAGAGCCTAAGGGCTAATCATCAATAATCAGAAAAAAGCTGCTGATAACTTCCAGAATTAGGAAGGATTTGAACAACAGGCAGATAAATTGGTGTTTGTTTGTGACTGAAAGAGCGGGTAGATCTTTTGAGGTATGGATTCAGGGACTGCTGTTGACTCTATCCATCCTTTCTGCAAAGGACATTTCCCCTCCCAGAACTGAGAATCCCTCTGACCTTGACAAAAATTTATTCAGAGGGCATTTTGCCTAGTTATTAATTCACTTTGGCATAGCAATTGCTGCATCTGGTAATCTTCCTAACCTTAGCCAGCTTGATTGCTAGCAGAGAATTCTAGCAGGGTGGAGGAAAGAAAAGGGGATAAACATGGTGAGAATCAACACTTTGCTGAAAATATTTTGGCACTCTTAAACACTGCCAAATTATTAGCTCTACTGTTTTCATTTTCTCTCTCAAAATATTATTTTGTGACTTTTACGTAACTCCAAGATGCAAAGCAAGAAACATGAAGATATCAAAGAACACTTTCATTGAGTTACTAAGATTATTTTAACTCAAACTTAAAAAAATAAAACAGTAGGAATTTTTTTAAAGTTAATTTCATTTTAATGCCCTTAATTGGGCTTTTTCTGGAGTTGGCAGTGAAAATGTAGGCTTGGAAATCTCACTTCAAAGTGGGTCTCTATAAACTATTTTCAAAAAAAAATTTGTCACCAAATTCTTAAATTTATTGCATTAAGATATTTATTAATCCATCATTTCTTTTTACTACAGTTTCTTTAAGAACACACAGAATAGTCAGAGGAGGAGATATATTATAGTGCAAAGAGCACTGTGTTCTACTTTTGACCTGTCAGGGATTAGACCTGTGACTTTGGACAAGTTATTTAATCGTTCTGAGTCTTAATATCCTCTTCTAAATATTGCAGAATTTGATACCTGCTCCAAAGGGTTATTTTAAAGATTATTTGAGTTAACAAGTCTAAAGTGTTAGTATAAGACTACACATAATACATGTTTAAAATGGAGGAAACTGGGTAAAGAATTCACAGGTTAGCTCTGTACTATTTCTTATCATTGCAAATCAATCTATAATTATTTCCAAATAAAATATAGATTCCTGATTAATACATATTGAATACACTTGTCCCCTTCCTCTTTTCCAAAAACACACACAGATATCTCTGTAGCATGATATAGATATAAGAAGCCCCAATAAACATGTGTTTTATTACTCTTTAGAAACAAAATTCAAACACTTTAAAAATTTTTGCCATATTATTCAGCAATACAACAACTATGAGGGATAGAAGAATAAATTTGGGTAATAAGAAAAGGCAGTTTTTAAAATAATCTAGCCATCAGGAGACCTATAGGTGCTGCATGAATGCCACACACCAGTTATGTCTATGCCTTTTTAAATTATAACACTAAGAGTTGAATGCTTACTGTGCGCCAAGCATGATGCTATGTGCTTAAGTTACACTAGCTCATCTAATACTTAAAGCAATGCGTGAAGAACTGTTACTTTTTATGTATTACAAATGCAGAAATTGAGGCTCAAAGATGGTAAGTAATTTCCCAAGGTCACATAGCCAGTAAGTCGCAGAGCCTGGGTTCAAATCCAGGCAGTCTACTTTCAGGGTCTAGTGCTTTTCATATTATACCACTTCCCCTAGATAGACAATCCTGGATTTCCCTAACCAAATGCCATCCCCAAAGCACTGCTGATGCCCACACATTTGCTCCCCCTTGTTAGCTGCATGGACCATGGACACAGTGTGCAATAAGTTCTCAGATTCCCTCCTGAGAAAAGGTTTTAGGGGATATTGAGCAGGCAAAGTGAGAGTCCAGGTAGTCTGAGAGGATAAAAAGCAGGTACAAAACAAGAATTAAAAGGACAGAAAATGCAGGGTAAGCTTCCCACAGCATCATGAGATTTTGGAGTAGAAGGAACAAGAATATTGAGACTAAAAGTCACACTGCTCATGAGTCAGAAGTAACATCTGTGAGTCTTGTATGACCTACTTGGAGGTCTTCAAGTAGACAGATCCAGGCAGGTTAGAGAAGAATATGAATCCTGAGAGGAGCAGAATATACAGCTTTCTAAGAGTGAGGGCCATTTCAGTATAGTAATGAACTGTGTTTACTAGAATGATAGAAAAATACATCACAAGTTCCCAAAACTTTCAGGAAAAATGAAAGTCAGTTGAAGGAAAAGATAAGCAGATTTTAACCACAAGAAGTAAGACTTAAACATAGTTTCAGACCTGTTAGTTTGGGACCTGAGTGATGGGCAGGCTAGTCCATGGTGCATTTAACAAAGTTCTTAGACTCTCCTTGTGGTGAGCTGGGGAACAGGTGAGGATTTATGATAGAAACTGGTTAAACGAGCATAGTAAGAATATACGGTACCTATAGAATAAATAATATTTTAAACACATGGAGTATAAGTAAACATACAGAAATCTGAATAAGATCAGTGGACTATACCAATATCAATATCCTGGTGATGATATAAACTAGAATTTTTGCAAGATGTTAGAAATGGGGGAAACTGAATAAAGAGTACACAAGATTATCTCTGCATTATTTCTTAAAATTGCACATGAATCTATAATTATTTCCAAATAAAATGTTCAATTAAAAAATATAGGTTCCCCGGGCATAGAGGGAACCTACCTCAACATAATAAAGGCCATATACAGCAAACCCACAGCAAACATCATTCTCAGTGGTGAAATACTGAAAGCATTTCCTCTAAGATCAAGAACAAGACAAGGATGTCTACTTTCGCCACTATTATTCAACATAGTTTTGGAAGTCCTAGCCATAGCAATCAGAGAAGAAAAAGAAATAAAAGGAATACAAATTGGAAAAGAAGAAGTAAAACTGTCACTGTTTGCAGATGACATGATACTATACATAGAGAATCCTAAAGATGCCACCAGAAAACTACTAGAGCTAATCAATGAATTTGGTAAAGTTGCTGGATACATAATTAATGCACAGAAATCTCTTGCATCCCTTTACACTAATGATGAAAAATCTGAAAGAGAAATTAAGGAAACACTCCCATTTACCATTGCAACAAAAAGAATAAAATACCTAGGAATAAACCTACCTAGGGAGACAAAAGACCTGTATGCAGAAAACTCTAAGACACTGATGAAAGAAATCAAAGATGACATAAACAGATGGAGAAATATACCACGTTCTTGGGTTAGAAGAATCAATACTGTGAAAATGACTATACTACCCAAAGCAATCTACAGATTCAATGCAATCCCTATCAAATTACCAATGGCATTTTTTACTGAACTAGAACAAAAAATCTTAAAATTTGTATGGAGACACAAAAGACCCCAAATAGCCAAAGCAGTCTTAAGCGAAAAAAAAATGGAGCTGAAGAATCAGACTCCCTGACGTGAGACTATACAACAAAACTACAGTAATCAAGGCTATATGGTACTGGCACAAAAACAGAAATATAGATCAATGGAACAGGATAGAAAGCCCAGAGGTAAACCCATACACCTATGGTCAACTAATATATGACAAAGGAGGCAAGGATATACAGCGGAGAAAAGATAGTCTCTTCAATAAGTGGTGCTGGGAAAACTGGACAGCTACATGTAAAAGAATGAAATTAGAACACTCCCTAACACCATACAC
>NC_041224.1:101896088-101919597 GCF_002837175.3 Physeter macrocephalus | reverse complement strand
TATATACAATGGAATATTACTCAGCCATAAAAAGGAATGAAATTGGGTCATTTGTAGAGACGTGTATGGATCTAGAGACTGTCATACAGAGTGAAGTAAGTCAGAAAGAGAAAAACAAATATTGTATATTAACGCATATATGTGGAACCTAGAAAAATGGTACAGATGAACCAGTTTGCAGGGCAGAAATAGAGACACAGATGTAGAGAACAAACGTATGGACACCAAGGGGGGAAAGTGGCATGGGGGTGGGGTGGTGGTGTGATGAACTGGGAGATTGGGATTGACATATATACACTAATATGTATAAAATGGATAACTAATAAGAACCTGCTGTATAAAAAAATAAATAAAATTCAAAAAAAAGTGTTCAATGAGAGCATTCAAAAATATATATAGGTTCCTTATTGAAGTATAAGATGCCAATCCTTAGCACAGTGATAAATATTAGTGGAATAAGTGAATGAATAAATTATTTACATCATCAGGTCATTTTGTGTTATGCTGTAACGTCACCCTATAAAAATTGTTTATTTTCATCTTCCCATTAGCATAATTCCTGGGCTATTGGAATAGTTCTCAAATTGGTCTTATTGTTTGCAATGTCCACTTTGCACATGACTACCAGATATTTTTTTTTCTAAAACACAATTTTGATGACTCCTCTGTATCACTTAAAAGCACCAATGATTCCTCATTGTCTATAGAATAAAATTAAATAAATTCAACCTAGCATTCAGAAGTCCTATCTTTCTGGGTTTCTGCCCCAATATTTCTTATGATTTTTTCACTCTAGACAAGTAAATCAACTTCTTATTGCCAGCAGATGCCTTAAGCTCACTTTCTTCTGTAAGCTTTCTATTCAGACACACCTGGACTCATTCCTCATGTTGGCGCTTATTTCCTAAGTGATCTCAGAGAAGTCTCTTGTTCTCCCAGTCTTATTTTATTCACCTGAAAAGTGGGTATAATTATAATTGCTTCCAGAACTTTATGAGGAATGAGATAATATATTCCAAATTCCGAACATAATGCTTATTATGTACAATTTTGGTAAAGAGTCATTTTCTTACTACTTTTTATCTCATAATTAAACTTATCAGTCCCTTTTCTGCCCACTATGGTTCTTCTCTCAGTGTACTTTTTACCTACGAGCCTTCACTAACTTCCTCTAAATCACTTTTATCTTTGATAATCATTTATTTAGAAAAAAATCTGTTATTAGAGAAAGAAATGATTTTCCTTAAAGAATTCCAGCACCATCTTCTTTTGGAGGAAAACTTTGTACAGCTCAACCTCACACCTACACAATGTCAATTCATAAAATAAAAAGTACCAGCACCCCATTGGGTTGGAATATGATGGGAATAGGAAACACATATTGCTGTGTTTTTTCAAGCAGATTGTGGTTGCTGAATGAATAGCATTGAACAAACATTGAGACAGCCACTCAGCTTTCCAGTATTACCATGTGGCCTGCTTGAGGGCTATTTCAAGAGATACTGAGTAGATATGGCCTGCATAAATTCAAAGAACAGTTCAAACATAAATGATGTCTGTATGAATGAAGGAATTGAGATCTCCTGATGTAGGAGCTATAAATCTAGATAAGTAAAATAATATTTAATTGTCCTCTTACCAAAACAGGACTAAAAGACAGACTGCCCTCCTCTCTGTTCTTTCCAGGCTATCTTGCTCACATACCTTCTCCTGTCCTGAGTGAAAGAAAAGAAGGATGTCACTGTCATGAACTCTTCCTCAACCTAGACATCCTGCTACTTTTCCGGGAGTTGAGAGTCAAGAGGAGTATGAGGTGCACAGAGGAACAAAGAAGTCTTCAGAGAGGTTTATGTTATTTTTTTTAAAGCCACTTAAGATGTCCTATAACCCAGGGACAAAGAGATGAACTGTGCACCTGGGAGGAGCATTTTGCAGGAAAAAGGCTTTGACCAGGGTTGAGAGACCTGGGTTCTGCCACTGGCTTTGCCATTACTGACTCCCTGAGTCTCAGTTTCTTCACATGTAGAGTCAGGAATTGGACCAGGTCCCCTCAAGGCCTTTCAATAATGACATTATCAGCCTCATATTTTTGGCCCTTGATTATGCCTACATGTCCCAAAGGGTCAATTCTGTTTCATAAGAAAGAAAAATAAGGAATTCCTCATAATCTTAATTACAAATTTATTAGTTGAAAACTGAACTGAAGAGAGAAAGGGTAAGGCTCAAAAGAGATGCATAATACAGAAGGGATACCTGCAGAGCAGAAGAAAAGGAATCCAATCAGTTAGAAGTGTTAGACATTAGGAACATGGGCTCTGCTGTCAAAGAGTTGGAGGACTTTTCTGAAAGTATAAGACAAACAGAGAACCCTGTGTGCTGGCTTGGAGGAAAAGACTGGCTTTCTTCCCAAAACATTAGAATATGACTGTGATGAGAAATAACCCTGAGCCTGGGGAGCCACATGAAGCAAAGTTAAGCAGTGATCAGAGAGGCACTAGGTGATTTTTTTTCCCTCCTGTGATGTCCAGGAAGAAGTTTACTCTATAGATTGTTCATTTACTTGCTCTCATTTTGAGAGTGTGTTTTCTCCATCAAGGCATTTGGAAAAAGAAGATAAGTCATGATGTTTGATTCCTTTACAATCTTCAGTGCAGTGCTTGCCCGAAAGTAACAAACTCCCCATCCTTTCAAAGAACTTAATTTTGTTGTCAGGTTTTCTTTGCAAAACATCTTGGCAAGAACTGTGGGAAAAAGATTATCCAAAGGAACAGTGGATGGCAGTATTGGTTTGCAACTCCAAAGCAGAAAGCAATGAAAACTACTATTTTTTAAAGAAGAAAAGTAGCATATTCTCAATCTTCTGAAACAGCTTCACATGGGCATGGGTCTAAAACCATGAAAAGTTCACATTTGCAGTTTCAAAACTTGTTAAAGCAACTACACCAGATGATTTGAGAATCTTGTGTTACAAAATATGGAGAAGGAAAATGATGATGATCCAGCAAAAATGACGGCCTCTTTTAATTCAAGTTTTACATAATCATCTCACAGTATCTAAATAGTAGTTAACATACAGAACTAGCCAGTCAATAGACTATAACCAAAAAACACAAGCGGTATAATATTTAAAGTACAGTAGCAATCCTATGTCTTTTGTGGGAGTGGAAGAATTTAGATTAAAAGAAAGAGAGTCTAGGATGGAAAGGGGAGTAGAATGGAGTACAAACAGGCAGCTTGTTATGAATTTTATTTTTAGTGATGAATATGCATGTTTCAGTATTTAAATAGCACCTGTCCCTTAGGGATGCAGTTTATTATTTTTGCCTAATTCTTCTCCTTTTGAGGATCTCATATCTGCTTTTGTACACTGTTTTGAACACTCATTTGTTCATGCATGTATTCCTTCATTCATTAACAAATACCTTTGAACATGCATGAAATGCGAGGAACTAGGGATATAGGTGCCCTAGGAGGGGAAATAGACGTGTAAATAGAAACACCATGCAATATGGTATGTGATAGCTAAGTGGTTTATGGAATTGTCGCAGATTGGTGGAGTGAAGACGATATAGTTTTTATTCACATACTGATTGTCCTTTTCAGTATGTCAAATTGCCCTATCCTGTGGATATGTACTAAATCACATCTTGGGCAGATTTCAAACTCTCTTGAACACTTCCAGTTATTAAAATTGTAACTTTTCATTTTCAGCTATTATCATCTTTAAAACTTTTCTTTTTAACCACATTTAAATACTCCTTTACCTACTGCAGCTAAGGTTTATGGCTGCAGGGATCTGAAGAAGGAAAGGGTAGGTTTCCCTTTCTAATTCCTTTCTTCACCTTGCCCTTGTTGCAGGGGCTGAAGGTTTTCATGATCTGCTCTGGGACATATGCTCCATCTGAGACATATCTCCTTCCACTTTCCATTTTCCAGGCCTAATTCTATGGGCATCTTTCCAGGCTGCCTATCTCTGTTTTTCTGGCTGCTGTGGACCTCTGTGTGCAGGCATTAAGCAGCTCCAGCTCAATTTCTTCCAAATCTTCCAGCTCCTGCCCCCAGCAAAAAACACACAGCTTCTTTCTGAGTCCTTTGACCCAAACTCTAGGGCTCTGTGACGCCCACTGACCTGTTGAGAACTCACACACCTTTATGGATGACAGAGGATGCTCTGCCTCTGTTCCTCTGCTGTGTGCTGTCATCTCTTTCTGTCTAATGGCTTTTGTCCTGCCCAGGTAGATGCTTGGCAAATGAACAAGTCAGCTGCCCAGCCAAATGACCAACTGAGAAATGAGATGCCAATCTCTATTCTTGCAGGCATCCTCAATCTTCTGGAACTCCTCTCAAATAGCTCTACATTATAAAGACTACATCTCCAGAACTGATGGTACATGGCATAAGTAAGAATAAGGTGAGGCTGTGGCAATGAGGATGGTGAACTACTGGATGAGGAATAAGAAAAAATGATGTTGAGTATGATGCCAGTGTTTCTAGCAGTGGAGACTTCATGGATAATGACATCATTTTCTAAGAGAGGAAAGAGGGCACAGGAATATTTTGGGAAGGGAAGGTAATACATTCAGTTTGGGACATAAGATGATTGCTATCCAGCCAGAAATGGACTAAATGGAATGTTAATTAGAACTAAAAAATAAATAAAATTTACAACATAAGTTGGAAGAGATTCTAAATCCAAAGGGAGAATCTAGGCTTTGATGAATACGCAATAAGAAAACACAAAAAGAACAGGGTGGGCAGAGTACTGAAATTTCTGATTTTTCAGACTTCTGAAAGATCTCAGGATGTCCATGGACTAAATGCAACCTTATGAGAACTGGCAAACAAGATCAAATTCAAAAGTAAATCATTCCAAACAAAGAGATTAGGGAACAGGAAAATAAAATTTAAAAATGTATTTTCAATTTAGCAGTCCAAAAATAACAGGAGAAAAAGGTGGGTCAAATAATAAAAGACAGGAGAAGAAACTATTCATTCTAAAATAGCTTATATTTACACTTTTTTCAAAAGTCCATTAAAGAAGGCAACAAACACGAGAACAGGCAATCAAAAAAAACAGTAAAGATATCACAAAAATAGCTTCAAATAACCATGAGCAAGGAAATGCTTGGGAAAATATACAAATGACAAATCACTGGCTGTTAAAAAAAAACAAAAAAAAAACCTTGGGATTTGAAGGTATTTTACAAATCTCATTCAATGTCTTCATTGGATAGATGAGGAAATCAAACCTCAGGCTGTGTACATGAATTGCATAACTAGTGAGGAAAAGAAGATCAGGAGAATTCAAATCTCTTGAGTCCAGGGCCAGCCAGCTCTTTTCCACTAGCCATCAGCATTACCCTTCACTAACCAATTTAAAGTGTCACTAAAGGCCACCCTCAGAAACCAATGAGGCATCTTTGAGATGAACCAGTGCAATGGCCCCCTTCCTAAAAAGACTTAATTTTTAAGAGTAGTTTAAGTCTACAACAAAACTGAGCAGAAAGTACAGAGATTTCCCATGTACCTACCTCTTGCTCACACACATACATAGTCTCCCCCATAATCAACATTCACTCATCAGAATGGTACATTTTTTTTTTTTTTACCAAGAATGAGCCTACATTGGCCCCATAATAATCACCTCAAATCCATAGTTCACCTTAGGGTTCACTCTTGGTGTTGTACATTCTACAGGTTTGGATGAATGTACAAGGACATATATCTATCATTACAATATCATATAGAGTATTTTCACTGCCCTAAAATTCCTCTGTGCTCTGCCTATTCATCACACCCTGCACCCCAACTCTGGCAACCACTCATCTTTTTGTTGTCTCCATAGCTTGCCTTTTCCAGAATGTCATATTTGTGGAATCACACAGTATGTAGCCTTTTCAGATTGGCTTCTTTCACTTAGTAACATGTATTTAAGGTTCCCAATGGCTTCCTTTTTGAAGAAAGAGTAAAGAAAGCTAGGGAGTCTTCCTAACCATGCCCACCCTGGATTCCCCATGACATTAGAAATTCCTAAACACTGTCACCAACCTGCTGACTTGATTATATAGAAAATATCGTTCAAGACTGTAGGGAGTACACAGAGACATTTTTGAAAGATTGCTTGGTACATTATTATGACTAGTTTCTTTTCCTATTGTTTATTAAAAATTATATTTCTGAGCAAAATGGAGGGTTTTAGTAAATCACCAGCAGAAGCAGTCATGATGGTCCTTGTTTATATTTGTATCATTTAATATAGGAAAGAGTTTCTATAATTCTTGATGAGATTGTGACACGGAAAGAAAAATAGTAGCCATGGCCCGGGATTCTTATGATTATCACTGATTCTGTCAATAATGTTCTGTATTTAAATATCAAGTAAAAGAGCAAAATACTTAAGAATGCCACAAGTGGCTGCTTCCCATGATTTTTGTGTGTCTGTTTGGTAATTCAGTTCTACAGTGTAAATAGCTGGCAGCAGCAGTGTTGTGTGCTAAATATCTCTTTACAAAATGCTAGAAAACTAGAGAATTACTAACAATTAAGGGTTGGTACACACAAGTGGCCAAAATTGCAGTTTACAAAAGAATGATAATTGCTCAAGGAGATAGGATTGATGCATATAATTGGATTTGGTCATTTAACTTTTTTCATGTGTTTGCATTACCTTCAATGGATGCACGCAGTTGCTATATGAATTAACAGGCATCATTTTGTATCCCAGCTTTCCTTCCTACACCTTTGCCCCTAACCTTCAGTGTCAACTACACTCAGTTTTTACTTTCTATTTGACTTCTTTATCAAAGCTTTCTTTTCTTTTTTGGACTCTGATAACATTGGTGATATAGTTAGACAGCAAATTTCCAAATGCAAGAGAGTTATAAATATTTACATTAATATACATATAATGGAACAATACTTGATTATATTCAATTACTGACCAGTGGCAAAACCAGATTTCAAAGTGTGGTGTGAGGACCACAGGTTGTATTAATGTTCGTAGTATTGCAATGTTTATTCCTTTATGAGTATCATCAATTAACCATTGCTGCATTTGTTCCCATCAAGATTGTAACTGTTCTTAACATTCATTCTGGTGAACAGATCCATGGTTTTCAAGAAAAAACATAAATGACTGCCCATATGGCAACTTTAACAGGTGTCATAGACAGCATACTGTGGAGGTGTAACAAAACAAAAATTGTTGGAGAAGGCACAGGTAATCGAGACAAGATGATGATTGATCTTTTAAAAAAGTTGACCACCATAGATTTTTTCTTGCTATCTTTTTCTTGTAAGATGAATAAGTCTCAATGTTAGCACTGTGGGGGAACCAAAGAATATTTCCTCATATTTGCTGATTTGAATAACAGGTTTCATATACCTGATCAGTTCTATCACATTTCTGGCAAATTACAAAATATTTCTCTATTACATCTACATGATTTTGAACATTTGGAAAACAATTGAAATTTGGATGGATTAGGTGAATTGACTCCATCTCCAAGAACCATGGAATTATCTGTGCAAAGAGCATCTTGTTTAAAAGTGTCACCTGCACACCTGAAATCTTGAAGCCTTTTTTTATGCAAAATCTTGTTAAAATCTGAACTTTCCCAGAATGAATAAAATCTTCATCCCTTAAAAGCCAACTCCAAATAGGTGGAAAAGGAGCTGCTAAGAAGGAGGAAAGAATGCTGAAAGATATAGAGAGGGTTGGGGATTACTGATTGGGGTTTAGGATACTGCAAGAGGACCACAGGGACTCTTGTCTTCTGCAAGCACTCATTTCAATGTTCTAAGCCCTTGCACCTAAATGAAGCCCTTGCATATCCTCCTCCAAAGTGCTGTTTTAGACATCATCCTCATGGTTTCTCGTCACAAAACTTGCCTGTTTCCAATCACTCCACTTACCCCAGCACCACCACCATTCTTCTCGCCTAGAAAGGAAAGAAAATCAACTTGTATGTCAAATACAACTTTGGCCATTTCATCCCAAAGTTCTGTTAATACAAAATAATAACGTTTTAAGTCAGTTTTTGATTTTACTTTAAGACTATGTACCCAGAGATGGTGTTAATGATTTCTCTATTATATTTTTGCTGTGCTCACTTTTGTGACTCAAATATAGTTGAAATAGTTATCAAGGTTGTGAAAGGTAGCTCAGAGGAGCAAAGATAAACAATAAATATTTCTCATTCTATTGGCAAGCCTGGCATAACTGAGACAACTTATACAGGTAGAGGGAATAAAGATCACTTGAGATTTACCCTGAAAAAGTCAAAGTATACAGATATTCAAAAGAAAGAGACGCAACAAGTTAGTACTGAAAAGCTCTCAGTATATGATTTTCTTGGGCATCCTAAGTTGGGCTACATTATTAGAGATTGTGTTTACAAGCTAGAAAAGACTCTTTCTTCTTACCACTTATAAAAGCACAGTTAAAACACTATCTGGCCACAGATTTACCAAAAAAAAGCCAAAACAGTTTAAAATGAGAAAAATAAATACCTTTGATTAGAGGAATTGAACCATAATAAAAACATACAGAACTAAATGTAGCTTGAATAGGTGGAAACTGAAGGAGGGTATGACTAGTCAACCAATTTTTGAAAGGATCAGAGAAGAAATGGAGCAATTGAGTCAGGGAATACTCAGACTGTGTATTAAGAGGTATTTTCTAACACTGTTTCTAACCCTGATGTTTGTTGGACTCTGGGAAAATTACCCTTTCAAAGGAAATGGTGGAAACGCTTTTTCTTACCTCATTTAAACTGGATTGGATCACGCTTTCCCTCTGGGGATATACATCTATTTGGACAGACTGTTGGTAGATGATTCTCATAAATTGTTTTTACTCCTGATTTATTTGAACCAAAAATTCTAGGGCGTCTGGTCATTGATTCTAAAAATAATTTCTCCTTCAATATGTTAACTCTTTTATCTCTTCTCCATCCCCATGATCTACTTTTGAAAGAAATATAAAGGAAATATAGTACTATTTCATTATTTTTCAAGAGTAAAATGAACCAAATAAAAGTATTTGAAAGTGGTGCATTTTGCTTTGGAATACTCTTGGAATGAAAATGTATGTCTATTAAAAAACTAGACATTTGACTATTATTACCATAAATATAATTCTGAAGTGATATAGAATTCAGCTCTAGTTACAAAATCATCTATTAAACTAATCACTCAGAAAGACCTCCATCCAAATGCTGTTATTATTACATAACATTTGTGGTGAAACCTAAAATTTTATTTCACATACTTAATAAAAGTATTTATTATCTATACAATTTTATTTATAGCTAATAGAAGTGTAATATATAAAATACACTTACAGTCTCTATGTCTTAAATATTATTTTTATAATAGTGATAATAATTTCGACATTTAATGAGCTACGATGCTATCAATGTATTAGTTACAACAAACTGTGTTATTTCCTTGGGCTTTACATAGCTTTTCTACATAAACAATAGGAAATTTTCAGAGACACAAAAAGGAAATTTTGTTTGTTTTGGAATGGATTACAAATTCTGTGTGTTGAAATAAAAATAGCAAGTAGTATTCCCACATTTGCCCTTCAACCTAAAGTCCAGTGCTATGGTTTGTGAGAAAAGGAGATTTCTCAAATATGAGAAATAAGAAAAATTCCCAGGTAAGATGAGTGATTTTGATGGGGACAGCATTACCAAAACAACTTAGGACCCCAAATGCAGGATCATGTCTTATAACCAAACAATAATTGACTGAGGTTTAACATCTATATGTGTTGCTGGTAGAGAAGTTGTCTGGGAAGCCACTGTCCATGTCTTCTTGTTGACCAGCCTGAACCAAGAACATTTGATCATTCCAGGCAAAGAGCAGCCTTGTTGACATAAAACATTTTCAATAGACCTGAGCACAATGATGCTATTTGCCTCCTTTTTAAAATGAAATGCTCAGTAATCTAGGGGACTTCTAATCTGTTTACCAGCTGTACTGATGAGCTGGATTTATTTAACTGTTATCACCAACCTGACCTATGTTACAATGACAGATAATGTTTTAATGAACAAAAGTATCATCTTTCCCAGGTTTTGCTTTTCTATGAAAAGAGAAATTTATGTTCAAAGATTCTACTTTTCCCTACTCTTTAAATGTAAATATGTCAGAGATATATTAAAATGGCATTCAATATAGACTACTATTTTTAAAACAAAGTTGTCATTTGACTCCTGGTGAATTCCTCGTAAATTCAGGACTGAATAAAGAGATCAGATTACATTAAATGCATTTTGGTATCTATAACATTCTGCAATGAATTAAAACTGGCTGATCGTGTCTCCAGTGCATTTCATTTTACGTTGATTCATGTACTGTAATATAACCTTCAAAATTCCCTTATGCCAACAAACTCACTCAGATATGCTGAGTGCAAGAGGAGATTAAAGTGGCTATAAGATTGAAAACTGTATGAAGGCATCAGATAATGCAGTAGAGGTATAATGAAAGTGTAAACAAAGCGGGTAAATGTAAAAATTACTGTTCATATAATCCACTGCTGAATTCAATGGAGACTTTAGCTCCCTGCCAAATATATATTAATACCAAACAAATTGGCAAGATCAATACACCAAGCCTGTTTCATTCTTATTAAAGTATTTTTCTTTTTGAGACTAAGCATAAGTAAGGCATGTCATTCTCCTTTGGAAAATGTAATATTTCCCCCAGTAGGAATTTAACATTCAGGTATACTCAGACTCCCAGATCTTAGAAACTCACGTTGGATGATTTTCCTCCAATCTTTAAAATTGAAGTTACTTACAGAAATAAGCTTTTATATTTTCCTGAGCAGAAGCTTTTTGTTTCTGCATTGTGAAAGCCAATCCATCCTTTAAAGGCTCTTTAAGCTGGCAAAAAAAAAAGAAAGCATTATTACTGAGCTAGGAGCCTCTATTGTTTCAGTAGTAGCTAGAGTTATGGATGAATGCTTTCAACAGTAGTTAAAAGAGATAATGAGTCTTTAATGATACAAAATCAGAGCCTTGTGTGCCTAGTGAAGCCTGACACAGGCTCCAGCTTGCAGCTAGCAAGGAAAGCTCATCCGCTATCTGTTTTATAGGCCAAAAATACCCACAAAGTTCCTCCTTGGAAAATTGTATATCGTTTAAGATAGGATCAGTGGTGTTTGTCTGTTAGATTAAACTGTTCTGAGATGCAAACCAAAATAGGACAATAAGGCTATATTCTATCCTTTTCCATACATCTCTTTAAAAGTTTAAGGTAAATACTCCACCTTAAAAGAAGCATCTTCTAATTTATTCCAGACATTTTCAAGAGCAATTTCCTTTATTTTTCTTCCTCTCCACCAAAAACTACAAACAAGAAACTCCAGAGTCACCCACTTGGGTACACCCTCTGCTATGCTGACCAGATGGTAGATTATTTGGCTCAACTGAGAGAGATTTTTGTCCACCAAATATTAGGAAACTGGTTTGGATCTCAGCTGTGTAAATGTGTTAAGTCCCAGCTAGAAACTTCTGGGAAGCAGTGGGAAAAAAACCCCTCCTCCATGAACACAAGCCAGGCTCCTTGATGTTAAATCAGATTTGCTTCTGAAAGGATTGGCATGTCTGATATGATTAGGAAGCTTCAGTTGTGCTGATTATAAATTAAAATTAAGAAAAACAGATTGATCTGGAAAATAAGAAACATAAGAGCACATTGCTGCACTCTACTCTTTGCAATGATGCTTTAAAAGTGATGGATATGGGAATTATTTATTGTAGGAATCCTAACTAGGTTACTGTATAAAGATTTGCATTCTATCGTCATTGTATTAAGGTGCCAAAATCAGTTACAGAAATGAAGAAAGGAAAACATCAACATAAATTGACTTGGTATATATTTAGCATGCATTTTTCTTTCATTTTCAAAAAATGTTCATGGGTGTGAGTGAATCTGGGAGCTGGGGGAAGGTGGGATTAAGAAGGCAAATAGAGCATCATTTAGTGAAAGGACCTAAATTATTCTGCTGTTTTCTTTTTTGGAAAGAAATTCATTTTAGTATTTGCTCCTTTCTCATTCCTGCCCCCACCCCCCCGACATTCCCATTTCTAGCCATTCACCTGCTCTCTTCTTGACACATTGATGCAGGAGAGAAAAGATCATTAAAGTTAAAATAAAGAAAGGGGATGTGGGGCATATTTAAAAGAGTTAAAATGTATGAAGAGGGTGGGGGGGGGGGAAGACAACTGTGGTCTTTTTACTCCAAATTACTATTTCAAGTCATGTTATTATTAAGACACAAAGAAGCAATAATTGTTGACAATGTGGGCATATATTTAACTGGTTAATTTTAACTTTACGATGGTGAGGTTTCTAATCTATTACCTGGCATTAATACCAAATATGACTGTAAAGAGGTGAGTATATTCTTGGAAAATCTATCCTATCATCACCAAATAATTGGAGTTTCTTTCTCACAGAAAAATTAATTGTTAAATAGAAGAATTGTTATAATTATGCCCATCATGTCAGCTTATAACCTTTCCACGAATACAGAAAATACCAGGTGACCACATAGAAACTCAATGTCTAGAAAGAGCCATCACTTATTTTTCCCCACAGCCTCCCTCAGACTCTCTCAAGGACATTAGACAATAGATAAGGTCATGTGAACTGTTTCCTTTTTATCAGTAAGCAGGGTATATTGGATGCGGTTTGTTTTCTTAACTTTGAGTTAAGGAATCAAGGGCCACTGACAGCCTCCCCCCAAAAATGCATAACACTGTTTTCTTCTGGAAAAATCTTCTACCTCTATACAGCATAATTTAAAGTATCTAAAACAAATAGAGAATTTCTGAATTCTGAATGCAATGCTTTGCAAAAGCACACAAGCCTAAAGATGGGCAAACTGCAGCACTGCATTGCAAAACTAGTATATTGCTATTAAGTGAACAACCAAAATCTAGATGCAATCTGTAGCTATATTTTTTAATGTCATTTACGATTCTATGTTCTGGGACTACAGTCATGAGCAAAGCAGACAAAAATCCATGCCTTACATTCTAGTCTCTAGACGAGATGCTGAGAACACAGCAGTGAGTAAAATAAAAGAGATCCATGCCCTGTACCTGGAAAAGATGAAAACTCTAAGTCAAAAAGATACATAAGTCATACATACATAAACATACATAAACTCTAAGTCAAAAAGATACAATAGCAGCATTATTTACAATAGCCAAGACATGGAAGCAACCTAAATGTATCTCCATTGACAGATGAATGGATAAAGAAGATGTGATATATTTATACAATGGAATATTACTCAGCCATTAAAAAAGAATGAAATAATGCCATTTGCAGCAACATGGATGGACCTAGAGATTATCATACTAAGTGGAGTAAGTCAGACAGAGAAAGACAAATATCATATGATATCTCTTATATGTGGAATCTTTAAAAAATGATACAAATGAACTTATTTACAAAACACAAACTCACAGACATAGAAAACAAAATTATGCTTACCAAAGAGGAAAGGGCGGGATAAATTAGAAATTTGGGATTAACAGATACATACTGCTATATATAAAATAGATAAATAACAAGGACCTAATATATAGCACAGGGAACTATATTCAGTGTCTTCTAATAACCTATAATGGAAAAGAATCTGATAAAATATATATGTGTGTGCATGTGTGTATAATTGAATCACTTTGCTGTACACCTGAAAAATTGTAAATCAACTATACTTCTATTAAATAAATAAATGAGATCCATGACCTTATGGCACTTAAAGTCTAATGGAGATGATAGCCAATAAGCAAGTAAATACATAAATACACATGTACATACATACATAACATAAAGCAGATAGAGAGTGTGAATGTGTGAAACAAGGGCAGTGTGATAGAAGCATAGAAGAAGCTGATGTGGAAAATCAAGATTAGATGTAAAGGTAAGTCTTTTTGGAGATGGAAAGGTAAGACTTTTGGAATCTTTTTGAGACTCTTCTCTCATACCTCTGACAAACTTTTTAAAAGAAATACCAGTGAAATATAATTCTATCTCATTATTTTTCTAGAGTAAAATGAATCAAATAAGAACATGTGAAACGGATGGATAGATCTTCAAAGAGTATTTGTAAGGAGATTTCTTTTTGATAAAACAAAACAAAACAACCACAGTTCAACATAGTAAGATAGTACTTATTCAAACAAAGTGTAGGGTTTAAAATTATTATCTAGATGATTCCAGAAATAAATAGTGTGAAGGGAAAAATATGATTAAAATTTGGGGATTGAAAGATTCAGATTATTGGCCAATATTAATCACATACTTCAGACAGATGTTCAACTACTTATTTCATATTATTGATATAATACGCATCTTTATATAAGATAGTCTTACAAAATTAGGAGCTTTGCCAAAGGTGTTGCTTCCAGTGCTCTAATTATGTTTTCAAATATAATATTAAACATTTAATAGTAGCTGAAATGAAAACAAACTAGTTTAAAAAGATATAGTAATCCATTTTTAAAATCCCATAAAATGTAAAGATGGGAAGATAGTTGGGTAGGTAATTTTGTCATTCTATTCAGACACTTTAATTTTATATAACATCTATTCCTTAAAGGTTTTTCTAATCTAATTTGCATGACCCAAACAGTTGGGTTTCCAACATATCTCTGGAAAAAAATGGCTGTGTTACCAAATATATTTCACTGCTATAATTTTCTCTTATTACAATTTAAATAATGTAAACATGCAAATGATAGAGGTTTCCTACTATTAATAGCAAATAGAGTTACAATGAAATAGTACAAATAAATGTATATTACCCTTAATAATAGCAATAAAATTACAAAAGCTAATAAACAAAACTGTGAAATACATAATGGGACTTAATGCTCTTTGTTTAGAGTTAGACCATAACCTACAACTTATATTCAAGAATTCCAAATTTGTTTCAAGACCTGAATGTCTGTGCTACACACAATAAAGAGAAGATAGGTTGGTTTTGTTGGATCAAATAGGTAAAGAAGCTGATGAAGAATAAAGAGAATAGTACCTTTTGTTGAAGCAAATGATTTCAAACAGATTATTTTTGCTTTACTTTCTGATCATTGAATTTGATAATATCCAATCATTTTACTATTTTTGAGCTGAATAGATCCTACAGTACCCCTGTTTTCCTTTCTATTTAAATGACATTTTTAAAAGCTTAAATGTGAACTTTTACTAAGAATCTGATTCTTTCCAGCTCTCAGAATCAACTGCCAAATAAATGAACAAATTTTTTCCTATCATCCAATGCTTTCATTTAATAGTAATAATAAATTTGCAGGCAGATAAAATGAAAGTAAATGTGTGTGCCTAATCAGAAGTTTAATTATCAATCAATATCAAAAAGTTTAATGAAATGTGAATATAAAACAGAACATAAAAAATATCATTCTCTTGCACTAATAAAAATACATATAGCTTCCTATTATATGTCCAATATCTTGTTCTGCTCTATAAAAAAAGATAAAAATGAACATTCAGCTCTTATCTTTGAAGAGTCTAATACATTGTATCATTAAGGAAGGAAATGGCAGTAGTAGCAGCTGTTACAAAGGCCTTGGAAGCAAGAGCACTTGATTTTGAGTTCCCATTCTGATACCTATTATTTATGTGACTTTTCTCTTGCTGCTAGGTGTGTCAATTTTAGAAACTTTGACCTAGGAATCCAGGCTAGGTGGACTAGCAAATGAAGTCAGAAGAATCATCATGGGTCAGGAGCACTGGGAAGAGCTATGAGATTTGTAGTTCTCATAACAATAAAGAGCAATTTTAATGAGGAACAGGGATAAATGGAAATTAGCCTAAAAGTAAACATATGTTAGCCTTTATTTTTTACTTTGAAGTCTCCACAAATCAATATTTGCATGTGTCTGAATGGATATTTTAAAAACAAACTAAAAATATGATATGAATTCATTAAAGTTTTCCTTAAACGATTCTCCTCTTAAATCTTAATATCCATGTCCTTCATCTCTAACTATAATTGATTATCTGCCAAAGAGTATGTGCTTCATACTCTACTGGAGAAACAACACAAGACATAGTAATATTTACCATTCTTAACATTTTGTTGTTTTGAATTGTATTTCTTTAGACATCCTAGCACACATTTTATAGCTGATCTCTATGTAACTAAAAATTCTATTATAATGAAAATCTCATGTGCAGACTTTCCAAAGAACATCTATACCAAAGTTGGACCAAAGACAAACTTTTGATAGACACTGGTATCCTGAAAACATCTACTACATTAATAAGATAGCCATTTCCAATGAAAACATTTGCCTTACCAGAGGGCAATTAATAATACCTAGTAAAGATTATGTAAGGAGAAGTAAGTGCCCTAGCTTTCCATTTCTAGAAAGGATTTTACATGGAACAGATATAATGTTTTAGCTATCCTTGGACACCTTTTCTTCCTTAATATTTAAAATTAGCACACAATCTCTGCACTCACTCTATTTTTATTTTCAAATATATATAAAAAGTTTCAATCTCACCAAGTGTTTTTGGGAATTTATTTTTGTGGTATACTTCATCATAACCTTAAATAACTTTCTATTTGTTGTTTTCCTCATTCTTTTCGCTTTATTGAACATCTTCCTTGTTCATCTTCTTTCATATTATAATGATTACTGATTACACCTGACATAAAATAATAATGTGCAAATAAGTACTTATATTATTTTAGCTTTTAGTAGCAAGCGATAGAAACCCAACCAGGGCTAGCTACAGGAGGAATGTCACCAAATCAAGGGGAGGACAGGGAAACACCACTATAATCTGGCTCCATTTGTTGTCTCTCCTTCCCTCTATGCATCAGTTTCAATCTCTCTTATTGCAGGCCAACTGCTTCCATGTAGCCAAGCACATGCCCACTGACAGTTTCCATAGTCATTCTCACAGCTTGGACATTACCAGTTTGAAAATCCCTGGGGAAGGACTCCAACTGACCTAGTTCGAGTTCCTTGCCACCTCTCAAAGCAGCCGTTCTCAACAGGAGTCATGCATTTCCTAAGAGGCAGTTTGGAAATTTGTGAGGGTACTTTTGTCTATCTCAATAATTGGGATATGCTATTGGCATTTAGTAGGCAGAAGCCAGAGATACGGATGCTCTACAATACAAAGAACAATCCTACAACATGAAATGTTCCAGTAATGGTTTGCCCTGAGTCACCTCATTAACACTTGGTTTTTCCTGAAACAACAACAACAAAAACTGTGCGTGAGTGGGGGTAGAGGTATGTGTGTATCTGTGTAACAAGTGTGTATAATAATACACATACACATCATATATATGAATATCAATATATAACACATTTATCAAGATTGTCTACTGTTCTAATTAAACAATATTGCTTTCTTATTCATACTATGCAGGTTGTAAAATTGGCTGGATGCCCTGAAATGCAATTTAAAGTGTCATATAAGTTATCATGCTCTTTTATGTCCTTATTTACAAAGAAATTCCTCCAAACAAAATTAACAAAATGGGCTCTGCTATTTCTTTGGAAGCTGTCTTCTTGTCAGTAAAGTTTACACATTTAAATGAATACTACTCTGTATAATTTTCAGATTATATTACACATTTGCAGCTGGAACAGACACTAAAAACTGCCATAAAGTATGCTCACTTTCTACGCATAACAGTTGCTTTAAGAACCTTGATATTCTATATATTTCCATATTTTTCTTGTTTAAATGCACATTTTTTGAGAATTTTAGTTTTGGGTGTAAGGGATTCTTTCTCTGGATTGAGGTTGGAACAATGATTCCATAACCTTTGGCACAAAAAGATAGACTTAAGCTATTTTTGTTGCTCAGTGAGTGTACAGGTTTAATTTTATCAGTGTTTTAAGTGATTAAGTGTGAAAGGCAGTACTAAAAATGAAAACAATTCTAAAAATGCCATAATACTTGATAATGACTATAAAGCTGTTCACAAAATGAGACTTACCACCTGAAGGGTGTTAGAAAACTAATGTTCATATCTTCTCTGTGGCACTAAATTAACTATATGATCATGGCTAAGTTACTCAATCATCCTAAACTTTATTTTGTGATTTGTAAAAAATGGAAATAATGAAGCCTACCCAACGGAGTTCTTTCAAAAGTTAACTGTGATGATATATAAGAACAAACCCAGTGCACTATAATTACTTGGCTAGTTTGATGGATTTAAATCTCTATCTAATAAACCCTTTATGTTATGTGTTGCTAAGAGCACAGTTATGAGCCCACAAGCTCACCCCACAAGCGAGTGAGCTGTGACATTGGTCAGAAGCAGTCACTGAAGGCCATTTTCAAACTTGAAGTCCTAAGATGACTTCAGGAGACTCAAGATCACCATAAAACTCACCCAGGGAATCATTCCATCGTCAGTGGTTTTGAGGCATTTTCTCATGTTTCATTCCAATCATTGAGAAACTCGAAGAGAAAAGATTAGTTAGTTGATAATAAAGATAATCATATTTTTACTGCTGCTGTAATCTGAGCACCCCTGAATTCTCCAGCATTCTGAGTTCATCCTTTTCTTTGGTATCCAAAAAAATTAAGTTATACTCACATCTGTATAACTGCAAGATATCAAGTCTCCTTAAAAATACTTCTGCCTTTCCCTAGGGGAGAAATGTTGTATCATTACTTGAACTAAATTTCTCCTCTTAGTTTTCTCCTTGAGAAACTCTAGTTGTGTCATTACTGCCTCTAGATGCTTCTGTGGTCCCTAACCCCAAATCAAGGATTTGGTTTGCCATACAATAAAAATGGAGATTGAATTTTCATTCATTCATAACTCATGCATACAAAAAAATGTTTCCCAGGACTCATGCAAAGGATATGACTGTGAATAGGACAGTCAGTCCCTGTCCTCCTAGAGTTTATATTCAAATGGGAAAGATTAAGCAAAGAATTACATGATAAACTAATTTATTACAGTTGTGATACTTCCAAAAAATATACAAGTTTCTGTGAAAGTATGTATTAGGGAGACTTAATCTAATCTAGGGACTAGAGGAGAGTTCTCTGAAAAACTGGCAAAGTGAAAGTTTAAATATGAGCTGAAATTACCCAGGGAATGGAGAAGCATTATAGTCATAGATAACTGCATATCTGAAGGTCATGAAGTTGGAAAGAATGTTTTAGGAACTTAAGGAGGCCAGTGTGCATAGAGTTATTGAATGAGGGGAACAGTGGCATAAAATGAGCAGGAGGCAGGACCAAACCAGGGAATAACGTTCTGTTCTGTGTCCTAAAAAAAATGACAAGCAATTTATAATTATTTAGGTTGCAATGTGACAATCTAAAACATTCTAAACAATCAGTATTTCTAAGACACCCAGAACTCTAAGTACATAAATTTAATGGTACATACTCATTTGGGAAAAACATCCTTCAAATTTTGCCATCAAACATTTGATAGACAGCCTTCTGTTTGGTTGCACAGAATCAAAGCACTTTTGCTCTTTCAGAGAAATCTCATATATTAGAGGCACAGCTTAGTTTTCTGTTGCTAGAGAAGCCTCCTGAAATGGAGGACTATAAATACTGAGGAAGTGACACAATAGTTTAAGAACTGTTACAAATTATTTCAATGGATCCAAGAGTTCAGTGGGGAACTTGTGATTTCAGTTCTGACATGGGAAAAGCTTGGAAGTCTTCATTATAGCTTTACAACCAGAAAAAACTACAAATGAAAATCAGTGATATTTCTCAGATCCATCAGACAACTGAGGTCTTGGGGCCAACAGCTACACCAAAATCAAACAATCATAGCTGAGATCTGCTTACCTAGAACTGAAGCTGCTGTGCCATAAACTGGTAGGAACATGTAAATAATCATTTTCACCAATGGCTGGAGACTGAGTTTGATGCTGGTATGACAGTGAGAAACTTCTCAGGGGCCACAGTTTTAGAGAAGCTCCCACACTTTTGTTGGCTTTACCTCCAGGAATGCTACTAGGATCTCATGGTAAAGATCTGAGAAAGATTCCCTCCTGGCTCTGGCAGGGAGAGAAGAGTAATCATTGCAGAATATATCCAGAGCCTTCTCTATAAGGCTTCTCCATAACAAAGACCTACTTTCCAGAAGAAAAGACTTTGCTGGAGACTTATTTCCTTCCTTGAGGATGAAAATTCCTCCTACTCCAGGCTTCTCTAGCCTTCCTGTTTCAACTAAGTGGGAGGGGGAAAGTACAATCAACAGTCAGGTCTTTAGGAAAATAGATTGGGAATACTGCAGTCAGGGAAGAAAGTAGAGGGTAGGGGATAAAACTAAACCACTGGAGGGGGTCAGAATCAAGATGGCGGACTAGGAGGATGGGGAATCCACGTCTCTGCACAACTAGGGCACTGACCGGGCACCAGTGGGGGACCATGGACACCTAAGGGTATGGGAGGAATCCCCAGTGACGGGGTAGGATGTGGGGCATGGAGGGGAGAGGAGAAGTGGAGGTGGGATGGAACTGGTGCCCTTGAGGGGTGGCTGGGGGAGGGGAAGAGTTCCTACACCCAGCAGGACCCACCCACGGTTAGGGGCCCAGCAGGGACGGGGAGACCCTGAGGGAGATAGTGGGGGTAGGGTTGTGATGAAATGGAAGGGAATGCAGCCAATGTGTTCCCTGTCCACTTAGGCACCTAATCCTCTGCCCTCGGAGCCTCCCTCCTGCTGCACAGAGCCCAAGCCCCGCCCCTACAGCCCCACCCAGGGCCCTACCTCTACAATCGGAGACCCCCTCCAACACTGGGCCTAAACCTCACCCACACTCCCTCACTCAGGGCCCTACCTCCAAACTACAGAACTCCACACTCCGGAGGCCCTCCTTTCCATGTGCTGCCTCTCCCCTTCTGCAAAGGTCCTAAGCAGAGGCCCTGCTCCATGCTCGAACATCCCTCCGTCTAGGCCCTGCCCCCAGGGCCTTTTCCAGCTGCATGGGTCCTGAGCCTAGGCCCCACCCCACACTCAAACATTACCCCCCACCAGCCTAGGTCCCACTCCACCCTAAACCCTGCCCCTGCCTAAGTTCCACCTCTGCTTAAACTCTGCCCCCACAGCCAAGGCTTTTTATTTTCTTTCTTTCTGTTGTGGTTTTATTTTACCTTGTTGCAGTTGTTTCAATTATATTTTTACTTTTCCTAATATATTTTTTATGTTCTAATTTTATTTTGTTTTTTATTCTTTGTTATTGTATTGCTTTTTTTTTTTTTTTTTTTTTTTTTTTTTTTTTTTTTGCCATGCCACACGGCTGGCAGGATCTTGGTTCCCAGGGTGGAGGTCAGGTCCGAGCTGCTGTGGACGGAGCTCAGAGCCCAAACTGCTGGACTAATAGAGAACCTCAGACCCCAGGGAATATAATCAGAGTGAGGCCTCACAGAGGTCCACATCTCAGCACCAAGACCTGGCTCTATCCAACTGCCTGCAAATTACACTGCTGGACACCTCAGGCCAAACAACCAGTAAGACAGGAATACAGCCTCACCCATCAAAAAAAAAAAAAAAAAAGAAACGACAAAATAATATGTTACAGACGAAGGAGCAAGGTAAAAACCTAGAAGACCGAATAAATGAAGACAAAATAGGCAACCTACCTGAAAAAGAATTCAGAGTAATGATAGTAAAGATGACCCAGAATCTGAAAAACAGAATAGAGAAAATACAAGAAAGATTCAACAAGGATCTAGAAAAACTAAAGAGCAAACAAACAATGATGAACAATATAATAACTGAAATTAAAAATACTCTAGAAGGAATCAATAGCAGAATAACTGAGGCAGAAGAACAGATAAGTAAGCTGGAAAATAAAATGGTGGTGGGAGGGAGGGAGACGCAAGAGAGAAGAGATATGGGAACATATGTATATGTATAACTGATTCACTTTGTTATAAAGCAGAAACTAACACACCATTGTAAAGCAATTATACTCCAATAGAGATGTTCAAAAAAAAAAAAAAATAAAAGATAAAATGGTGGAAGTAACTGCCAGGGAGCAGGATAAAGAAAAAAGAATGAAAAGAATTGAGGACAGTCTCAGAGACCTCTGGGACAACATTAAATGCACTAACATTTGAATTATAGGGATCGCAGAAGAAGAAGAGAAAAAGAAAGAGTCTAAGAAAATATTTGAAGAGATTATAGTCGAAAATTTCCCTAATATGGGAAAGGAAATAGTCAATCAAGCCCAGGAAGCGCAGAGAGTCCCATACAGGATAAACCCAAAGAGAAACACACTGAGACACAAATTAATCAAACTATCAAAAATTAAATACAAAGAAAAAATATTAAAAGGAGCAAGGGAAAAGCAACAACTAACATACAAGAGAATCCCCATAAGGTTAAAGGCTGAACTTTCAGCAGAAACTCTGAAAGCCAGAAGGGAGTGGCAGGACATATTTAAAGTGATGAAAGGGAAAAACCTACAACCAAGATTACTCTACCCAGCCAGGATCTCATTCAGATTTGAAGCAGAAATCAAAATCTTTACAGATAAGTAAAAGTTAAGAGAATTCAGCACCACCAAACCAGCCCTACAACAAATGGTAAAGGAAATTCTCCAAGCAGGAAACACAGAGATGAAAAATACCCACAAAAACAACCCAGATCAATTAAGAAAATGGTAATAGGAACATACATATCGATAATCACCTTGAATGTAAATGAATTAAATGCCGTAACCAAAAGACACAGACTAGCTGAATGGATACAAAAACAAGACCTTAAATATGCTGTCTACAAGAGACCCACTTCAGACCTACAGACACATACAGACTGAAAGTGAAGGGATGGAAAAAGATATTACAGGCAAATGGAAATCAAAAGAACGCTGGAGTAGCAATACTCATATCAGACAAAATCGATTTTAAAATAAAGAGTGTTACAAGAGAAAAGGAAGGACACTACATAAGGATCAAGAGATCAATCCAAGAAGAAAACATAACAATTATAAATATTTATGCACCCAACATAGGAGCACCTCAATACATATGGCAAATGGTAACAGCCATAAAAGGAGAAATTGACAGTAACACAATAATAGTGGGGGACTTTAACACCCCACTTACACCAATAGACAGATCATCCAGACAGAAAATTAATCAGGAAAAACAAGCTTCAAATGACACAATAGAACAGATGGACTTAATTGATATTTTTAAGACATTCCACCCAAAAGCTGAAGAACACACTTTCTTCTCAAGTGTACGTGGAACGTTCTCCAGAATAGATCATATTTTGGGTCACAAATCAAACCTTGAAAAATTGAACAAAATTGAAATCTTATCAAGCATCTTTTCCAACCACAATGCTATGAGATAAGAAATCAATTACAGGAGAAAAACAGTAAAAAACACTAATACATGGAGGCTAAACAGTGCTCTGCTAAATAACCAAGCAATCACTGAAGAAATAAAAGAGGAAATAAAAAAATACCTAGAAACAAATGACAACAAAAAC
>NC_041224.1:101884537-101896036 GCF_002837175.3 Physeter macrocephalus | reverse complement strand
ATGATGATCCAAAACCTATAGGATGCAGCAAAAGCAGTTCTAAGAGGGAAGTTCATAGCAATTCAAGCTCAAATCAAGAAACAAGAAAAATCTCAAATAAAAAATCTAACCTTACACGTAAAGCAACTAGAAAAAGAAGAACAAAGAAAACCCAAAAGTAGTAGGAGGAAAGAAATCATAAGAGCAGAAATAAATGAAACAGAAACAAAGAAAGCAACGGCAAAGATCAGTAAAACTAAAAGCTGATTGAGAAGATAAACAAAATTGATAAACCTTTAGCCAGACTCATCAAGAAAAAGGGAGAGGACCCAAGTCAATAAAATTAGAAATGAAAAAGGAGAGATTACAACTGACACTACAGAAATGCAAAAGATCATAAGAGAATACTACAAGGAACTATATGCCAGAAAATGAACAATCTGAAAGAAATGGACAAATTCTTGGAAAATTACAACCTTCCAAGATTGAACCAGGAAGAATTAGAAAATATGCACAGACAAATCACAGGTAATGAAATTGAAACTGTAATTAAAAATCTTATAACAAGAGGGCAGACAGCAGAAGCAAGAAAAACTACAATCCTGCAGCCTATGGAACAAAAACAACACTCATAGAAAGACAGACAAGATGAAAAGGCAGAGGGCTATGTACCAGATGAAGGAACAGGATAAAAACCCAGAAAAACAACTAAATGAAGTGGAGATAGGCAACCTTCCAGAAAAAGAATTCAGAATAATGATAGTGAAGATGATCCAGGATCTCAGAAAAAGAATGGAGGCAAAGATCGAGAAGATGCAAGAAATGTTTAACAAAGACCAGGAAGAATTAAAAAGCAAACAAACAGAGATGAACAATAAAATAATTGAAATGAAAAATACACTAGAAAGAAGCAATAGGAGAATAATGGAGGCAGAAGAACGGATAAGTGACCTGGAGGACAGAATGGTGGAATTCACTGCTGTAGAACAGAATAAAGAAAAAAAATGAAAATAAATGAAGACAGCCTAAGAGACCTCTGGGACAAAATTAAACGCAATATTTGCATTATAGGGGTCCCAGAAGGAGAAGAGAGAGAGAAAGGACCCGAGAAACTATTGGCAGAGACTATAGTTGAAAACTTCCCTAACATGGGAAAGGAAATAGCCACCCAAGTTCAGGAAGCACAGAGAATCCCATACAGTATAAAGCCAAGGAGAAACACACCGAGACACATAGTAATCAAACTGGCAAAAATTAAAGACAAAGAAAAATTATTGAAAGCAGCAAGGGAAAAATGACAAATAACATACAAGGGAACTCCCATAAGGTTAACAGCTGATTTCTCAGCAGTAAATCTACAAGCCAGAAGGGAGTGGCAAGATAAACTTAAGGTGATGAAAGGGAAAAACTTACAACCAAGATTACTCTACCCAGCAAGGATCTCATTCAGATTCGATGGAGAAATCAAAAGCTTTACAGACAAGCAAAAGCTGACCTACAAGAACAACCCGAAACAATTCAGTAAATGGTAATAGGACCATACATATCGATAATTACCTTAAATGTAAATGGATTAAATGCTCCCACCAAAAGACACAGACTGGCTGAATGGATACAAAAACAAGACCCATATATATGCTGTCTACAAGAGACCCACTTCAGACCTAGGGACACATACAGACTGAAAGTGAGGGGATGGAAAAAGATATTCCATGCAAATGGAAATCAAAAGAAAGCTGGCATAGCAATACTCGTATCAGATAAAAGAGACTTTAAAATAAAGAATGTTACAAGAGACAAGGAAGGACACTACATAAAGATCAAGGGATCAATCCAAGAATATATAACAATTATAAATATATATGCACCCAACATAGGAACACCTCATTACATAAGGTAACTGCTTACAGCTATAAAAGAGGAAATCGACAGTGACACAATAATAGTGGGGGACTTTAACACCTCACGTACACCAATGGAGATATGAGCCAAACAGAAAATTAATAAGGAAACACAAGCTTTGGATGACACAATAGACCACACAGATTTAATTGATATTTATATGACATTCCATCCAAAAACAGCACATTATACTTTCTTCTCAACTGTGCATGGAACATTCTCCAGGATACAGTACATCTTGGGTCACAAATCAAGCCTCAGTAAATTTAAGAAAATTGAGATCATATCAAGCATCTTTTCTGACCACAATGCTATGAGATTAGAAATCAGTTACAGGGAAAAAAAACGTAAAAACATGAACACATGGAGGCTAAACAATACGTTACTAAATAAACAAGTGATCACTGAAGAAATCAAAAGGAAATTTTAAAAAACCCAGAGAAATGACAATGAAAACACGACGATCCAAAACCTATGGGATGCAGCAAAAGCAGTTCTAAGAGGGAAATTTATAGTTAAACAAGCCTACCTGAAGAAACAAGAAAAGTCTCAAATAAACAATCTAACCTTACACCTAAAGGAAGTAGAGAAGGAAAAACAAACAAAACCCAAAGTTAGCAGAAGGAAAGAAATCATAAAGATCAGAGCAGAAATAAATGAAATAGAAACAAAGAAATCAATAGCAAACATCAATAAAACTAAAAGCGGTTCTTTGAGAAGATAAAAAAATTGATAAACCTTTAGCCAGACTCATCAAGAAAAAGAGAGAGAGGACCCAAATCAACAAAATTAGAAATGAAAAAGGAGAAGTTACAACAGACACCACAGAAATACAAAGCATCCTAAGAGACTACTGCAAGCAACTCTATGCCAATAAAATGGACAACTTGGAAGAATTGGACAAATTCTTAGAAAGGTATAATCTCCCAAGACTGAAACAGGAAGAAATAGAAAATATGAACAGACCAATCACAAGTAATGAAATTGAAACTGTGATTAAAAATCTTCCAACAAACAAAAGTCCAGGACCAGATGGCTTCACAGGTGAATTCTATCAAACATTTAGAGAAGAGCTAACATGCATCCTTCTCAAACTCTTCCAAAAAATTGCAGAGGAAGGAACACTCCCAAACTCATTCTATGAGGCCACCATCACCCTGATACCAAAACCAGACAAAGATACTACAAAAAAACATAATTACAGACAAATACCACTGATAAATATAGATGCAAAAATCCTCAACAAAATACTAGCAAACAGATTCCAACAACACATTGAAAAGATCATACACCATGAAAAAGTGGGGTATATCCCAGGGAGGCAAGGATTCTTCAATATATGCAAATCAATCAATGTGATACAACATATTAACAAATTGAAGAATAAATACCATATTATCATCTCAATAGATGTAGAAGAAGCATTTGACAAAATTCAACAATGATTTATGATAAAAACTCTCCAGAAAGTGGGCATAGAGGGAACTTACCATATAGAACAAACCCACAGCAAACATCATTCTCAATGGTGAAAAACTAAAAGCATTTCCTCTAAGATCAGGAACAAGACAAGGATGCCCACTCTCACCACTATTATTCAACATAGCTTTGGAAGTCCTAGCCATGGCAATCAGAGAAGAAAAAGAAATAAAAGGAATACAAATTGGAAAAGAAGAAGTAAAACTGTCACTGTTTGCAGATGACATGATACTATACATAGACAATCCTAAAGATGCCACCAGAAAACTTCTAGAACTAATCACTGAATTTGGTAAAGTTGCCAGATACAAAATTAATGTACAGAAATCTCTTGCATTCCTATACACTAATGATGAAAAATCTGAAAGAGAAATTAAGGAAACACTCCCATTTACCACTGCCACAAAAAGAATAAAATACTTGGAATAAACCTACCTAGGGAGATAAAAGACCTGTATGCAGAAAACTCTAAGACACTGATGAAAGAAATTAAAGATGATACCAACAGATGGAGAGATAAACCATGTTCTTGGATTGGAAGAATCAATATTGTGAAAATGACTATACTACCCAAAGCAATCTACAGATTCAATGTAATCCCTATCAAATTACCAATGGCATTTTTTTACGGAACTAGAACAAAAAATCTTAAAATTTGTATGGAGACACAAAAGACTCCGAATAGCCAAAGCAGTCCTGAGCGAAAAAAACGGAGCTGGAAGAATCAGACTCCCTGACTTCAGACTATACTACAAAGCTACAGTAATCAAGACAATATGCTACTGGCACAAAAAGAGAAACACAGATCAATTGAACAAGATAGAAAGCCCAGAGATAAACCCACACACCTATGGTCAACTAATCTGTGACAAAGGAGGCAAGAATATACAATAGAGAAAAGACAGTCTCTTCAATCAGTGGTGCTGGGAAAACTGGACATCTACATGTAAAAGAATGAAATTAGAACACTCCCTAACACCATACACAAAAATAAACTCAAAATGGGTTATACACCTAAATGTAAGACCGGACACTATAAAACTGTTAGAGGAAAACATAGGAAGAACACTCTTTGACATAAATCACAGCAAGAACTTTTTTGAACCACCTCCTAGAGTAATGGAAATAAAAAGAAACATAAACAATGGGACCTAATGAAACTTAAAAGCTTTTGCACAGCAAAGGAAAACATAAACAAGACGAAAAGACAACCCTCAGAATGGGAGAAAATATTTGCAAACGAATCAATGGACAAAGGATTAATCTCCAAAATATATAAACAGCTCATGCAGCTCAGTATTAAAGAAACAAAGAACCCACTACAAAAATGGGCAAAAGACCTAAACAGACATTTGTTCAAAGAAGACATACAGATGGCTAAGAGGCACATGAAAAGCTGCTCAACGTCACTAATTATTAGAGAAATGCAAATCAAAACTATAATGAGGTATCTCTTCACATCAGTTAGAATGGGCATCATCAGAAAATCTACAAGCAAAAAATGCTGGAGAGGGTGTGGATAAAAGGGAACCCTTTTGCACTGTTTTTGGGAATGTACATTGATACAGCCACTATGGAGAACAGTATGGCGGTCCCTTAAAAACTAAAAATAGAATTACCATATGATCCAGCAATCCCACTACTGGGCATATACCCAGAGAAAACCATAATTCAAAAAGACACATGCACGCCAATGTTCATTGCAGCACTATTTACAATAGTCATGTCTTGTAAACGACCTAAATGCCCATCGACAGACGAATGGATAAAGAAGATATGGTACATATATACAATGGAATATTACTCAGCCATAAAAAGGAAAGAAATTGGGTCATATGCAGAGACGTGGATGGATCTAGAGACTTTCATAGAGTCAGAAAGAGAAAAACAAATATCGTATATTAATACATATAAGTGGAACCTATAAAAATGGTACAGATGAACTGGTTTGCAGGACAGAAATTGAGACACAGATGTATAAAACAAACGTATGGACACTAAGGGTGGAAAGCGGTGGGCAGTGGGGGTGGTGGTGTGATGAATTGGGAGATTGGGATTGACATGTATACACTGATGTTTATAAAATGCATGACTAATAAGAACCTGCTTTATAAAAAATAAATGAAATTAAATTTAAAAAAAAAGATACCTACAAAAAAAAAATAGAAAGAAACTCAAAACCAAACATATGTCTACACTTATGGCCAAAGTTAATTTAAGTTTTTGTCAGTCTCTATAAAAAAAAAAAATCTTACAATAAAAGAAAGTCCACGACTGGATGGCTTCACAGGTGAATTCTATCAAACATTTGGAGAAGAGTTAACACTTATCCTTCTCAAACACTTCCAAAAAAATGCAGAGTGAGGAGCACTCCCAAACTTGTTCTATGAGGCCACCATCACTCTGATACCAAAACCAGAAAGTTATCACAAAAAACAAAATTATAGACCAATATCACTGATGAGCATAGACGCAAAAATCCTCAACAAAATACTAGCAAACAAAATCCATCAACAAATTAAAAGGACCATACATCATGATCAAGAGGAATTTATCCCAGACATACAAGGATTCTTCAATATATGCAAAACAATCAATGTGATACACCATAATAACAAATTAAAGAATAAAAACCCTATGATCATCCCAACAGATGCAGAAAAAGCTTCTGACAAAATTCAAAACCCATTCATGATAAAAACTCCCCAGAAGGTGGGCATTGACAGCACCTACCTCAACATAATAAAAGCCATATATGACAAACCCACAGCAAACATCATTCTCAAAGATGAAAAACTGAAAGCATTTCCTCTAAGATCAGGAACAAGAAAAGGAGGTCCACTCTCTCCACTATTATTCAACGTATCATTGGCAGTCCTAGATGCAGCAATCAGGGAAGAAAAAGGAATAAAAGGAATACAAATTGGCAAAGAAGAAGTAAAACTGTCACTATTTGCCAATGACATGATACTATACATAGAAAATACTAAAGATGTCACCAGAAAACTAGTAGAGATAATCAATGAATTTGGTAAGGTTGCAAGATACAAAGTTGATGCACAGAAATCTCTTGCATTCCTCTACACTAACAAGGAAAGATCAGAAAGAGAAATTAAGGAAACAATCCATTCACCACTGCAACAAAAAAATAAAATACCTGGAATAACCTACCAAAGGAGGTAAAAGATCTGTACTCAGAAAACTATAAGACACTGATGAAAGAAATCAAAGATGACATAAACAGATGGAGAGATATACCATGCTCCTCATTTGGAAGAATCAGTATTGTGAAAATGACTATAGTACCCAAAGCAACCTACAAGTTCAATGCAATCCGTATCAAATTACCAATGGCATTTTTCACAGAACTAGAACGAGAAATTTTACAATTTGTATGGAAACACAAAAGACCCCAAATAGCCAAAGCAATCTTGAGAAAGAAAAACGGAGTTGGAAGAATCAGGCTCCCTGACTTCAGACTACATATACTACAAAGCTACAGTAATCAAGACAGTATGGTACTGGCACAAAAACAGAAATATAGATCAATGGAACAAGACAGAAAGCCCAGAGATAAACCCATGCACATATGGTCACCTTATCTTTGATAAAAGAGGCAAGAATATACAATGGAGAAAAGATAGCCTCTTCAATAAGTTGTGCTGGGATAACTGGACATCGACATGTAAAAGAATGAAATTAGAACACTTCCTAACACCATACACAAAAATGAACTCAAAATGGATTTAAGACCTAAATGTAAGACCAGACACTATAAAATTCTTAGAGGAAAACATAGGCAGAACACTCTATGACATAAATTACAGCAAGATCCTTTGAAAAGACAACCCTCAGAATGGGAGAAAATATTTGCAAATGAACCAACTGACAAAGGATTAATCTCCAAAATATACAAGCAGCTCATGCAGGACAATATCACAAAAACAAACAACCCAATCCAAAAATGGGCAGAAGACCTAAATAGACATTTCTCCAAAGAAGACATACAGATGGCTAACAAATGCATGAAAAGATGCTTAAAATCACCCATCATTAGAGAAATGCAAATCAAAACTACAATGAGGTATCACCTCACAGCGGTGGAATGGCCATCATGAAAAAATCTACGTAACACAAATGCTGGAGAGGGTGTGGAGAAAAGGGAACATTCCTGCACTGTTGGTGGGAATGTAAATTGATTCAGCCGCAGCACTATTTACAATAGCCAGGACATGGAAGCAACCTAAGTGTTCATCAACAAATGAATAGATAAAGAAGATGTGGCACATATATACAATGGAACATTAGCCATAAAAAGAAGAGAAACTGAGTTATTTGTAGTGAGGTGCATGGACCTAGAGTCTGTCATATAGAGTAAAGTAAGTCAGAAAGAGAAAAGCAAATACCGTATGCTAATGCGTATATATGGAATTTTTAAAAGCAGTACTGATTAACCTAGTGGAAGGGCAGGAATAAAGTGCAGATGTAGAGTACAGCCTTGAGGGCATGAGGGGAAGGGGAAGCTGGGATGAAGTGAGAGAGTAGCATTGACGTATATACACTACCAAATGTAAAATGGATGGCTAGTGGGAAGCTGTTGCATAGCACAGGGAGATCAGCTTGGTGCTTTGTGATGACCTAGAGGGATGGGATAGGAAGTGTGGGAGGGAGGCTTATGAGGGAGGGGATATGGTGATATATGTATACATATAGCTGACTCACTTTGTTGTACAGCAGAAACTAACACAACATTGTAAAGCATTTATACTCCAATAAAGATGTGAAAAATAAAAATAAAAAAACAGACAAACAAACAAAAAAACTAAACCACTGGAGAAACACTTGTGAAGGTCACAGCCTTGGGGCACAGGTTCACTAAAAGATTAAGAGATAATTAGAGGAATATGGAATGCTCCCTCTTCCCAACAATTCCCAACTGCAGCAATAAAACAGCAGATAACAGCTAAAAAAGCTGCAAGACACATATTCTCTCTCTGAGGAGGAGCAATTAGGGAAGCCCTATGTCAAAAGGGAAAACACAAACAAGGACACAAAGGAATCTGAAATCTTTGGCATCTACGGCAAATATTAACACAACACAAGTTACAGTCAGAAAACACAAATCCTACACTAAAGGCCTAATTACCTCCTAAAAGTTCCTCTTATGTGATTCAACATGTCTGGCTTTGAACAAAAATTTTAAAGGTATATCAAAAGACAAGAGAAGACAGTCTGGAGAGAAAAAGCAAGTATCAGAATCAGAGTCCGACATGACACTACTGTTGGAGTTATCAGACAGAGACTTTAAAATAACTATAATATGTTAAGGGCTCTAATGGAAAATGTAGACAATAAGAAAAAAAAACCAAAACAGGTGAGTAATGTAATCAGAGAGACTGAAACCCTAGGGAACAGTCAAAAGAAATTTTTAGAAATAAAAACAGTGTAATAGAAATAAAGAAAGGCTTCAATGGGTTCTTCAGGAGACTTGACACAACTGAGGAAAGAATCAGACAACATGAATATAGATCAGCAGAAATTCCCCAAACTAAAATGCAAAGAGGCAAAAAAAAGAAAAAAAAAAAGAACAGACAGCCAATAATTGTGGGACAACTTCAAAAGATGTAACATTTGCATAATTATAATATAAGATAGAAAAAAAAATGGAGCAGAAGAAATATTTTAAATAATAGTGACTGAGAACTTTCCAAAATTAATGACAGAGACAAAACCACAGATCCAACTCAGAGAACACGAAGCAGGGAATATGCAAAACACATACACATACACACACACACACACACACACACACACACACACACACACACCTACTCATATAAAATTCTAATTGCCAAAAACCACAGACAAAAGGAAAATCTTTAAAGAAGTTCAGGGCCAGTGAGAAGAAACACCTAACCAATAGGAATAAGCATAACAATTACATTGGACTTAAACAATATGCAAAAGTTAATTACTTTCCTATATACCAACAATAAACAATTATATTTTAATTAAAATACATATAATTTCAGTAGCACCAAAAATGCAACGTACTCAGTTATAAATCTAAAATATATATGGAGGAGGCGAGAAGATGGAGGAAGAGTAAGACACGGAGATCACCTGCCTCCTCACAGATACATCAGAAATACATCTACACGTGGAACTTCTCCTATAGAACACCCACCGAATGCTGGCAGAAGACCTCAGACCTCCCAAAAGGCAAGAAACTCCCCACGTACCTGGGTAGGGCAAAAGAAAAAAGAATAAACAGAGACAAAGAATAGGGACTAGAAGCCCCTTCGCGGGCAGAGACTGCGGGTGGCGGAGGGGGAAGCTCCGGAGCCGTGGAGGAGAGCGCAGCAACAGGGTGCGGAGGGCAAAGCGGAGAGATTCCCGCACAGAGGATCGGTGCCGACCGGCACTCACCAGCCCGAGAGGCTTGTCTGCTCACCCGCTGGGGCGGGTGGGGGGCTGGGAGCTGAGCCTCGGGCTTCAGTTGGATCCCAGGGAAAGGTCTGGAGTTGGCAGAGTGAAAACAGCCTGAAGGTGTTAGTGCACCACAGCTAGCCGGGAGGGAGTCCGGTTGAAGTATGGAGCTGCCAAAGAGGCAAGAGACCTTTTCTTCCTTCTTTGCTTCCTGGTGAGCGAGGAGAGGGGTTTAAGCGCACCACTTAAAGGAGCTCCAGAAACGGGCGCGGAGCTGCCGAAGAGACAGGAGACTTTTTCTTGCCTCTTTGCTTCCTGGGGCGCGAGGAGAGGGGATTAAGGGCACCGCGTAAAGGAGCTCCAGAAACGGGCGCGAGCCGCAGGCTGTCGGCGTGGACAGCAGAGACGGGTGTGGGATGCTAGGGTTGCTGCTGCCGCCACCAAGAGGCCTGTGTGCAAGCACAGGTCACTCTCCACACAGCCCCTCCCGGGAGCCCGTGCAGCCCGCCACTGCCGGGGTCCCAGGATCCAGGGACAGCTTCCCCGTGAGAACGCGCGGTGCGCCTCGGGCCGCTGCAGCGTCACACTGGCCTCTGCCACCGCAGGCTCGCCCCGCATCCATGCCCCTCCCTCCCCTGGGCCTGTGCCAGAGCCCCCGAATCAGCTGCTCCATTAACCCCATCCTATCTGAGCGAAGGGCAGATGTCCTCGGACGACCTACACGCAGAGGCGGGGCCAAGTACAAAGCTGAACCCCAGGAGCTGTGCGAACAAAGAGGAGAGGGGGAGGTCTTTCCCAGCAGCCTCAGAAGCAGCGGATTAAAGCTCCACAATCAACTTGAAGTGCCCTGCATCTGTGGAAAACCTGAATAGACAGCGAAATATCCCAAGTTGAGGAGGTGGACTTTGGGAGCAAGATATACTATTATTTTACCCTTTTTTCTTTTTGTGAGTGTGTATGTGTGTGCTGCTGTGTGAGTTCCTCTCCTCCTTCCTTCCTTCCTTTCTTGCTTTCTTCCTTCCTTCATTTCTCCCTTCCTTTCTTCCTTCCTTCCTTCCTCCCTTCCTTTCTTCCTTCCTTCCCTGCCTCCCTCCCTCCTTCCTTCCTTCCTTTCTTTCCTTTCTATTTTTTCTCCCTTTTATTTTGTGCCCTGAAGAGCAAGACAGGTCTACAGCCCCATCCATTAGAAGAGAGGCTACCTAAAATCATAAGGCTACCAACATCCCCAAACACACCACCAGACGTGGACCTGCTCACCAGAAAGACAAGATCCAGCCTCATCCACCAGAACAGAGGCACTAGTCCCCCCAACCAGGAAACCTACTCAACCCACTGAACCAACCTTAGCCACTGGGGACAGCCACCAAAAACAATGGGAACTACGAACCTGCAGCCTGCAAAAAGGAGACCCCAAACACAGTAAGATAAGCAAAACAAGAAGACAGAAAAACACACAGCAGATGAAGGAGCCAGATAAAATCACACCAGAACTAACAAATGAAGAGGAAATAGGCAGTCTACCTGAAAAAGAATTCAGAGTAATGATAGTAAAGATGATTCAAAATCTTGGAAATAGAATAGACAAATTGCAAGAAACAGTTAACAAGGACCTAGAAGAAATAAAGAGGAAGCAAGCAACGATGAGCAACACAATAAATAAAATGAAAAATACTCTAGATGGGATCAGTAGCAGAATAACTGAAGCAGAAG
>NC_041224.1:101880224-101881310 GCF_002837175.3 Physeter macrocephalus | reverse complement strand
TGGAGAGATATACCATGTTCTTGGATTGGAAGAATCAGCATTGTGAAAATGACTCTACTACCCAAAGCAATCTACAGATTTAATACAATCCCTATCAAATTACCACCGGCATTTTTTACAGAACTAGAACAAAAATATTTCACAATTTGTATGGAAACACAAGAGATCCCGAATAGCCAAAGCAATCTTGAGAACGAAAAATGGAGTTGGAGGAATCAGGCTCCCTGACTTCAGACTATACTACAAGGCTACAGTAATCAAGAGAGTATGGTACTGGCACAAAAACAGAAATATAGATCAATGGAACAGGATAGAAAGCCCAGAGAGAAACCCACACACATATGGTCACCTTATCTTTGATAAAGGAGGGAAGGATATACAGTGGAGAAAAGACAGCCTCTTCAATAAGTGGTGCTGGGAAAACTGGACAGCTACATGTAAAAGTATGAAATTAGAACACTCCCTAACACCACACACAAAAATAAACTCAAAATGGGTGAAAGACCTAAATGTAAGGCCAGACACTATCAAACTCTTAGAGGAAAACATAGGCAGAACACTCTATGGCATAAATCACAGCAGGATCCTGTTGGACCCATCTCCTAGAGAAATGCAAATAAAAACAAAAAAAAACAAATGGGACCTAATGAAACTTAAAAGCTTTTGCACAGCAAAGGATACCATAAACAAGACCAAAAGACAACCCTCAGAATGGGAGAAAATATTTGCAAACGAAGCAACTGACAAAGGACTAATATCCAAAATTTATAAGCAACTCTTGCAGCTCAATAACAAAAAAACAAACAACCCAATCCAAAAATGGGCAGAAGAACTAAATAGACATTTCTCCAAAGAAGATATACAGATCGCCAACAAACACATGAAAGAATGCTCAACATCATTAATCATTAGAGAAATGCAAATCAAAACGACAATGAGATATCATCTCACACCGGTCAGATTGGCCATCATCAAAAACTCTAGAAACAATAAATGCTGGAGAGGGTGTGGAGAAAAGGGAACCCTCTTGCACTGCTGGTGGGAATAATGTAAATTGATACAGCCACTATGGAGAACAGTATGGAG
>NC_041224.1:101866133-101879690 GCF_002837175.3 Physeter macrocephalus | reverse complement strand
GTGCTTTGTGACCACCTACAGGGGTGGGATAGGGAGGGTGGGAGGGAGGGTGATGCAAGAGGGAAGAGATATGGGAACATATGTATATGTATAACTGATTCACTTTGTTGTAAAGGAGAAACTAACACACTATTGTAAAACAGTTATACTCCAATAAAGATGTTAAAAAAAAAAGATATGCCTCAATTTAAAAAATAGGTGCATAGTAAAAAAATAAATAAATAAAAATAAAGTAAAATATATATGTATATATAGATCTGCATACAGAATACTATAAAACACTGAAGAAAGAAATTAAAAATATCTAAATAAATGAAGAGATATTCCATGTTTACATTGGAAGATTCTAAAGTGTTAAGATATCCATCGTCTCAACTTGGTTTATAGATTTAATGCAATCCTAATCAATATTCCATAAAGCTATTTTGTGGATATCATCAAGCTGATTCTAAAATTTATATGGAAAGGCAAAAGACCAAGGATCGACAACATAATACTGAAGAAGAAAAACAAAGTTGGAAGACTGACATTCCAGGACTTCAAGATTTACTATGAGCTACGGTAATCAAGAGTGTGGTATTGATGAAAAAATAGACACGTAGATAAATGGAACAGAATAGAGAGCCCAGGAATAGGCCCACACAAATATAGTCAACTGATCTTTGATAAAGGAGCAAAGACAGTTCAATGCAGAACTATCTTACAAGAAATGGTGCTGGAACAATAGGACATCCATATTCAAAACACTAAATTTAGGCTCTGTTATGGACTAAATCTTTGTCCTACCAAAATAAAACCATTCTAAAATAAAATGTTTATCAAAAAAAAAAAAATGAGTTCAGTACCATGGCCATGGGTGCCCAGTGGCTGCAGTAGCAGCAGTGATGACAGCATATGTCCAATATATTGGGACTAGCAGCTGGTCATGGGATCTTGGCTGTATCTTTTGTTTGTTTGTTCATTTGTTTTTGGCTGTATCTTTGCCTTGACTATCTCTCCAGCCATTCTGTTGATTCTGATATTTGTAAATTCTTTTCCTGCCTAAGTTAATCAGGGTCAGCTTTTTTTGTCTGAAAATAAAAATCTTGACTTCTAATGAAATTGGTAACAGAGAATGGGATGCAGACAAGAGAATCTTGGGTTTGTTATTAGGCCCAGTTGAACTTAAACATATTTAATTAGAATATTCCTTAGAGATTCTATTGTTCCCTTCCAGAGGCAGTGATCTTTTAAGAGAAAATAAATTCTTCTCATGTCCCACTCCCCCATCCTCCACACAATACACTCCTCCTTTACCATCTCCCAAACTATAAGTTAATTCAGAATCCAGCAATCTTCATAGAGAAATTATGAAATCAAACCCAGAAAAAGAAGGCTTATACTCCAAATGAATTTTGGAGCTGTGCTACTTTATTTGGAGATATTTGGTATTTGAGAGTATGCATGGGAATAGATTCAGAGTGTGATAGAAGACGAGAAGAACAGATTTTGAACTGATACTATTTTATGGAATAAATGTGCTTCTTTGAGTGACTGGAAATGGTGTTAACTAATTACTTGATAGTGCAGCTAAATTCTAAAACAAAAAAGATCTAAATTAAGACAAAACGCCATAAGTCTCTTGATTTAAAATAGAAGATCAAATCCAAAGAATTAGGAAGATGGAAATACTGGAGTAGATTTATCATGTGTCATGCACCTTCCAATAAGTTAATTATTTCCTCCAAGAGGATCTAGAAGACTCTCAAATAAACCAACAAGGAATACAGATAGAATCCAGGTGTTACCTTGAAGTACCTCCAGGTATTTCTATGTCTGGGGATAAAAGTAAATGAAGGATACTGTAGCTATATAGCTACATTGTTTAATAAGACCTTATTTAGCATTTAATTAATAATAAATATAATTAAAAACTCAGTTTCTCTGTCTCATTAGTCTTATTTCAATTGTTCAATAGTCACATGTAGCTAGTAGCTTATGGTATTGAAAAGTGCAGATGTGGAAAAGTTCCTTCAATGCAGAAAGTTCTACTGACAGTACTGCCTCCATGCAATGCTGTTTAAGGGCTCTGGATCCTAAGAAAGAAAGATTTGGGACACCTCACTGGATAAGGACTATCAATTAGATGAGGTATTGGATGACAGCAAAGAAAGCATGGAAAGTGAAAGTCATAGACTTTGTGTAAGGCCTCATTAACAACTGTAGAAACAAGATCTATAGCATCTACACAAATTTCTTTTCTTGCTTTTCATATATATAGTTATTTAAGCTAAATATTTCCTTTTTCCTTTCTCTTTTCCTTGATCATTGAAGATAAGGTATGTTGGTTGTTAAACATATTTTAGTCCATAAGGTACAAAATATTAAGATCAGATTGTGAAAAGTTTCGAAGAGATATGACCAATACTCTTAAGACTTGAAGCTAGATATAGTCAATTATATGATTTTATTTACTATTCTATTCGGGAAAGAGTAAATACATTTTTTAATTGCACAGAAATGATGTCTTTGTTACTGAAGATTTTATCTTTAAGGATATTTGGGGGGAAATGGTACATGGGAATGTTTGACAGCAAAAGAGATGGGAAAAGACATTTGTTTCTTGGCTGCTTATAATTTTAAAATCCCTCTTACTTGCAACACATTCCAAAATAGATGCGAGCAAAGGCCCATTATAGAAGTGCAAAGCAATTAGATATTCCTTCTTTCAGCCAATCAGAGGTGTCCTCACTTAGAAATTTGAAATCTTGTGGGGATAAATTAATGACATGAGGATTGTTGTAATTTATTTTGGTTAATTAATTGGGATTTTTTCCTGTTATTTGCCCCAATAACACTGATTAGTTCAGCCTCCTAAATAGTAATTCCCTAAAATAAGTTTGTGAAACTCAACAGTTTTTTCCTCAATATAAAAAAAAAGTCCCAGTGCTTTCAGTGTTTCCAGAAAATAAATTAATTTTAATTCATGTAATTTTATAGAAGAAGGATATCATATAGCCATTATGGAGAAAAAAAATAACACAGCAAAACCAAAAGCAAAAAATGTATTTTAATTATAAAATATTGGGAATTACTACTCAAACTGAAGCATAAGAACTTGGAAGGAAATCCTTCTTTCTTACCCTTACCAATCCTGTCTGGACACTAATAGCTGTTTCTGGAGAAAAGAATATGATACACGGTCATTTAAAAGAGAGACTTTGGCAGATAAATTGTAAACCCAAAAATGAGCACTATAGAGCAAAACCACAGACTCAGATGGGCCCAGAGTTTACATACTACATAGATAGTTCAATGTTGACTAAAATAATATCCAGTCTTTTCCTTTGAATCTATTTGAATCTAAAGCTATTTAAATCTAAACCTATTTGACTCTAAAGCTATTGCTGTATAGGAAAACGTACCTTAAGTAAGCTTAAAAAATAATCATCTAGGTGGGTCATGATATTATGGGTTAGAGAACAGGTTAGACTCAGCTATATGGTTCTTCTCGTCTAGGCTAAGCTCACTAATATGTTTGATGGGACAATGTCGGTGACTGGGCCATGTGTATTTCATCATCTAGAAGGTTAGTCTAGGTATATTCTTCTGGAAAAGGCAGAGGGGTAAGAGAAAGAGAAGATGTGCATATATAAGACCTCAAGAGGCTTAGACTCAGAGCTCATACACTATCAGTTCTATTGTATTCTTTTAATCAATAGAAGTCACAGCTTAACAAGGTCAGTCCGGATTCAAAGGATCCCTACCTCTTGATGAGTGAATCTATAGGGACACGTGGACATTGGGGTCATAATCCTAATGTACTTAATCTTATACATACTTATAATTAGATCAAGAATTTACAACAAGAGAAGAGAAAGAGGGAGGTGTAGGCCTATAAAACAAAATTTTGCAAAACCTTAGCTTGCATTATCACAGCATTGTAAGGTCAGACACACAGATATATGAAGTCCAAAGATAGGAAAACTAGATTAAGGCCACTAAAGATAACTGGTGGCAAAGCTCACATCTTTTTCATCCGAGTAAAAACATGGAATTGGTGAAATGAGAAGTGCTAACACGTACTGAGAGGCTTTTGTACCTAAACAGTGAAATAATACGGTGAGCAAGTGCAAAATATTTCAGTGTGCTTGATTAACCAGCTAACTCACATTGAAAGTAAATATCACATTAAGACTAGAAAGGTAAATCACACTTCTATTATCCCTCAAACAAAAACCTATGACCTACAATACCAGAGAAAGATGAGGGGAGGGCTATCTGCTTCTCTGTGGGGTATTTTTCTTTCTTTTTTTTCTTCTGTTTTATTTGTTTGCACAAGTAGTATTTTAAAGAAGACAATATAACTTACAAATTGTTATATACTTAAGAAGATATTTAGGCATCACAAAAGAATACATAGATTAAAAAATTCCAACATGCATAAGTCAAATTTGTAACAAGAAAAACGTGGGGATTTATTTTTTGACTATGTGGTTATTACTATGCAACCTTTACAGCAAAATAAAATTCCTCATCTAGAGTCCAGACTGATAGTTAAACCCTAAAAACACAGAAGAAACAAGAAAGAAGGGATGAATTATCATTTGGTCATGCCTTAGATCCTCTAAAGAATGTGCCTCCATTGTTGGTTGATGGTTATAAGCCTTTTTTTTTTTTTCAAAGAAGTGTAATATCTGATTTTTAAAGGAAATATATAGCAAAAGATGAAGTTTCACTTGCTGCAAAGGTCATGATAACCACCAAATAAGTAAGTTTTTCATTTTTATAAGGCGTTTAAATAAGTGCATAAGAACTTCAGGAAGAATGTCCAATCCAGGTGTTGGGCCTAAACAGAAGGCAAAATACTAACCCTCTGGTCCTCTGTTATTAAACAGAAAATGTTCTGAATTAAGAATCCTGATAAATGTCAGTCAAGTTTCCATCTTATAAATTCTATGGTGTCTTACAATTTGATAGTTTTTAATAAATGGTGCAGCATCTATCACCAAAATCTAGAAATTAAGGAATAATAATGTTACATAATGCCTGAAGGGTTATGTTTATGAAAAGATTTATGCTTCATTCTCCTACTTGTAATTTTATTTTCATACTCCAAGGGGCAAGAGTATTCTGAGCTGAAATAAACTTTTTTAGAAATGAGGCACATAACACTGACCAACAATCTTCAGAAAATAATACCTTTCATCCTGGAATGATTCAGCACTAGTAGTGTTGATAATAAAAGCCTGGCTCACGCTCATGAGGGAAGCGTCCACCAGCGTCTATTCTCACTTTCAAAAATCACCCACTAGGGTTTATGGATGACGAAGACATAACTGAGGAACTTGTTCTCAGAGGCCTGGTGGGTTTGTCATGAAGCTTTTCTATATAAATAAAAGAGACACCGAGAATGGAAATTACATTATTTTTAGTGCTGTGTTAAAGGGAAAGGTCAAGTTAACCCCTTAAGAATTCAATGAGCAACATGATGTACTATGTGTCCAGCAAAGCAATCCCCGAATGGCCCTTATGGACATCTGGTGTAAATCATCCATCTTTTTGCCCCATTAAAATCAGTGGCACCTCATCAAAACAGTTCAGCAGCTGGGTGCACACATTATATGGTTTTCAAGGAGTTAACAGAAATAGCTGTAGGGATCAGGAAGGTTTTTGTCTTCAAGTGTTCACAGTCACCCAGACAAAGAAGCTGGTTGAAGCATTTCAAGAAGATCTACTTTCCCTGTCAAGGTGAGAAAGGTATAGCCATATTTGAAATGGGATTTAAAAAAAAAATCATCTCTATTTCCTGCAGCCCATCATATTGCTGGCAATTACATCTTCTGGGGTCTGATAATTCTCTGGTCAGTAACAGCACTGTCATATGTACCTTGACCCTGACCTGAGAGAATCAGTGAGTTGCTAAGAGGATATTTCAAACAAAACAGATGAATGTTTTGAAGGGTCACATTGTGGTGACCTCAGTCACTCAGCCTTTAAGATAGGGAAGTTTGGTGGCTTGAAAGCAAGGACCTGCACACTTTCTTTGACCAAACAAAGTGACTTAGGGGCACAATTGGGTTATACCATTTAATGCTACTCTGAAACTACCTTTCCTTACGTTCCCTGTCTTCCTCCACAATTCTCTGTGTTCTCTTGCTAAGAATCTTTAAAAGTGTGTCTACTGTGGCCTTGGAAAGTGAAACATTTCAGGCAACTAGATCAGCTTTTTGAAAATCACCTTTAAAAACACCTTTAGTTAAAGAGTAACAATAGTGGAAAAGAACCCCAGGCGACATACACTATGTTGCCTATGACACAGCACTGCATAAAAGTTTCCACATACCTTATATTTTTACAAGGTAAACCGTATGAAATTGTTATAAACAACCAACTGCTACTATATAGAGTAACTTAAATATTTTCTCATCTCTATTACACTTCTTCAATGAGTTTGAAATATCCTACCTTTAAAAATAGTTAATATAGATAAGCAGTAAATCAGTAAAAATGCATAAAACCATTTTTTCAACTAAAATGGATCACCAATTTAGTTAATTCTGGAGCGCCATTTAAACATGTCCATAGTTCAACATTCTTGCAGCTTTAAGAGAAAAAAAATCGTTTATGCACAACAGTATCTGCAAAAGCTCTACCTCATATCTATACATCTATACATGGGATGTACCTTACAGCTAGCAATTGGTATCTATCATATTGACAATGTTCTAGTAGTAACAATGATGTTTTTGCCAGTGAAAGAACTTTCAGTCACTAGTAGCAGAAGTATAAATTGGTATATTATGTTCTGAAGGGCACATAAATGTTATCAATATCTTAAAAACATGCAAACACATTGATCATCAAATCCACTTTTCAGGATTTTTACTATTGAAACTATTTGAGAATATGCATCAAGCCTTATTACCTACAAGTTTATTCATTACAACATTGCTTAAAATAGTGAAAATATAGTTATAATTTGTCTATTGTAGGAATTTGACTAAATTATGGTATATCCATACAATAGATTATGAAACCATTAAAAATGGGATTGTTGTATACCAATTATATACAAAAAAATTATGCCTATAATTTTAGCAAAGAAGCAGATTATGAGAAATGTATTTCTAAATATTTCAATGTATACTTGTGTATATATACACAGAGAAATTAATGACTGGATGTATATATTCCATTAATATATGATGGTGTATAGGTGTTAGGATTATAAATAGAATGTATTTTCTTTGCTTATTTCTAAATTTTCTACTATTAACAGGTGTGCCATTAGTATTTTTAGAGTTTCAGAAGATTCAGCCAAAACTAGTTTATACCAAAAAAAAAAAAACAACAACAAAACAAACATTCGAGGGCTCAGATAACTGAAGAGCCTGGTAAGGTTCTTTCCAGGCAAATTTTCATGTTATTAATCGAGGGGTTTTGTACTTCAACAGTGAAATAATATGCTGAACAAGAGTGAAATTTTTCAGTGTGCTTGATTAACTGGCTAACTCAGAAAGTAATGTTAACTGTTTTACCTTCTCCTTTCTATGCTCTGCTTCTGTGTTGTCGATCCTTTTCTCAGGCATTTTCTACCCTGGCGATCCCAAGATGGCTCTGGCAATTCCCAAGACTCTGCTTCTTTCTTTAAGTCCAGAGGGAAAAGAGAATCCATGTCCCAACATTTCAACTTGTTGGAGTGTCCAACAAGACTTACAGGTTTTAAAGCGCTCACTCCAAACCCACTCTCTGTTAAAAGATGTCAGCTAATGTGCTGATGGGATTAAAGTATTCCAGGTCATCTCTAGGAGCTGAGTGTGGCATCAATCTCATGCAAACCACTTAGCTGAGACTAGGAAAGAGGGTAATTTATTTTCTGAAAGATATTAAGGGACTTCTCCCAGAAGAGATGGAAAGGGTCCTGGCAGAAGAAACATAAACATCTACTGTAAACACACAGAATATCGGTAATATTAGAAAAATAAAAGTTACAATGTTAAAATGTATATTTTTGTCTCACAACACCATCTGGATCTGAAGGACATAAAGCAATTTCCCACTCTCTCAAGGCAGGCAGCATTCTGGAGCCAGCCATTAATAAAAGAGTGGACTCATTACAATTAATCTGTTACTTGCGCTTTCTGTACCTCCCTACATTTCAAGGTTTGTTTTCCCAAAGCTTCCTGCTGGAGGGTGCTCCTTGGCCATGCCCAACACAAATAGTGCCTCCTGTTTTCAACCCCCATTTATGCTACTTGATCAACAATCTCCAGAGCTTTCCAATTATCCCTTAACAGACACACATGGTCAGCTACTCTAACTAATAATATCACTAACATCTCTGGTTTATCCAGCACATAATTTCTGTCAGGTGAAGATTATCTCTAATTCTAACAATGACCCTACCAGGTAGGTGTTATTATCCCCATTTATAACTGAATTAGGAAAAAGAGGCTCAGGAAGTTTAAGTTTTCCAAGGTTAAATTTTTAGCAAATGGCACAGCCAAGATCAATCTCAGTTCATTTGGAATCAGAGCTTTACCATAACCCCATGATGCGCTGTGTCCCAGGGCACAAAGTGAGCCTTGCACCCTGACCAAAGGATCCAGAAGCAGGACAGAAGTCCTTGATAGGGTAAAGGATAAGGGGAACTCTTCCTAATTTGTATCACCATGCCAACAAGTTGAAATAATTGACATTTAAATATTTCTTAAAAAGTCTTTTTCAGGACAGAAGTCCTTGATAGGGTAAAGGATAAGGGGAGCACAAAGTGAGCCTTGCACCCTGACCAAAGGATCCAGAAGCAGGACAGAAGTCCTTGATAAGGTAAAGGATAAGGGGAACACAAAGTAAGCCTTGCACCCTGACCAAAGGATTCAGAAGCAGGACAGAAGTCCTTGATAGGGTAAAGGATAAGGGGAGCACAAAGTAAGCCTTGCACCCTGACCAAAGGATCCAGAAGCAGGACAGAAGTCCTTGATAGGGCAAGGGATAAGGGGAACTCTTCCTAATTTGTATCACCATGCCAACAAGTTGAAATAATTGACATTTAAATATTTCTTAAAAAGTCTTTTTGTTTCAGAACTACTTAAACCTCTGTCCCTAATACTATCTTCCAAAGTGTGCCTTTGGGTTTGGCTGTCTCAATAATTATAATTTGCAGCAAATTCACAATGAATACTTACACAAACCACATCTGGTTTCCGAGCATTTAGTGCTCCTGAAGAGAATTTCTTTCTTTCTTTTTTTTTTTGAGAGTGAGAGTAAAATTATTCTTCATGTTAGAATATGTAGTCCAGGCCCAGATTTAAGGGGGGAAAACTAGAACCAGGATTACACTCATAGGATAAACCAAGTCAATGAGATTTTCAGTGAAAATACATATTCAGAAAAATATATATTTATAGAATTATAGAACATTAAAGCCGAAAGTGACATATTACAGATAAGAACATGGGATTTATGGAGGTTCATTGCCTGATCCATGATCAAAATTTATAGAAATGCCAACACCACAATCCAAGTCTCCCAAAGAGTCAAATGTTTTTTTCTTTTTTTGTTAATTCACAAAGCTTGCTGTTAAGAAAACCTGCTTTCTTAAAATTCAATATTGTCTTAATTGTCCTTTTCAGAAGAAAAAGGTATTAAAAATTAAAATGGTACAAAAGGAATTTTCACTAAAACAATTAATAATATGAATTTTACTTCTCAGTCTATTACCTGTAAAATCGTTAAACACTAATTAAAATCCCATAATATTGTGATATTGCCTCATTTCTTTTAGCCAAAATATTTGGCTTTGTGCAAGCCCAACATATTTTTGAAAACTCAAGTAGTTTAATAAATAGATTTTTTAAAAACTTACTTCAAGATTTAAAAATCTTCCTTCACTTGTTTATCCAACATTTCATTTAGTTGTTGAGGTCTTAGGGTATTATTTCCCTGATTTTTCTTTGAACAAGCAAAAATAGTATTCAGTCTTTCAAATTGCATCTTCTATTTATGGGTACAAAGCTCTGTCCAAAACTGGGCAATTGTGAAATTGCCTAGTCTCCTACTTTTCCAAAAAGAGTAAATTCTTAGGCAGGTGAGAGATATAGTTGACTATTTAGGTGACTTTTCCAGACAAAAATTTAGAACCACTTTGTTTTGCTTATTTATGAATCCCCCCCAAAAAAATTGAACAAAGATGCATGACCTAAGTATCCGAAAGAGAGAAAACATTCAGAACGGAAGTTTGTAGCTCCCTTTCCCAGATCAGAAAACAAGTAAATGTAAATTATGATCTTTGCTGTGCATTTCAGATTAAAGACACATGACACAAGAGTTGGCTTTAAATCCAAAGGGTCAGAATGGAAAGTGTAACTTTTAAGTAATTCATCTTCTAGGATTGGTATCAGACTACTGTTATACTAGAGTAGACACATGCAGAAAACCTGTGTTTCTCCCATCAGGGCTTTGATGTGGATTCTTCTTTTTTCCTTTTCATAAAAATGTAACTTGAAAGAAAAGAATAGCTCTACCTCTGAAAAATGATCCTGCTCTATTAAGAGGCAGACAAGGCAGTAAGTTTAAAACAAAATTTAGGTGGGAGGGGGAGAAACAGCTGTAGGAATTAACCTAAAAGTTCAGTAAACCTTGCCAAGACATGTGACAGTGCTTAACTAGCCCAGGGTAGGGACTCTCCTTGGAGACCTCTCCAAACATTATCAAAAGCATTCCCTTTGAAAGAGGCCAACTCCTGATAATAATACAAGGGAATCAAACTCAGGCATCTCCCCATAATGGGATTCAGATTCCTCACAAACTTGGGAGTGTTGAAGGTTTAATTACCCAGTAAAACAAGAAAAATGCATTATACAGTAGAGATAAATGAATGGGAACACCAGGGAAACATGTTCCTCCATAAGTCATTTGGTCACATGATTTCTTCCCCATTTCCTTTCCCTATTATTATAGCCATTTTATTACACTGCCCCTAAAGACAGAGGGCAAAAAAGCAAAATACTCATAGCTTCCTCAAAGTACCTCCTGGACTGAATGTAATAGGGCAAAAGTTTCTGAAATGGCTTAAAGCTTTATAAAGTTTCCTTTTTATTGTTTCACAGATAGGAAAAAGCTGGCCACCATCAAGTACCATAAAATCAAGTAGGCAACAAAAATGGCAAGATAAAGAGAAACTGTGGATTGAAACCCCCCCCCTCCTCTCTCCTCTCTCTCATCCTTTACAGGAGAATTTTTTCTGTGATTTAATTTTTACTCTTTCAAGGCTATATTAATCTTTGAAAAATATCTAAATTAGTTAAGACTCAGTAACAATGGCCAAGAACTAAATTACTGCTTTTCCACACCTCACCCAGGAGTTGATGGATTTTAAGTGAATACTCCCTCATCATTTTTCACCATGGACCCAATCCTAGCCTCTTCTCCACTTCTTCTGATCCCTTAACACTCCACTTTCCTGTAAAACTTTGTTTAATTTCATTTATGTATGTTAAACCAAGCTTTGAAATAAGGATTCAACATTATGTGATACAGATAATAAGGGAGACTGCAAAATTTTCCTTTCAAACTGTTGCAGAGCATTGGAATATGTTACCAAGGAAAAGAATGGTTACACAGATTTCCAAAAGTTACACAATATGAGACTAATAGTAAGTTGTGGACACAAATGAATAAAAGAAAAGTCGGAAAGAAAAATCTGTTATATTGCTGTATTTATAATTTTCCCCCAAAATATGAAAGTATAAAATAAAATACCAACTATTACTAGGAATAAAATGGCTTTAAAACTGCATGAATGGATAACCATATAAAAACACACTCCCCAAAAAACCGTTTATGATTCCTTTAGAGAGGCAATATGAGCAATCAAAATTGAGGACCAAAATGTAAGAAAGGAAAAATGCTGGCTGTTTCTGTTACAAAGTAGAAAAAGATTTTTAAAACACCTAAAGCCTGATAAATGCATATAAATCTTTTATTTGAATACTATTTGTAATAAAAATAAAAGCAAAAGAAAACAAAACCTGTGAGCATATTTTAAACAGAGTAGATTGTTATTCATTTGTCTAAAGTTATGGTCCTATCTAAAGAATAAAATTCTTACAGGACAACTTAGCATCTTTAGTTCTCCAGGACTATACAGCATTCTTATAAGAATTCTCGAGTTACAATCAAAGAAAAAGTCATCATACAAAGGTGAACCTAAGTTAAGGTATGCCCATAGTTATTCTCACATTGAAAGTCAATAACTGTTCATTGTTCAATAACTAAAACCTCTGAAAACATTTCCAATCAGATTTGTTTCCCCTTATCTGTCTTTCTAAGGTGGTCTTCCTCAACATCCCAACAGCACAGAATGATCTAGCCAAAATACCCCACCAAAAGAGTTTTTATTCTCTGGTAGCTGCCAAATCATAGCCATTTGACTGTAATTTCAGAAGTAATGACAGGCCTTAGGACTATCATTACAGTAGTTCAGGAAAGAAAGTCTAAACTGGGATTTTTGCTGTGCATGTGTAGGACCAATCTAATTTACAGTTAGTGCAGTCAGGAACCCTGACCAAGCTGTCTAACGTGCCCTCTCCATTTCTGGTTGACTACGAAGTGCAAAGATTAGTACTCGTGCCAGGTCAGCTAGAGTGACATGAGTCTGACCTTTCTCCGTAACAGGAAGGAGGCAGTGCTTCCACAGCCTCTTCCTATATGAGCTCTTTGCAGGGTGTATAACATATCTTTACCAAAACATTACTGCCAAGGGTTGCCATTTTAGAGAAAACATATAAATGGCCCAATAATGGGTTTCTTCATGCTCAATGAAAGCTGGTAAAAGGAACTTTGTGTCCTTGTTGTCTAATGTACTGGAAGTAGAGTGCCTTCTTGACCTTTGTAATGTCATTCATATCTCTCAAACATGATACAGCCAGGTTAAGAATTCAAGAAAATATTGTTTGTAGAAATCCATGGTAACTGTGTTGTCTCATCTGGCCAGTCTGGGACCAAATGTGTAGTCTACCACCCATTCACATTGATCTAAATGGGAATAAGGAATCAGGATTTACTCATTCCTTGTGCATGTGGAGCTGGCCCAGCTGGCTGAGTCAGCGGCACTAGTCTCAGGGTAGTCACTGCTTTATCAAGCCCTCCTTTGTGAAATCTTGGGTTTCAGTACAAGTGGGGTTAATAATATCACCTCAGCCTCACGGCTGTTTACAGAACAAGGAGATGATGTTCATGAATATACTTATACATAAATAATTTGAAAGCAGAGTATTCCGACCTAGAGGAGACTGCGGCTTTTGTTATTCTAAAGTATGTATATCAAAGCAAAGGGAAGTTCTATTTTTAGTTTTTTAAGGAACCTCCATACTGTTCTCCACAGTGGCTGTATCAATTTACATTCCCACCAACAGTGCAAGAGTGTTCCCTTTTCTTCACACCCTCTCCAGCATTTATTGTTTCTAGATTTTGTGTGTGTGTGTGTGTGTGTGTGTGTGGTATGCGGGCCTCTCACTGTTGTGGCCTCTCCCGTTGCGGAGCACAGGCTCCGGACGCGCAGTCCCAGCGGCCATG
>NC_041224.1:101857965-101865888 GCF_002837175.3 Physeter macrocephalus | reverse complement strand
GTTCCCTTTTCTCCACACCCTCTCCAGCATTTATTGTTTCTAGAGTTTTTGATGATGGCCAATCTGACCGGTGTGAGATGATATCTCATTGTCGTTTTGATTTGCATTTCTCTAATGATTAATGATGTTGAGCATTCTTTCATGTGTTTGTTGGCGATCTGTATATCTTCTTTGGAGAAATGTCTATTTAGTTCTTCTGCCCATTTTTGGATTGGGTTGTTTGTTTTTTTGTTATTGAGCTGCATGAGTTGCTTATAAATTTTGGATATTAGTCCTTTGTCAGTTGCTTCGTTTGCAAATATTTTCTCCCATTCTGAGGGTTGTCTTTTGGTCTTGTTTATGGTTTCCTTTGCTGTGCAAAAGCTTTTAAGTTTCATTAGGTCCCATTTGTTTATTTTTGTTTTTATTTCCATTTCTCTAGGAGATGGGTCAAAAAGGATCTTGCTGTGATTTATGTCATAGAGTGTTCTGCCTATGTTTTCCTCTAAGAGTTTGATAGTGTCTGGCCTTACATTTAGGTCTTTAACCCATTTTGAGTTTATTTTTGTGTGTGGTGTTAGGGAGTGTTCTAATTTCATACTTTTACATGTAGCTGTCCAGTTTTCCCAGGACCACTTATTGAAGAGGCTGTCTTTTCTCCATTGTATATTCTTGCCTCCTTTATCAAAGATAAGGTGACCATACGTGCCTGGGTTTATCTCTGGGCTTTCTATCCTGTGTGACCCAGCAATCCCACTACTGGGCATATACCCTGAGAAAACCATAATTCAAAGAGTCATGTACCAAAATGTTCATTGCAGCTCCATTTACAATAGGCAGGACATGGAAGCAACCTAAGCGTCCATCATTGGATGAATGGATAAAGAAGATGTGGCACATATATACAATGGAATATTACTCAGCCATAAAGGAAATGAAATTGAGATATTTGTAGTGAGGTGGATGGACCTAGAGTCTGTCATACAGAGTGAAGTAAGTCAGAAAGAGAAAAACAAATACCGTATGCTAACACATATATATGGAATCTGAGAAAAAAAAAAAAAGAAAAGGTCATGAAGAACCTAGGGGTAAGATGGGAATAAAGAAACAGACCGGTCTTCCCTGGTGGCGCAGTGGTTGAGAGTCCGCCTGCCGATGCAGGGGACACGGGTTCGTGCCCCGGTCCGGGAGGATCCCACATGCCGCGGAGCGGCTGGGCCTGTGAGCCATGGCCGCTGGGCCTGCGCGTCCGGAGCCTGTGCTCCGCAACGGGAGAGGCCACAACAGTGAGAGGCCCGCGTACAGCAAAAAAAAAAAAAAAAAAAAAAAGAAACAGACCTACTAGAGAATGGACTTGAGGATATGGGGAAGTGGAAGGGTAAGCTGTGACAAAGTGAGAGAGTGGCATGGACATATATACACTACCAAACGTAAAACAGATAGCTAGTGGGAAGCAGCCACATAGCACAGGGAGATCAGCTCGGTGGTCTGTGACCACCTAGAGGGGTGGGATAGGGAGGGTGGGAGGGAGGGCGACGTAAGAGGGAAGAGATATGGGAACATATGTATATGTATAACTGATTCACTTTGTTATAAAGCAGAAACTAACACACTCTTGTAAAGCAATTATACTCCAATAAAGATATTAAAAAATTAAAAAATAATAAATTTATAGGAATTTGAAAAAAAAAAAAGCAAAGGGAAGGCTGATTCCTAAAAATGTAGTGAGCATGCTTCTTTGACTCTCTGGTACCTATTTCCTCTTTTTGGCAACAGCCTGGATTTGGTTCGTCTCTTCCTGCCCTCCACTCAGGCCAAGTGTTGGGATGGGGCTCTACCACTATCTCTGCAATGGAGTTTGTGCTAAAGGCCTGAGCCAATCTGTGGGTGGTACTTCCCTGGTCAAAAGGACTGGAGGGAGGAAAAAAACTTAAATGTATACATGTTCATACAAGCTTTTACAAATGTAGGGTTTGAACCCAGTTCATTGATTTGGGTAGGCTTTTCATCTGTTATCCTTATTAGAGAGAACAGGATTTATGATCTCAAGGTTCTAGGCACATCTGCTAAAATTAGTAGCTTACTGTTAGAAACCATGTAATACATTTTGTTTGACAGAATATAGGCATATATACTGCTAACAATATTAAATAACAATCTAGATTGGGGTACCTTTATAAAACTCAATTGCTAAATAATAGCTCTGTGCAAGATATTCAATTTTATTATTCTGGAATAATCCCAAGGAGAAAGAATCCTGAGGAGATGCTTTAAAATCAAATATGAATGTAATTAATAATATTTTTCAGTGATACTATTTCCTTATTTTTATTTAAAAATTAGTAGATATCCTGCTAAAAATTGTTGTTTTTGTGACTGAATATATTATTTCTTTAATTCTAAAAAGCCAATCAAAGCAACTTTTATAGTCATGAGCAGAATATGAGACAATGCCATTAATTATGCTCCAAAAATTAAAAGAGCCTATCATTTCATTCACACTAGGCTAAAGTTTGGTTTTGTTCTAATTTTTTTAACCTTTTTGTTGTGAAATATAACATACATACAAAAAGCCCATGCAAAGATGTAAAGTTCAATGATTTTTCATAAACCGAACATCTGTGCGCTACATCAAGAATTAGTATGTTGCCTGTGCCCTACACATGCCCCCTCATTTCCTTTCCCAATCACTACTCCTTCCTTTTCATAGTCATTATCCTGATTTTTATGGTAAGGGTTTTTTTTTTTGGTAACTTTATGTTTAAGTATGCATCCCTAAACCCTATAGTTTATTTATCCCTGTTTTTAAAATTTTATTTAAATGGAATTATACAGTATATCTTCTTTTGTACCTAGATTTTCATTCAATATTGTCTTGTGAGATTCATGCATGTTGTTGTGTATAACTCTAGTTTGTTTATTTTTGTTGACGTATTTTCAATATTCCTGAATGACATTTTAACAGTTTCTAGTTTTTGTCTACTACTAAAGTATACAGTATTGCAAAGAACATTCCTATAGTTGCTATAAATAATCTTATATGTGTTTTTTGAAACACAGACATGCATTTTTCTTGGTTATATGTCCGGGGTGGAATTGTTGGGTTTTTAGTAGGTGAAAAGGCAAACTAGGATCTCAAGCCCATGTCTCTATAACTCCAAAACCAATACAAGGCACTCAGTTTCTAGTATATACCATATTAAAATAATAGAAATAGAGATTAATAGATTATATTTTGATAAAGTTGTGTTTTGCCCTTGGCATATCAAAACAACTCACTTTAAATAATAATGATAAATAATGTCAGTAATTTTCTTCAATATTAGAGAGGGCAAAAGACTTAATACTGAGCAAAACCAGGGAGGTGATTTTCTTGGGTACTGATATCAATCATATCAGAGAAATTTCTGAGGTTTTCATCTCTCCTGTTCTTAAGACAGACAAATGCAGTGAGCCAATGTGTGTTTAGCGTTTTATATTTTAAGAAATCAGTACAAGCAAAGTCTTGTAGGTTTACATTTGAAGTACATATGTCCCTTGGTCTCAGGGTCTTGGACATTTAAACTGAACTAGCTACAAGCCAAATAAAGAGAGTTATGATCCCCCTTCAGGAATTACGTCAAGTTTGCTTGGCTCGTGAAATAACTAGTCAGTAAAGACAACTGCTACCTGAGCCCTAATCTCATAGAACTGTCATCTGCAAGTCTTTGGATCCACTATTTTCATATGAGATGCTCTGTAATTTTTTAATGGAATTCAAACTGTTATCATTTCATGCATCTTTTGGAGGGTCACCTTATCCTTGCAAGAAACCCAGACTTAAAGTTGCCAGAAAAAATACAGGACACCAGTTAAATTAGAATTTCAGAGAAACAATGAAAAATTTTTTGGTATAAATATGCAATATTTTTATTTGCTCAATCTGGCAACCCTACCCACGCATAAGCTTTTTCATGCTAATCGGTGTCTACTGTTTCCATACACTTTTAACTGTCTCATAATAAACAGTAGGAAATATGAATTAAAAGGTCATGTTCTCCTTACTGTTCTTGATCTAATGGCAAAATAACAGAGCTGACTTTGAATATTGTCTCCTTTGACAACTTCAACATTCATGTTAAAAGATCTTCAGAAATGGGGCTTTCCTGGTGGCGCACTGGTTGAGAATCCGCCTGCCGATGCAGGGGACACGGGTTCGTGCCCCGGTCCAGGAAGATCCCACATGCAGTGGAGCGGTTAGGCCCGTGAGCCATGGCTGCTGAGCCTGTGCGTCTGGAGCCTGTGCTCCGCAACGGAAGAGGCCACAACAGTGAGAGGCCCACGTACCACAAAAAAAAAAAAAAAAAAGATCTTCAAAAATGATATCTAGAATTTACTAATATATAAGCCATATGTCAGATGGAAGCCTCCATGCCTCTAGGAAATTAATGAACTTGACTTCATCACTGCTCTCTCTCCACTCTCCCAGTGAAACGGAAAATATAAACTCCTTGTCAAGATTTCAGAACATTCCTGAGGACTTGACTTCATGACGCCTTCTCCCCCGGGCTCCTGTCTCCTTGTTTATTAACTCAAATGTTCCCCCATAGAGACCCCCCAATAATACTCAACCTCCTTTCAACTTCTACTAAAAATATCCATGAATGCAAATTTTTCACAAGGAGAGTAAAGTTAACTTTACATAAGATGGCTTTCTATAACAACAATGCAAACAACTTAAATAGTAATATTTTTGTTTGTTTTTAAAATAATAATAGTACTCATAATATTCCTGTACCATTGAAACTCCTGACTTCCATGGGGTTTTTCTACATTCACCTAGTCCAGGACTCTCACCACTTTACACAATTCAGGACAAAATTTTTTCTCCCCTTGCCTCATTGACTTCTAAGCCCTCAGAGAGCTTATCTTCTACCATGTGTATTTCAAAATATATATAAATATAAAAATAAAACGTATTAATATTTATACAAAAAGAAAGTATGTGTTAAAGTTGTTTGCAAATAAAAAGTTTTATTTTAAAATAAACTTTGATATTAGCTGTCAAAATACCAACATTTCACCTTCTTATTTTATAAAATTAATATAATTACACTCTTGTATATGGATGTAGGAGGAATAATTTGCTATAATTTTTCTGGATAATAATTTGGAGATAAGCATAAAATGAGTAAAAATGTATACTTCCTCTGATCTAGAATTTCCACTTACAAAAATTCATCCCAAGGAGATAATTATGGATAGGTATAAAAAATTCACTTTATGGATATAAACTGTATTATTGTTTGTAATAGTGAAAAATCATAAACAATGTAAATATCTAATGATAGGGGAGTGACTAAATTAATAATTTTCATTCACAAAGTGAAATACTATTAAGCTATTAAAATGTCAGGTAGAGTAACATTTAATTATAATATGAGAATATATTTTGATACATTATTAAGTGGAAAAAAGAAGTAGGTTTCAAAATACTCATAAAATATAATACCAATTCTTTTAAAATCTCACCCAAAACATACAAGTTATATATCAAATTAACATTAGTCACCTCTGATGATGAAATAAAATTCAATTTACATTTTCTTCTTAGAGTTTTCCAATATTTTCTAAATTTTTTATAATATATATAGTTCTCTTATAAAAATTAATTAATAATAATTACATTCTGATGAAGAGGCATATGACTTTTTAACATTATTCAATTTTCAGAGGTTTCCATTCCCTGTTTATCTTTAAATAATAATATTAATGTTGTGATCCCCTTTTTTTCAGAAGAATAATGCCTACTTTTACTAATACAAAAAAATTTCAAGTTATTATTAGCACATACACTTTATTTTACATGACATGAATTATGCGTGTTAAAGCATCAACAAAACATATGAGTAGACAGGGACTTAGCTTATTGTGAATGAATTATAAAATGTACATTTATTTCCTAAACAAAAAGATGTTATTTAAGAACTCTTCATGGCCAGCTGTCCATAATTTCATTCATTCAACAAAATTTTGAGCACCTGCCATGCACCAAGCAAAATTTACACACCAAAAAGATAACAACAGCAAAAATCAAAGTTCTTTTTCTCACAAAACTTATAATAAGAGATGACAAGCACTACAAATATATATATATATTATTTACAATATAAGTTCTATATATTTACACACATATATATCTATACTCACATATATATATGTGAGTATAGATATATATATATATATATATATACACACACAGATATACATTTGACAGCTAAGTGCTATATGGAGAAGTAAAGCAGGAAGCAGGGTGTAGACGCAGAGTAGGAAGGATTCTTACTACTTCACATTAGGCCGTCAGGAAAGGCCCCCTCATAAGGTGACACTTGAGCTGAGAACAAAATGCAGATATCAGTGTAGAGAATTTGACAAATGCAAAGGCTCAAAGAAGAGCAAGGAGTCCCGCTGAAGTGGAATTAGAAAGGAGGAGACAACTGTATGCATTTTTACAATAAACTCACTGTTTACAGGCTCTGAGTAATTTAAAAGCTACTTTTATTTTCCTTTCAATACCTCTTGGTAGGCAGTGTCTATTTCCACTAGTCTTCATGACTCCTCTCCTAAAAATAGATAATTGTTTTCTCTTTCTACCCCATTCGGCTATCATTTACCATACTCAACAGTGTCTTCTCTTAGTAGCAAAAAGCATGCCCTCACAATCATAATATTTACTTTATATATTTGGTTTATATATTTGGCTTTGAACTGCTTCAGAGTGAATTACCAAAATAAAATTCATGGAGTTGAATAGGTTATAATACATAAAACAGGAACAGTCATTAGTAAGCATAATGATTTAAAAATACCAGGGTAAAATCACATAAACTCATTAAAAGAATACAACCACTGAAGATGGCAGTGTGGGAAGAGGTGGAGTTAGCGTCTCCCCACGATTAGGGTGCCACTGCCGGCCGCTGGTGGGGGACTCTTCCTCCAAGGAGATGGCAAGAACCCCAAAGTGAACCGGTAGGGCACAGGGGGACCAAGGGAGGAGGAGAAGTGCAGGCTAGACACAAACTGAAAGTGAAGGAATGGAAAAAGATATGCCATGCAAATGGAAATCAAAAGAAAGCTGGAGTAGCAATACTCATATCAGATAAAATAGACTTTAAAATAAAGACTGTTACAAGAGATAAGGAGGGACACTACATAGTGATCAAAGGGTCAATCCAAGAAGAAGATATAACAATTATAAATGTTTATGCACCCAACATAGGAGCACCTCAAAACATAAGGCAAATGCTAACAATCATGAAAGGAGAAATGGACAATAACACAATAATAGTAGGGGACCTTAACACCCCATTTACACCAATGGACAGATCATCCAAATAGAAAATAAATAAGGAAACACAAGCTTTAAATGACACAATAGACCAGATAGATCTAATTAATATGTATAGAACATTCCACCCAAAAGTGGCAGAATACACTTTCTTCTCAAGTGCACATGGAACACTCTCCAGGATAGATCACATCTTGGGTCACAAATCAAGCCTCAGAAAATTTAAGAAAATTGAAATCGTACCAAGCGTCTTGTCTGACCGCACCACTATGAGATTGGAAATCAGTTACAGGAAAAAACTGTAAAAAACACAAATACATGGAGGCTAAACAGTGCACTACTAAATAACCAAGAGATCACTGAAGAAATCAAAGAAGAAATTTAAAAATACATAGAAACAAATGACAATGAAAACACGATGACCCAAAACCTATGGCATGCAGCAAAAGCAGTTCTAAGAGGGAAGTTTATAGCAATTCAATCTCACCTCAAGTAACAAGAAAAATCTCAAATAAACAATCTAACCTCACACCTAAAACAACTAGAGAAAGAAGAACAAAGAAAACCCAAAGTCAGTGGAAGGAAAGAAATCATAAAGATCAGAGCAGAAATAAATG
>NC_041224.1:101753230-101857812 GCF_002837175.3 Physeter macrocephalus | reverse complement strand
CAACCACAAAGAATGGACAAATTCTTGGAAAGGTACAATTTTCCAAGACTGAACCAGGAAGAATTAGAAAATAAAAACAGACCTATCACAAGTAATGAAATTGAAACCATAATTTAAAATCTTCCAACAAACAAAAGTCTGGGACCAGTTGGCTTCACAGGAGAAGTCTATCAAACATTTAGAGAAGAGCTAACACCGATCCTTCTCAAACTCTCCTCAAAAATTGCAAAGGCCCGCATACCACAAAAAAAAAAAAAAAAAAAAAAAAAAAAAAAAATTGCAAAGGGAGAAACACTTCCAAATTCATTCTATGAAGACACCATCACCCTGATACCAAACCAGAAAAAGATATCACACAGACAAAAAAATTATAGACCAATATCACTGATGAACACAGATGCAAAAGTCCTCAACAAAATATTAGCAAACAGAATCCAACAGCACATTAAAAGGATTGTACACCATGATCAAGTGGGATTTATCCCAGGGATGCAAGGATTCTTCAGTATATGCAAATCAATCAATGTGATACACCACAATAACAAATTAAGGAATAAAAACCATATGATCATCTCAGTAGATGCAGTAAAAGCTTTTGACAAAATTCAACACTGATTTACGATAAAATCTCTCCAGAAAATGGGCATAGAGGGAACCTACCTCGACATAATAAAGGCCATATATGACAAACCCACAGCAAGCATCATACTCAATGGTGAAAAACTGAAAGCATTTTCACTAGGATCAGGAACAAGACAAGGATGTCCACTCTCGCCACTATTATTCAACATATCATTGGAAGTCCTAGCCACAGCAATCAGAGAAGAAAAAGAAATAAAAGGAATACAAATTGGAAAAGGAGAAGTAAAACTGTCACTATTTGCCAATGACATGATACTATACATAGAAAATCCTAAAGATGCCACCAGAAAACTACTATAACTAAGCAATGAATTTGGTAAGGTTGTAGGATACAAAATTGATGCACAGAAATCTCTTGCATTCCTATACACTAACAATGAAAAATCAGAAGGAGAAATTAAGGAAACATTCCCATTTACCACTGCAACAAAAAGAATAAAATACCTAGGAATAAACCTGCCTAAGGAGGCAAAAGACTTGTACTCAGAAAATTATAACACACTGATGAAAGAAATCAAAGATGACATAAACAGATGGAGAAATATACCATGTTCTTCAATTGGAAGAATCAATATTGGGAAAATGACTATACTACCCTAAGAAATCTACAGATTCAATGCAATCCCTATCAAACTACCAATGGCATTCTTCACAGAATTAGAACAAAAAAATCTTACAATTCATATGGAAATATAAAAGACCCCAAATAGCCAAAACAATCTAGAGAAAGAAAACAGAATTGGAGGAATCAGGCTCCCTGACTTCAAACTATACCACAAAGCTACAGTAATCAAGACAGTATGGTACTGGCATAGAATGCCAGATGATACATTGGTACAATGTACAATTCTATCCTGTACAATGGTACAGGATAGAATGCCCAGAGATAAACCCACACACATATGGGCACCTAATTTATGACAAAGGAGGCAAGAACATACAGTGGAGAAAAGACAGCCTCTTCAATAAGTGGTGCTGGGAAAACTGGACAGCTACATGTAAAAGAATGAAATTAGAACATTACCTAACACCATACACAAAAATAAACTCCAAGTGGATTAAACTTAAATGTAAGACCAGATGCTATAAAACTTTTAGAGGAAAACATAGGAAAAACACTCTTTGACATAAACCATAGCAAGATCTTTTTTGACCCACTGCCTAGAGTAACAGAAATAAAAACAAAAATAAACAAATGGGACTTAATTAAACTTAAAAGTTTTTGCACAGCAAAGGAAACCATAAACAACACAAAAAGACAACCCTCAGAATAGGAGAAAATATTTGCAAATGCAACAACAAACAAAGGATTAATCTCCAAAATATACAAACAGTTCATGGAGCTCAATATCAAAAAAACAAACAATCCAGTTAAAAAATGTGTGTAAGACCTAAATAGACATTTCACCAAGGAAGACATACAGATGGCCAAGAGGCACATGAAAATATATTCAACATCACTAATTATTAGATGAATGCAAATCAAAACTACAATGAGGTATCACCTCACACCGGTCAGAATGGCAATTATCAAAAAAGCTAGAAACAATAAATGTTGGAAAGGGTGTGCTGAAAAGGGAACCCTCCTACACTGTTGGTGGGAATGTAAATTGATACAACCACTATGGAAAACAGTATGGAGGTTCCTTAAAAAACTAAAAATAGAACTACCATATGACCCAGCAATCCCACTACTGGGCATATACCCTGAGAAAACCATAATTCAAAAAGAGACATGCACCACAATGTTCATTGCAGCACTATTTACAATAGCCAGGACCTGGAAGCAACCTAAGTGTTCATCAACAGATGAATAGATAGAGAAGATGTGGCACATATATACAATGGAATATTAGCCATAAAAAGAAGCGAAACTGAGTTATTTGTAGTGAGGTGCAGGGACCTAGAGTCTGTCATACAGAGTGAAGTAAGTCAGAAAGACAAAAACAAATACTGTATGCTAACACATATATATGGAATATTTTTAAAAAATGGCACTGATGAACCTGGTTGCAGGGCAGGAATAAAGAGGTAGACATACAGAATGGACTTGATGACATGGGGTGGGAGGGCGAAGCTGGGGTGAAGTGAGAGTAGCATCAACATATATACATTACCGATGTAAAATAGTTGGCTGGTGGGAAGCAGCAGCATAGCACAGGGAGATCAGCTCAATGCTTTGCGATGACCTAAGGGGTAGGATAGGGAGGATGGGAGGGAGGCTCAAGAGAGAGGGGATATGGGGACATGTGCATGCATATGGCTGATTCGCTTTGTTGTGCAACAGAAACTAACACGGTATTGTGAAGCAATTATACTCCAATAAAGATCTATTTAAAAAGAAAAAAGAATACAACCACTAATCTGGAAGCCAAAAGCAGATTTCACTCTTTTTCTAAAGGTTATCTTGCAGAGAAAATTCATTAAGATTGGGAGAAGATAGGGTATTCTTCGGTGCCAAGTTCTTGACAAAAAAGATTCTGCTTTCTGTTCTCCTGAGACTCCACAACATGAAAGCAATATACAACGAACTTGGCTTCTCAGTTACAAATGTTTGGTCAATTGCTGTACATCACAAAGTAGAGCTCTTCTCAATTCCTAGAAATTTCTAGTGAGCCAGACCTCACCTGTTTCCTTGCTCCTTATTTTGAGCTACAAAGCTCCTCTCAGGCTGAGTCAACATCCAATTATGACTCTTTGTGACTAAGTATAACTTTGCCCACTGAAATTGAAAAATGACCTGATGATCTATTAGCCATTTATGGCCACTTTTTGAAGTCTGGCATCTGTGCCCAGATAGTTGGTTATCCTCAGAATAGCTTTCCTATAATGAATTATTTTGAATGATATTTCACCATTATATGCAGTTTTATGTGCACTCATTATGATGGATTGTAAGGGTGTGCTCATCTGTATTTCCCCATCAGGAAAGCAAGAAAATGAAGCTATCATTTGGGTTCACCAGTTCAGTCCTCTTAGCCAAAGGGGTTCTTTAAAGTTTGGATTTTGTAAAACAACAAAATGATTCATTTAAAAGGACTGAACCTACACTATGGAATCAACCATAGACAGATTATTAACTATTTATCTGAAGGAGAAAAAGCAAGACATAATTCTGGATATAAGTAGAGATGGGGAACTTCGGTGGGTAACTGCTGAGTGAACTCTGCTCTAGGTTTTGGTATAAGCCTTCATGGGTGTGGCAGAGGGTCACATGTCTGTCCTGTGATTGTGTGGACTCTCTTCATTTTCCTAATTCTGTGTTATATCCTTTTACATCTTGTGCAGATTAGAACTGTGAAAACTTCAATTCTTTCTTTTGGACTTATCAAAGATGCCCTCTGAAACTTCTGTTAACACTTTCTACACCTATAGTTGTAGAAGTTTCCTTAGTGTTCAGAGAAAAGAGACATCTTCTGGACTATACTGCTGTGTGGAATACTCTTTGCCGTTTCCCAAGAGACATTTGTTTTATAATTCTTACTGGCCACCTGGCGGTATGCTTAGAATAAAAAGCAAATCCCTTTGGTCAGATTACAACTTTAGTAGAGTTTTGCATTTAGCTATTTCATTCCTAACTAAGTGAGAGCCACAAAAGCATGGCTGAACTGTTTAGAGATGGGTCTACACAAAGATTAATGAAACAAAGACTTGTCAAAGATTCAAGTTTGGGACTCTCAGCAAGTATGCCTTGCTGACTCCTCATAACCCAAAGTGTACTGCCACATTAATTCACAATCGAGCCAAGCTTCCTATGTTACCTTCATTGTGCTTTATTTATTGAGTAAACTAAAATGTGAGTGCCTACAGTTCAGTGAGCCCCCTATTTAGTTTTTGAAAAAGATGGACATGGATTCTGGCCTCATAAAGCTTATGATCTATCTTATGTGTTCATGACATTTTCTTGTGTTATTTAGACATGTAGACAAAAAACAGAATTTTGAAAGCTACAACAAAATGAGTAGGTAATGAATGCCCTAAGATTTTCCTAGAGATACTATAGTTTTATTGATAAAACAGTTTATATGAGATTCTTTTCAGGTTCTAGGTATCTGTCCAAATGTCTAGGATATTATTTACTTGAAATATACCAGTATTTTACTTGTATCTGCCTGGTGAAATGAAGTCTGTTTTTTATATCTCCAAAGAAGTCTTGCAGAATATTTTTCAGTTTAAATAGTTCATGATGTCAGCATGTCAGAAGTTTAAATTTACACAGTTAGGAGTCTTTCTAATGGGGCTCAATAGGACATGTATTCAAGCAGAATTTTGCCAACTTTAACCTAGAGATTTATAGTAAAAGTTTACTATATTTATTTAATGCGAGAGAATGTGAATTGGCAATACATTATTCCATACGTTATATATTTATGATGTCTGCTTATCCAGAGCTCACAGCCCAATTACAACTCTAGCCAGAGACCTTGTTTTTGGATTCATGTTTTCTCCTGGTGTACAACTGTAAACCACAAATGAAGTTTCTAATGTTAGACAAGGTGTATCCATTAGTTCTGCTAAAAAGCCCTAACCACTGGAGCTCATTGATTTCTAGTTTCATATATCTTTAATGAGGAGATTAAATACTTGTTTAGGAAGCAGAGCCTAGCTTAAGTGGTGTTTGTTCCTTCAGCGTGTACAGTTGAAGACCTCCATCATCTCTCCCATGACGAGTCTATTTACCCTAAAACATAAACTTAAAGTACTTCTGTAATTGTGTAAAATGAGCATATCATAATCATTTTAAAAGAATTCAAAATTAATAAACCACAGGAGAGGCAGCAAATATTTCTAAGTGTCTGATATCTGAGCATATCTTCTAGGCTATCTATTATTAATTCTCCATAAATGTCTAGCAAAACACCAAGTCCAGTTCTCAAGTGAGGACAAAATATCTTGGTCACGAATTGGTCAAGACTGATGTTGACTACGGGGTTGGCTGCTGTTGACTTGGGGTAAGAGAAATTCTTAACTCAAGGCCAAAAGTATGCTACCTACTTCTCCTGGGTCAAAAATAATTAAACACTGGTCAGTGCTTAGAATATTCCTTAAGTATATAATAACTATAAAGTAACTGCAGTGAAAGATTATAACAATTCACTACTGGCGAACTAAACAGAAGTGTGAACAGAATAAGGAGTATCAAGCCACACTGCCCGGCTGATTATGCATTGTAACACTAAGTATAATATGCTGCAAGTCCTTTAAAATAGGATCAAGCAGAGTGATATTAGCATTTTCTGCATGCAGAGCCTTTTGTGTGTGGTAAGCAAACCATACTCTAAGAGATGTGCTGAAGGTCCCTAGGTAATCTAACCAGACAGTGGGAAGAGAAGATCAATTGATTGCTCACTCTACTTTAAAGGAAGCAAAGTTTTCTCCTTCAGGGAAGAACAGAGAGAAGATGGTAATCGGGGAGTGAGGGGCGTATGGAGAAAATGGAAGAAGCATGATCATCCAGTGAAGACTAAATTAGTTGAAATGTATCTGGCTCCCTTAGAAAACGTTTTATCACACCTTTAACAATGTTGTGATTGGTTCTCCATAATACTGAAGCAATTACTCATAATTTCTGAGTCCAAATTTTTTTTATTTTAATCATCTATATACTTCTAAAATGGGTCATTTAAAGAAGTTTATTTAGAGGCTATAGCACCAAGATAAGAATGTGATAGGAGGTGCAAAAAATAATAATTCTCAGTCTGGGAGGGGGGAAAATATTCGTAACAAATACAGAGAAAGGTAATATCCCCAATATGAGGAAATCTTTAAAAATCACTAAGAATAACACAAACATCCTCCAAGAAAAATAGGTAAATGACAGGATTATGAGCAAAGAACATGAAAAAAGTCTAAAGCTAATAAGCATATTTTAAAACATTAAACCTCTCATACTTTTATAGAGCATTTCTAAAAAAACTACTTGACAATATATATCAGAATCCTTAAAATATTCAGAACTTTTGGCCAAATAATGCCAGCTGTAGCAATTCATCCAAATAAAATAATTAGAATTATTTCTACCTATAGAGAAACTGTATACCAAGAGGTTTGGGAAATTCTAAATGTCTAACAGAAAAGGAATACTGAAATAAACTATGGTGTATTCATTTAATGAAATATTCTTCAGCCACTAAAATTACATTGAGTAACAATTTTAATGATATGAGAAAATGCTCATGATATAACCTATGTGAAGAAAGCACTTATTTATAGAATGATTATTATTATGAAAAAATATACATAGAAAAAAAGAGAAGGAAATATCTCAATATTTTAACAGTGGTAATATCAACAGTGTGGAAATTTATCTGTAATTTTTTTCTTTATAACTTCCTTTTTTTCCCTAAGTTTTCTAAAATAAGCATGTGCTAGTTCTAATTTGTTTTTAAGAAAAAAATAACAGCAACCAAAATGTCTAAGAAATACATTAATCCTCTAAGGAGAGCAGAAACACAGTTAAATCTGACAAGTGTCTGACAATATCCCAAGAATGTTTGTGAAATCAAAGTATTACTTTAGCTAAAATAAATCATTGAGCTACTAGGAGAGTCTGGATGTTCAAAAATAAAATATTCCTACACCACGAAGATTTTGCTTATGTTCATAAAATTTTTCTACATGTAAAATATTAAATACCCTCCACTTTAATTCCTGCTCATCCCAGAAATCATTTTCAGTGGACACAATAAATCAGGAGAACTTTTTTCCTCTGATACACATAGATAGACTAAATCTGTTATCGTGTATAGTGAATCAATGTGCCACAGTTTGGCATAAAAGAACTACTAGGCATTGAGGGCCCATTACAAGTCATCTATTTATTTTCAAATACAATGTTTGGGTTATGTTTGGAGGAGATATATGTTCACCATGTTTCCTAAGGGGAAAGCTTCAAAAGGTGATCTGCAACGAACTGGCTGCATAGCTAGTGCAACAACGCAGGTTCAAAATTCTCCACTTCTAACAGGCGTGATTGATCCAGAGGTAGGGACTGTGCAGTGGTTCAACATTCATGTTTAATCTTTGCACAGGTTTCAAGTAGCCTTAATTTTGTCCTCATTTTCTTCTGTCTCCTCATTGAGCTAATAACACTTTAGAAGATGACTCAGAAAATTATCTTTTGCATGCCCTACAGGCATAACAAAAATGCCCTTTTCTACTGAGACCTGACCCCTAATATTTTTTTAGGCAAGACCTTGAGAGAGGTAGAAAATTGAGAGGGTGAAGAGGAAAATCTTCAAAAGCAGCATGCCTCTAAATTGATACCATGTAAACCTCTCCTAGCATCAGGAAACCACTGCTGGGGGTAAATGAAATGAATTCACTGGGGCATCTAATCCTATTCCTGGAACATTTAAAGAAGTTAAATGCACTGGAGAGCAAACAAACTTCAAAGCAATCATTACACCCCAAACACTGTTGCTTGTGTGGCTGAAATCTTTATGAGATTATCTCCCCACAGGGACAGAAGTTAAACACAGCCAGAACCACTTTGAATCTGTCGGGAGGATACCCATTTACTGGCTGAGAATCAGGGCAAATGCACCTAATTCCCAGTGTAGCTCTGCCCCAGACCCAGACGTCACCCACTGAGCCTAATACTCAACTCCACTCTGCAGCCTTGGTTTCTCAGCTTGGAAACCATATCAGCACTGACAACACTGGACCAGCATAAAAATGCAAAGTTCTTGCCTTCACTGGACAAGAATTAAATGCTGGATGGTATATATTGAACCAATATTATAAAAAAGCCTAAGAGATTTTAGTTGTTTTTTTGTTTTTTTCAAGTATATAAAAAATGATGAGCAAAGATAGAAAATGTGTTGTTAGGGTTTTTTTCTGTCAACTTTTACTCAAGTCAAATATTCCCCCAATTTATCTTCCTTCCTTATCCCAGATCTTAAATTTATAATGCAAATATATCTCAGTTGTTAACCAATTTATGACTAAAACATCTGTTATTCTTAAACTAGAAAGGTGATTTTTATTTATGTGAGAAGGGCTTTAAAAACAGCAATATTAATTCATTCAACCAACGTTGACTTGCCTACTATAATACACAAGCAAAATTGATATTAATGGCTGTGAAGACATAAATTGAATGGAATCATTCCATCATGGGGCTCCAGTTCAATGGTGGGTATGATAAGGTAGTCAAATCTGAGGATTCCAGGTGTGTGTTCTAGGTACACAAAGGAAGAACTAGTAGATGGTGATGGAAGCTTGACTACATTTTCTTACCCTGATCTTTTCATTCCCCCAATTCTTAATTTCTGAAATTCCACATCTCCTGGATAAGTTTGTGTATCATTTTTCAGACTCATATTTCTGAGATTAAAGTTATTTCTATTTGATTTGTCTTTGTCAACTCACATTGAAAAATTTATGAGAACATAAATCAGTTTTTATTTATTCCCTGACCTGATGCTGCCAAATTAATTTGGTTCCCTCTGAACATCATGGCCGAGATGTTTCTCCATACCCTTAAAGAGACTGTTCCTCTTGAGAACAATGCTGGTACATCCTGGGTTCAGCTCTGTGGGGAAGCAGAGTGGCCTATTCAGGTATATGTATTTGTTGCTCCTTAATTTCATGACAGTATTTAATCCCGTTACCAGCGGCACCACAGTTGAAGCATATGGCTCAGCCAAGCTAACCAGTTACCTGGACCAGGTACTTAAAAATCTCAAGCTTAATGAAAAAGAAAAAAGAAAAACGAGAGAGAGAGAGAGAGAGAGCAGCAGAGAGACAAAGAGAAAGAGAGGGAGAGGGAGAGAGAGACAGGTTGGAAATAACCTTAAGAGGATGCAGAGCCCATCCAGTCCTTAGAATATTTTAAAATCTATTTTTCATTATGCCATTCCAGCAGGAAGCATCACCCCTCAAGCACATTTTATTAGTTCCCCAAAGATTTATTAGTTTGTTGCTTTGGGGTATAATTCTATCAGGCTATGTAGCAGAAAATTATAAGTAAGCTCACTGTGAAAGTACTGTAAGGATATTGTCTCCCATGTTCCAGGTCTCTCTCTGGGAATCCACAAGAGAAATTTATCCCTGGGCCTAGAACGGGAAAAAAAAATTAGAATATTCATGAGCAATGACCTGGTTTGTTTTTTATCTCACTAAACACTGTCAATTATAAAGCTGATTGAGTCTCCTTTAAGTTGGCTGCTCAAAACTTCAGAGCCACATCCATGGCCCAATTCACTCAAGAATACAAAACTCACAACATTTAATGCATACACTACTCGCAATTCCAATTTATTATCTTTCTAATATTCTTCTCCTTTACTCTATTCCTTCAACTATTTTAAATGTTGATTCTCTTTTGTTGGATCGGGTGTATCTTGTTAAATAATCTTAAATCTTGTATTGAGTATAATATTTATACAAAATAAAACCAATAATTAAATATCACCATTCTCAGAGATGGCCCTTTCCCTCTCATCCTTGGAAGACTCCAGCTTTTGTTTCCTATCTGACAATAATACTAATATTTGCCAATCCAGCAGAAAGTTTTATACAAATGAACTGGTGTAATAGGATGTTAACCTATAATAAGAGTTTGTCACATCACAGTCACAATATAGGAGATCTGCCATTGATTTTTCAGTAAACATGGAAAATAGTGAAAAATATAGTGTGTGTTCCTCAGCACTAAATTTTTCAGTGACCATTTTTCTTTTCTGTTGTTTTCTATTCTGCTTTCTTCAGGTGATATTTAACAAAATGCTCCCTTTTCTCAGTATATGAGTTTGTACTGACATGGCTAATAGGGCCCATACTGAAGTTGTCAACTGTTTTGCCATGAATGAATTTGTAAAGCTTGCCTTCATTTTCGAGTAAAGCATGAAAAGTAAATCAAATAGAAAAAAATATATATTGTGTCATGGAATTAAAGAGCAAGCATGGACCAAGCCTTCCCCAGTTCATTTAGGTTATTCAAATCTTTATAAGCCAAAGGATAGTTTCTTGACATCTCAAAAAGTGAACCTCAGAATATGGTTAAAGTGCATGGCAATTATTGGAAAGTTCTTTCCGTTTAGCCTAAGTTGTTCCTTCTGGAACTCAGGTACCTTTGCTTATTATTCTGTTCTCCTTTAACACACACACAAAAATAATCATTATTTCTAATTTGAACCATTTGGAGGGTCAGGTGTGATGAGGTCAGGATGTAATTAGAGAAGGCCTACTCTCTCTCATAGAAGATGGCAACTGCTCTGAAAAATTATTATAATCCACTGGTTCTTTGAGACGTGTAAAAGCTCAGGAACCTGATTTTGTCAGCAAGGGGAGAATTACTGGTCATGGGAAGATGTAATCAACAAAGTTCCCTGAGATTAACACATAAAACTGACTTCTCGGTGGCATGACTAATTATCTAACTAACATCATCTCTCTGTTCCTACGTACACAGGGCATCAGAAAATGGGAATACAGGGAATCTATTCTTCATTTAGTTGTTCCACAGATGTTGAACATCAAGGATGTAAAGAAACACAAGATACCAAGACAATAAGATGTATTCCCTGACCTTAAGAAATGTGTAGTCAACTAGGTAGACATAGGCATATAAACACAAATTTAATAATGATAGGGGCTATATTTGAAAGTCTGTTCATCTCCTCTTGCTTGATATAGTTAAAAATTAAAAATCTTTAATGACTCTCTATTGTCTAGAGAATAAAATCCAAATTATCCATGTTGGGATATCATGGGAGGCATGTATTTCCCATCTTATGTTCTTTATCTCCTTTCTACTTACTTTATACTTTTGCTAAGTAAACTGTATACTTTATTCAGTCAATCAGTCTGTAAATATGTATTAAACACCTACTGTGTGGCAAGTATTCTACTTATGATGGTAAACAGGAGAGAAGCCAAGAGACCATGCTTGTTCCCTCAGCCTCGAGAAGGTGATTCCTGTTCCATTTGATTGTTTAAAAGCTACTTAGTATTCAATGTGTAGCTCAAATTTCACTTCCTTCATTATATTGCCTGGAATCTACCCAGCTGAAAAAAATCGTGGCCTGTTACATATTCCAATCCTCAAGCCCACTTACTTTCTTGTAACACTTAATTACCTTCTAGTTATTTTTGCCTTCACTTTTCTACTACTATGTAAGTCTCCTGAGATCAGGATTTGTATAAGATTCATCTTGATTTCCTCCCAGCATTTTAAACACAGTAGTTGCACATAGAAGAAACGAACAGAACCAATTTCCTTCAGCATTTCTGGAGTTGCAAACCTAAAAATACAATGATTCAAGAAGACCTCATCACTAAGCTTTGGGCCATCTATAGCTAGAGCAGAATGTTTTTATTTTGTCAAAAAAAATTAACTTTGCTACTGTTCAAATATGCCATGTCATTTTGGTTTGTATTTGTATATTAAAATAAATGAAAGGTATTCTTGTTACTTGTTTTACAGCTTCTATTACAGAAAAGAAAATTTCTCTCTTTTTAATACCTGATATACAAATATGTTAGTAGATCATTTCCTCTCAAAAGCCACAGTGATTTTCATGGTCCTTTTCAGTAAATCATGCTAAGTATGCATCTCATAGGAAATGTATCTTTGAACAGATTTGATGCTCGGTTGGCTATTGGCTTTAAAAGGGTCCCAAGATATTCATTTCTGGATAGCTTTACACCTAAAGAAATTAAAATAGAGTGTCTTAGTTTCAAGTTGACCCAAGAGAAGAAGAAAACATGACCCCTAAGGAATTGTCATTTAGGCATTTATGACCAGATCAGTGTAAATTTTACTTTAGCACCTGCTGTTCTCTTTATGTCAGCATCTTGGAAATGACAAGGCCATGTGGCTCGGTGCCCACCTTGGAAATGTGTGCCTTAAATCCACCAGAAAACCCATATCAATGAAAGAGCCAGGACAGCATCTCCTCCTGAACACTTTTTCTAATTCCTTTATTTTCCTAGAGGTAAAACCTACTGCTTCAGACTAACGCTGTTTTCTGTGACTTCTTGTAGCCTGGTTGCCCTCTTCCTTTCCTAAATTTTATATTTGATACCCTTGGTTACAAAGAATTACTTCTTTTCTTTTGTCAGATAAGCTACAAAGTTGTCCTTTTATAACCATTTCCAAGTCTTTCTTGCTCCGGTCCACAGGATCTGATTAATTTCACCCATTTTCTAAGTGTTCTCTCTCAAATCAGTCTGGCAAATATGATATTCATGAGAACATTCTTGGGTTGTATGCCATTTGGGCTTGAACCCCAGTTAAATCGTAAATACTAGAAAATATGGGTCATCTATATTTTATATTCTTATTGACTAACTGCAGGCATGTTTTAAAATGTCCAGATGATGATCTTAATCCCACAAAGAATGTAACTTGTCCGGTTTACTTAGAAAAAAAATTGGTTATCTTCCAAAAACCTTAACCAATGATGAAGTTCATAGATGTTGGCATTACCCACCTAGAAAAGAGAAAGAGGTAGCCTTTAAAATGAAAAAGAACTTCTCTTTTTCTCTCTTTTAAAAAAAATTTTATTATGAGAGGCATTTCGGGAAGAGTGGCTTTAAATATCAACTTAGCCCTTCTTGCTGAATTAGGTAATACAGAAAGTAAAGAGAACTGACCTGTCAGGGGGGAAAAAGTTAAATTCAGTGAGAATAGAGTTTTTGGAAAGAGTAACTCTAGTTCTAACAGGATTTTATTCCAAGAATTTGAATACTTAAACTATTTAAAAGACTAGACACCTACATCCACAAAGAGTAGTTGCCAATTATCTGGTAAGTTGAACAGTTAGTTATCTGCTGAATTTAGCCAATTGGGAAAAAAAAAAAATTCTAGCCTCAAACTCCTACTTTCTCTTCAATAGTAGATTACTTTTACCTGAAATATCTGACTAATTAATTCAGTTCTGCACTTCATTTTGCCTGTGTGGACAGAGGGTGAATGTCGCATTCTGATCCAATTCTCAGAAGTAGGGAGGTATTGGGATGGCATCGTTTACGTTAGAATTTCTCAGAATGACATTATAGTTCAGTGAATGAATATAGAATTAGACGAACTTGCACATTCAAACAATTTTTGATTACTTAGGAAAACAGAGGTAAAACCCTGGCATGGATTACCCTAAACCACAGACACTTGACAGAGAATCAAATTAGGCACCAACTCAACTGTTATGAAAATTTCCATTTAAAAGGAGAGTTGTGTTGAATATATTTGTGCGCCAGCTCTGACACTTCTGTAAATGACTTTAACATCTCAAAGCCGAGATGAAAGTATTATAATTGCTGAGAAATAGAAATATCACCAGCAAACATAAGAGGATCCTTTTATTACTCTTAGTAGTAGAGAAATAGCTCCAAACCTTTCAAAGTGTTGGTGAGACTGATGCAAGGCCATAAATCAACATGTGAAAGCAAAGACTACAAATTCCTCTCTTCTTGCTTCCTTTGCTCAACCCAGATGTAAATTCAAATTATAGAACAGTAAAATAGTTAAAGGAGTATTAACGAAGTCAAGCGGCAGAAAACTGAGCCAAGAAATAAACCAGATAATTCATTTCTGAATAAACAGAAATTTTTCAAGAAGTTTTTTAGGAAAAATCATGATACACAGGAAGAAAAAAAACCCAAACCTTTAAATAGTCATTGTTTTTAACTCCAAGCTAGTGTGTAATTTCCCCCATGAAATTCAATAAAGCACAGTAAGCCTTTCAAAACCTTTAATAATCCTATAAATACAGGGTTAAAATAATTTATAAAGCAGTGGGGATCCTTTTCAAGGATAGCCATTTATATCAACAACAACCACAAAAAGATATTGCTGTTGCTTTGCACTTCAGTGACCTTACTTTGTTTGGACTACAATGTACAGAGAACCAAAAAAATATTTTATGATGTGGATGTTAAAATGGTACGTTGACTCACCTGGGGCCAAACCACTGTCTGAAACAACCCAACCAACAGTCAAATTTCTGCCTCAGAAAATTAAAAATTATATATTACTATAGACCTTTGGTATGTAAAGAGCTATAGCACCAGCTAGTAAAGAAAAAGTCAAATACCACTCAACAGCAAAGTTAATCTCACCTCAAACCAGCCAAGCTGCATTAGATAAATGCCTACATATTTAGCTGGGGGCTATGAACATCATGTTATTCTCCAGCAAAAACACCCGCAGTATATTCTAACATTCCACCCCATCCACACATTAACCATAAAAAATATCAAAGAGATTATATACAGTCTGTTGTTTGGCAGGACGTAGCAAATTCTCTCCACTTTTAAGTATAAGTAAAGCAAACAACAAACTAGCTAAGGATTATATTTTTAAAAATCTATAACATAAAAGAAAGGAAAAACTGACCTAATGAGATGGAGGGAATGAAATCTACAAAAAATATTTTTTAAATAAATAAGAAAAATTAAGAGTATATTCATTTCAGAATGCATTACTTTGTGTTCTCAATACAATATCAGAAAATGTAAACTTTATCAAACCAGATAAGATGAAAGAGAGTGTTATTAAAAGATAAAGTACACAGCAAACCAGCTGCATTAGGAATGAAGATTGTGGCATCATTTCAGCTTTCCTTCACTTCTATCATTCACATTAAAAAAATAAATAAAAAGATGAGGGCTTCCCTGGTGGTGCAGTGGTTGAGAGTCTGCCTGCTGATGCAGGGGACACGGGTTCGTGCCCCGGTCTGGGAAGACCCCACATGCCGCGGAGTGGCTAGGCCCGTGAGCCATGGCCGCTGAGCCTGCGCGTCCGGAGCCTGTGCTCCGCAACGGGAGAGGCCACAGCAGTGAGAGGCCCGCATACCACAAAAAAAAAAAAAAAATGATGAAAACAACAATCTCTATCCTTATAAAACCAGGACAGAGTCACAATCCAAGGCCTCAGGTTATAAAAAATAGCTGCCAAATATATTGAATTTAGGATGAAATTAAAGAAGGTTCTTGGGAGAATGCACAAAATCCTACAGTTTTCTTAGGATACAGTGTTCCTTGAAGGTTCTAGATGCCAAATCAATGAAAGGTCCAAGGCCCAACCAGCTATCTTTTACTTATAATAGATCTGATGGTGTGGGCAAAACAAGTTTGTCCAAACAATGCTTTTTCACACCATAAATTATGAACTGAAAGCAAGGCAAAAGGGAAAGCCTTCAGATAAGCCATCTACCTGCTTCCTCCAAAGATGGCTTATCTGAGCCTAATATTAGGCTCAGTTTTAAAAAATATTTTTAAAAAATATTTTATATATATATATAAATATTTTTATTTATATATTTATTTATACATTTTTAATATATTTTTAAACATTTTTTAAAAATAGTTTACACATCACTCCTATCTTACAGGACAGATTTCTACTCCTCATCAGAGTAGAAGATTCATGGTGAATTTTCACTTCGTTTCATGATTTAGCCTATATTTCTCTCATTTTCATTAGCTGCCTCCAAGTTGATTGCTCCTTTTTTTACCATCAAGGTAAAAGATGCAATCAACTTGGAGGTAGCTAATGAAAATGAGAGAAATATAGGCTAAATCATGAAACGAAGTGAATTAAAATTCACCAAAAATCAACATATAAACCAAAAGTAATTTTAATATAAATAAAAACAGGATTATTGGATGGAAAAGGGGTACCTGGTAGCAGTCAAAAAACTTTGGTGGGGCTCAGGGAGAGCATCTAAGCAGAGTATGCATACAAGATAAAGAACATATTTTAAAGCTACAGAAATTAAAACAGATACTTATCTAGCCTTACCCCAAGATTTTTTTTTTTTTGGTCATGTTGTGTGGCTTGTGGGATCTTAGTTCCCCAACTAGGGATTGAACCCAGGCCCTCAGCAGTGAGAGCTCGGAGCCCTAACCACTGGACTGCCAGCGAATGCCCCAAGATTACTTTTTAAAATAATATTCTAGTACTGTTACAGTTCCATGTTTTTACTTGTATAATTTGATTCCATCTGAACTATGTAGCGGATCTATTGAAATATATAGCAGATCTATTGAAGAGACTAGAGAGTTTAGAAATAGAACATTATTCAATATTAGTTTATAATTAATATGACATTTTAAATCAGAGCAGTGGAGGAAGAGTAATTACATAATAAATGATGTTGAAAGGTCCAGTTTATCATTATAAAAAACATATAATCTATATCTAACTCTTTATACTAATATAAATTTCAGATGGAATCAAGTAATACAAGTAAAAAATGAAACTGTAACAGTACTAGAACATTATTATTATTATTATTATTATTATTATTATTTATTTTTTTTTTTTTTGTGGTACGTGGGCCTCTCACTGTTGTGGCCTCTCCCATTGTGGGGCACAGGCTCCAGACGCGCAGGCCCAGCGGCCATGGCTCACGGGCCCAGCCGCTCCGCGGCATGTGGGATCCTCCCGGACCGGGGCGCAAACCTGGTTCCCCTGCATCGGCAGGCGGACGCGCAACCACTGCGCCACCAGGGAAGCCCTAGAACATTATTTTTAAAAAATAGTCTTGGGATAAGACTGCTTTAAGCAAGTCACAAAGCTTAGGAAACATACAAAAAATTACTGCATTTTATTTGATGAAAAAATTAATATAATAAGTTCTTACACATTAATAAGAAAAATGTGAACATAATGGACATGAACCAAAAAAATGAATTAGAAATTTATGAAAATTGCTCAAACTCTCTTCCTTAAAATTAAGGAAATAAATAAAACTGGATAGTGTTTTCCAAATTCATTTTAAGAAAAGAAAGTATGTTTAATAATATACAATGCTGTCAAACAACAGGGATAAAAAGGCTTGTTCAAAGGCCATTGCCAGAAATGAAAATTGTCATAAATTCGTAGGAGGGCAACTGACACCATCTATATAAATTTAAACTACACATTAGCTTTTGACACATCAATTCACTTCTAGAAATCATTTTATAGTTATCATCTGTGGAAAGTGAAAAACCCATGTACAGGGATGTTCATTGCAGCACTGTTTATAATAGCAAAAGACTAGACACAATTCAAATGCTCATTCTTAAGGAATGACTAAATAATTATAAATGATTAAAAATAGTAGTATACAGTATTTACAAAGAATGTGGCAGATTTATATATGTGAAGGTTACATTATGCTAATATACCATACCCTTAGTACTATATGAAAGTTTTACCACATGCAAGTATTATTTTTAGTTTTTAAAAATATTAATTAAAATGTGCAAATGAAAATAGCTGGGTTACATATAAACATATCCAGGGGAAAAAAAGAATCCAATGGTAAGATTAGCATTCACATATGAGACAGGAAAGGGAGAGGAATAGGTCAAAGAGATGAATATGATAAAGGACAGTAGCAGAGATACACTCAATTACATGTTGTCCCTTAAGGAAGTGGCAGGGAGGCAACAGACACAAACATAATATAATGTTAGAAATTATAATTTATTATTTCATCAAATCTCAGATTCCATTTGAGTCTAAATCATATCGTTATTTTCAAGTGTACTACAAAAGAAAAAGTGCTGCCAATTATAGTATGATATAATCCTTTCTAGTCATTGATTGTAATGTGTATCCCAATTTCTGAGACATTGAAGCTATTTTAAAAAGTATATCTTATAATTGATGAAATACTGTATATGAAAAAATAGCCAGTACCTAGAAATATCTTGGCAGCACTTTTGAATTTCAAGGGTAAATACAAAATTCTCTCAGTGAACAGGAAAGAAAAAAATTATAAAGAAATAAAAATTAAACCAACCTTACCTTTCCTCTTAATATTGTGTGCCAGAAGATACTGGATTAATCTTGAGAGTTTTGAGTAGGAAAGGATGAGATCCAAGAATTCCATGGTCTGCTAACATATTTCTTCTTGTACAAAGGCAATGAAAAAATATTCTCAAATAGAAGGCTATTACTATGTTCCAGAAAAACTTACTCAAAAAACATGCTCCTGATGATTAAACAGTGAATCGAAGAAACACAAGTCAGAGTATAAAGGACTATAGTGATTATTAATTTCACTAAATCAGAACTAGATTTATAAATTCATTAAACAAAAATTAAATGTAAAATAAGTAATTTTTAAAGATTTCATATATAATGCCAGGAATAGTTATATAGTAATTAATAATAATTTCAAAATAATCTGAACCTCTTACATCAGATTAAATCAGCAACATAGTATTGGGGAAGCAGGAAAAAACAAGCCACATTCACTATCTTAAGTAAGAAATATTGTCCAATATCACTTGTTTCACAATCTTAAAAATTAATTTTCATACTTAAAATTATAAAGTAGGAAACAAGTTGACCCACAATGTCATAAAATATATATGTTAACATTTTAAAATAAATAATTGAAATAATAAATGCATAAAGATTTATATTTTCAGACAATACAGACAAGTAGAAGATGGAAAGTCAACCTTATTACCTGCTCGAGACACACACACACACACACACACACACACACACACACACACACACACACCTTAAAAAATGTTGGACTTCCCTGGTGGCACAGTGGTTAAGAATCCGCCTGCCAATGCAGGGGACACGGGTTCAAGCCCTGGTCTGGGAAGATCCCACATGCCACGGAGCAACTAAGCCCGTGCACCACAACTACTTAGCCTGTGCTCTAGAGCCCGTGAGCCACAACTACTGAGCCTGCATGCTGCAACTAAGGAAGCCCACGCGTCTAGAGCCCGTGCTCCACAACAAGAGAAGCCACCACAATGAGAAGCCTGAGCACCGCAACAAAGAGTAGCCCCTGCTTGCTGCAACTAGAGAAAGCCTGCATGCAGCAACAAAGACGCAATGGCAGCCAAAATAAATAAATAAATAAATAAATAAAAAATGTTTATACTAAAGGGATATAGAAGGATAATATATAACATAATATATATTATCTATATGGGTACATCAGATTTTACTGCTCAAAAGTTGTTTCTGCTTACTCAGCATCTTTTGTGCCCCCTTCTGGTAACACATTTGCTTTTCCCAGTGGCCAACCAATTCCATGTGGTCTCAGCGGAATGGGAAAGCTAGCCTTGCCTCCTTCCATGTCACAGGAATGAACATAAAACACGCACAGAACTAACTTTCCTCCATGAAACTTAAGACTGCTGAAAGAGAAGACTCTCCTCACCTGAAATTGTGAGCAATTAAGACCTGAAGAAACCTGGAGATGTTGGTCATTTTTTCTGCCATTTGTCAAGACCTTTCCTCTATTATTTAGAGTTAGCTAACTGCTAACAAACAGGTCAAAAAACCAATAATAGCCCAAACACAATAGAAGTTTATTTGTTGCTCACATAAAAGTTGAAGATGGTTCCAGTGTGGAGAGGGATGGTGGGGAGAAGTCTGATCCAAACAGCAATTCAGGGACCCAGGTTGTCAAAGGTCTTGCTGCCTTCAGCAACAGGCTTTCAGGGGTACCTGGGCATGGAGGATGTCGTGCAGAAGGTTTGGGGGATGCAGGCCTAGAAGTGGCTTCCATCATTTCTGTTCACATTCTATTGACTAGAACTCAGTCATATGGCCACACCAAGCTGCAAGGAAGGCTGAGAAACACAGTCCAGCTATATGACCAGGTTTTGGTGAGCAACCAACAGCCTCTGCCATGGTCTTCCTTTTGGCAGATACTGCTTCCTGCTAAAGTCCAGGATTCCTCCATGTCGCACAGACTTTTCTTAAGGTCAGGTAACCCTTAACTCCAACCCAACATTTAAAGGTAAAGCAAGAATAAGATGACAGTAATGTAAGAATGTAGCTGGAATTGTCTGCATACTTGGTTGATGAACCTTGGCTTTGTTTTAAATTCTCCAAATTTGTTAAATGTCCTATGTCTCCTTAGGATGTATTCTCTCACACCACTCCTAAGAGGTTATCCTTGAGTTTTAAATCATCTCCCCAGTTCAATTCAAAGTCCTGAAGCCAAGAACTCAGTATTTCAAGAATTTTTAAATGAGCAATATTAAATAGTTATATATTTTGGCTCATATACTAGGGACTTAAGGTAGGAACTTCCTGGGGCTTCTTAATACAGCTCTCCCTACATTTTCTCTTTTTTTCAGAGATCTTTGTATCATTGACTTTAACTCTTGCTTACCAGTAATGCTGAGCCTCCTTTTGGAGGAGGAGAATGAACTCTGAGATTATGAATTTTTCACATCAGTGTTGCATTTTCTCCTGGTCAAAATAAATCAATATGGGGAAATCCTAAATTTTTCCTTCTTCTGCTATGATCTTTTGCTCCTAAGTAATAGTTTTGCAGGGGAGGAAAAATAATTTTCCCTCTACCCTTCTGAGTTATTGGCTGAGACCCCCTATAATAAAAGACAGATTAACAAGAGAACAAACAGAAGTTTATTAACATGTATACCTCATATTACATGGGAGATGCCAGGAAAACTGAGTAAAACTCCCTGAAATAGCCTGAGCCACCATCTTAAATACTATCTTCAGCTAAAGACAAAAAAAGTTGTTGGAGTGGGGGACAGGCAATTCACAAAAGGTGTGAAGAGGAAATGTTTGAGATGCGATGTCATGTAGCTAATTAAAACTATGCTTTCAAAGACTATTTAATAATGTGAAAAAAAGACATAATGCTATTGTGACAGCATGATCCCAGTCATTAAGCCATATGAAAGCCTGGAAGAAAATAAAACTAATATTAAACATGGTTGCCTTTTAGTTTTAGAATTATTGATGGTTTTCATTTTGTCTTTGTTACTTTACTTACATTTCTCAAATTTTCTATACGCTATAACATATCTTAAAAACAAAAATAAATGAATACTGGGCTTCCCTGGTGGTGCAGTGGTTAAGAATCTGCCTGCTAATGCAGGGGACACGGGTTCGAGCCCTGGTCCAGGAAGATCCCACATGCTGCGGAGCAACTAAGCCCATGTGCCACAACTACTTAGCCTACGTGTCACAACTACGGAAGCCCGCACACCTAGAACTCGTGCTTCACAATAAGAGAAGCCACCACAGAGAAGCCTGCACACTGCAACGAAGAGTAGCCCCTGCTCGCCGCAACTAGAGAAAGCCCGCGCGCAGCAACAAAGACCCAACACAGACAAAAATAAATAAATAAATAAATAAAATTTAAAAATAATAATAATAAAATAAATGAATACCAACCATTGCTCAGTTCCCTCAGGTCTAAAAAAGTTATCATTACTTAATTAATTCATTCTGCATAATTCTCGGAAAAGAAATGAAATAAAATTAATCAGTTCATCTGTGGATAGACTGTGTTATTTCTAGTGCCCAGAGGATTTTCCTGAGCTCTGTTTACACTTGTGTTATGGGGAATGGAAGAGGGAAAGAAAACGCAGCATGAGAACAGTGTGAGGCATGTTCAAATCCATTGCTCACAGCAGGGAAAAACAATTGCTTCCTCTCCTGTTTCCAGTGACCTAGCGTGTGTGCAGAGCACAGTGTCAGAAAAAGTATCCAAAATTGCCTTGAACATGGCTTCCCTGTTATTTTTATGTTAGTAAATGCCTAGTCCAAAGGACCTTCTGATAAAACTCAAGGCCTTGTACTGCCCTGGTTGTCTTGGGCTAAGAAGGCTTCAAATAGACATCTGCTTATTTTATGAGAAATGCAGGTTCATAATAAGAGTCTATGGACACCTACAACTACCCTAAGCCCTCAGAATGATTGTGTCATTAATTTCTAAGTACATTACTAAACTCTTTAAAATAATTCTCTGATTTTCAAACCCTGTAGACTGGGAGAACTCTTTTGTAAATACCGACAGCTTCTTTGCAAGGAAAATAATTTGCATATTCTTCTTCCCAGATTGATTGTTTACTGCTTCTATCAACTCCAATCATGAAAGCTTTCAGTGTAGGTGCTGAGAACAAAGATGGAAATAGGTGAATTTAAATGCTTGTTTATAAAGATGTTTGAAGGGCTTAATTTTTATCTGGCCATTCAAATAGGATTAAAGGGATTAGCTTGAATAATAAAGGCACATTATAAATACGTATGTGGTCTCTAATTAATAGGTTCAGATATGAATATAAGCTATGTCAAATTATTACAGAATAGCCTATGATTACATTATTTTTAAATAATGAAAAGAAAACCCATGAGTCATTAGTAAAAGAGATGACTTTGGAATAAGGAAAACTCATTCAGCAAATGTAATACATTGCAAGACACATTTCCTATTTATATGTACAGTTAATAACATCTATTATGCAGTCTTAGTCCTAGAAGCCTGTGTTTGTTGAGAGAAATACTTTAAAACAGAAGCTTAAGTACATAGTACTCAAGTTTCTCTGGCAACCTCAAAAGAGAGAAACTCATTTGTGCTTTAATGAACATTTTGAAAGGGAAAAGTAAGTTCTCAAGTTCAGAACTCTACAAGTAAGAGAAAGGAGAATACAGAAGGAAGAAAATGTTAGATCATATTTGTTTCTTCAGTATATGAAAAAAGAAGCAGCTGTAAAGGGAGAAAACTGATGATAGATACATAGATAGACATAGATATAGATAGATACAGAGATACACAGATATAGACTACAAAAGCCTTGGGTTTTTATTCCAGAGTTTTGCCTCTGAGAATTACTCAGGCACATTACAAATGGAAATATTTACTCTCAAGGGAAAGAATCCCCTTCACCTCTCTTTAGCCAGATTACTCCCTAAACACTATAACTATCACATTTTGATGAAAATCACTGAAGAAACTTAGTGATCCATTCTAAGGAGCCAGTGGGTAATAACAGCTTTCGCAAAATGGTTTTGATCTGACTCACGATTCTAACCAAAAATTCCACAAATTAGTATTAAAAATGATTATTAATTTGTGCATGTGGGCTATAGGAGATATAAACCTGGTATTGTCCAATTTAATTTGGAGTTCTTAGAAGTGGACAGATAGGTTTTATCCTCTGGGACAATGCATTTTATAAGGTAGAGAGATGTCAGACACCATTAAATTCCCTCATTTAAGAAAATAAATGCAAAGATGCTGACAGCTCATAAATGGCAGCCAAGCTCTAACCTCCAGTCTCTGGATCCATCAGTGTTCCACTAACTAGTGTCTTTATCTAACAAAGAAATCAACAATGTTTTGAAGGAGGAGTATTTATCTTAAGGACAATTTGCTAGAACTTACCAGAACTGTGTTCAAGGCCAGCTTTAGGCAAATCTGAGAACAAATTGGTCTTTGGTTTTTCCCCCTGTGGGGCCCCCTGCCTGTATGTATTATCCCTTGTCCCAATGAGAACCCCTTATGTCAACCCACAGCACTCTCATGCCACACCTACACCCACCAGCACCTCTTTTCTCCCTCCTTACCTCTTCATTTTTAATAAATTAACTTGCACAATGCTGTTAGTAATCAATTACATTTTACCTTAGTGAAGAGTATTCTCTTTTAAAACTTGGACTCCTGAAAGCACAGTATCAAATGAATGACTCCTTCCTTTCATCTCCTTTTTCCTTATTCTTTCTTTTTTGTTTTCAACCAGGGATGAAACCAAAAGCATCTACTCACTTCTGTCACATACCAAACAAGAAAACGAGGTGACTACTGTTTGCTTTTTATGTTTAATGTAGAATAGTTTTCAGCTACTGACAGTATCTTTGGTTACTTTGATGAAACTACATTTATGAGAATGTTCTACAGACCAACTGCCAATACCTGCCCCAAAATCTCCAGGATGCTAAAATCATCAGCAACTTTCTGACTATGCCTCAATATCACAATACCTAAAATAAAATGGGAACTATAGGTCCACTTTCTTCCTTTCCCAGCATTTTGCCTAATTCTTCTACCTCTTTAGCACATGCTGATTTATATATTTCTCTTAAAGTGATGACACCTCCTGCCCCTTTCTCCCAGGAAATGGCTCTTGAAGTCACTGATTAAAATGGAATACAAGGTAAGATGGAACATTACTGTTACAGTCATTGTGGTTCTGAATTCCTGGTATGGTTTTCATACATGATGCTACACTTGAGGACACCAGGTATATCTCCATTATTGCAGCAGAAATCAAAAGGAAAACCAGATCATCGTTTAACATTATGGCATTCGACTTTCTTTTTTTTTTTTTTTTTTAAAAACATCTTTATTGGAGTATAACTGTTTTACAATAGCGTGTTAGTTTCTCCTTTACAACAAAGTGAATCAGTTATACATATACATATGTTCCCATATCTCTTCCCTCTTGTGTCTCCCTCCCTCCCACCCTCCCTATCCCACCCCTCTCATCGTTTAACATTATGGCATTCGACTTTCAATTTCACATCCTGGGCTCTCATGGTTGCCTTATTTAAAGCCCTTCTCTTTGCCAACACTTCTTTTGAACTCTGAGAGATACATCCATCACGATATGAGATTGGATCTGCAGCTCGAGGTACTAGAATAATAATCAGAGGTGTATGTATAAAGTGAAAGCCTCTGCATTTCTCCAAAACATCCCCTATTGTAGGAATGCTAAAATAATGCTAATGCAGGAAAAGATATTCCAGTGTCATTTTAGATTTCAGGCATTGCATATTTGTACCCATGATTATGTCAAAATATACACATAAGCATCGTTTGAGAGAGAATTTATTATAAAAGAAAATATAAAATAAAAAGCTAGCCTGACCTTGTTTTATTTATTTTTTTTAAATCAGTGCTTGAACTAGAGTTGAATAAATTTGTCCAGCTTAACAAGAAATTGTGCTGGTCTGAGCATAAAAAATAAAACTGGTAAGCCTACTCATGTGGAGTCAAAAGAAGAGAACATAAAAGAAACATAAAACATCTCCCTTCTGGCATAAAAAAATGCATTGATTTTTTAAAAAATCAAATCTACTTTTAAATAATATTATGTTTTATGTAAAAAATAAAAAATTGAAAGCTTCAGAAGCAAAGAGATTCACATTTAATGCTGGGGATACCTACCTAGGGGGAAAAAAAGGAAAAGTATAAGAACTGATATTTGTAGAGGTTTTTTAGGTCTGGGGGTCAGATACATCCAGACATGAATGGAAGAGACAAGAACTGATGAATGTTTATTCTTTCAGGTTTTTTATAGCCTTGTGAATTTTACTCACTTCTCTTACACCTAGACTTGTGTGCCGAGGAAAAAAATCAACTTTTTTCAGTGATTCACCAAATCATTTATTTTAAACCAAGTAGAAGCAATTGATTTCAATTTTGCTTTGTGGACCCAAAGATCAATAGGACTAGGGTAGCATTTCTACTTAGCTTTTTCTCTGCTTTTGAAATGCAGTATTCAATGAATTCAGTATTCCCAGTCTCCTTCTACCAGAACTGAACAACATAGGCATAAATTGATTCTCTTTTGCTATTTTTTGTTTCTTTTTATGTCTGTTTGTCTACTATAGCTAGTAGATGCTCTTTGGCCCATACTTCTAGAGGTATGGCATAAAGCTATATGGGTATGACAGCTCAAAAATGGCTAAGAAATTAGATACAAAAACTCGCTAATTTCAGGAAAGGACTTCTAGTTACTTAATTCATAGACTTTCCTTAGAATGTACTTGGTGAAACATTATGGTAAAGATGAGATACTCATAACTTCCAAGACTTCATTTATTTCTAAACGGTCCTCTAAGGCATACATCTGAGATGTAAAGGCTCAAAATCTGTAAGTGGGAAGTTCATTAAGCAAAACTGAGTTGAAACTGGAGGGGAAATCCTCAGTCTAATTTTCTCTATCTCTGGCCCTCTTTAAGCTCAGCTGGACTTATTCTTCCTTTTCAGAAGAAAGAAAAAATAGCCAACAGGTAAAAAGATCAGATTGTAGTTTCCAATATTCAGCCTAGTGGAAATTTTTTGCTTTAAGTTATAAATTCCAGAAAATAGGAGTTTTTAAGGGAAACGGTGACAGAAACTTTATTATGCCTTTGCAAAGGGCAATGCTGCAATAAAAAGGAACTGCCCCTAAGATGAAATGCTTAATCTCTGAGTGAAATCTGGCCTAATCACTCAAGAGGAAAGTGGTGCAATAACTCAGGTCCTCACTGACAACAGAATGTTGTGTGTATTTTATGAAATTCACTGTCATCTTCCATTCCTTCCTTTCTGACGAAGCCTCACTTCACTCTGGACCAAGTAGAAAAGAAAGGTCATAAAGAACCAAGCAATGTCAAGTTACTTTTTGGCAAAATCTGTTTTCCAACATATGTATCAAAGAAACAGTGAAGCTGGAAAGGACCAAGGGGGGCTATCTGGTCCAGTCTTTCTGTGTCTGCAGATAAATCCTAAATCATCTAAGACAGAGAGGGAAGGTAACCCACTGCTCACTTCTCCAGCTGAAGGAGGGAGAATTCATATCCTTCCTTAAAAACTCTGCTAGCTTTAAAGTTAAGAAGTTTGTTATGTAAAACTCAATTCTTATTTGCAACAAATTTGACCTCCTTAGCCTCACACCATTGTCTGTAAACATGAAGTGTCCTCTATAAACATACTTCGAACACTTGGAGGAATTTATAAAGCCAATCCTTAGCTTTCTCTGTCAAACAATTCAAAGTCTCCTAGTATTTTTTGGCACAGTGAAGGGTCAATTTCCCAATCTTTTTGTTTTAGTTTGTTTTCATTTTTCCCTGAAATCTTCTTGGTATTTCCACATTTCTCTTACTACGCATATTCATCATTATAACCCAAACAGCTTACACAGTGCCTAGTCCATAGCAGGCATCTAGTAATAGTTCTTGAGTGAATAAATGTCAGGGGCTTCGTGATAGATGCTCCAGTATGCATTAAACAGCAAACCAATTAAAGAACAAGAAAAAGGATTTTTGGGGTTTGTCTGTTTGTTTGTTTGCATTCCAAATAGCCATCTTTCCAGCTTCAGTTTCCTTAATTTAATGTGTCTAAAATACAATTAATTCCCTGTCTTTCTTGGTTTAAATGTTACACTGATTCATGCAAACTATGCATCTGTCTGGCAGCAGGGTTATGACACGAAGAAGTCACATTTTATATCCAACAAAGCAATATTTTCGGAAAGCATATAAATTAGCAATGGTCATTGTTTTACTCATAGGAAAGCAAAGCTGAACAGATGTAAAGCAATGCATTCATAGATGGATATGGTATGCATTCCATTCTTACTTAAATCTAGGTCCTAGGACTCTGAATATTTGCAGCAGTTTGCTAGGACTCCAAAGTCATGGCTGGGATAGTTCTGGCTATTCAGCTCCACACACCTATTGATACCAAAGAGTCACTTAAGAAACTCCTGCAAGACAAGATATAACCCACCATGCTTCAGATTCATACTGGAAAAGAAATAGAGGAAACAGGAAACAGAGAGGAAGTCAGGGACACCATACTGAACTAAGACTTGCTCCTGATGGTTGTTTTCCCATTTCCTTCCCGCAGAAAAAAGAGTCTCCTGGATTTCTATTGTCTTATAAAGGAAAAGGACTTTCTGAGTCCACAGTGTGCTTCCTAACCAAGCACCAGAACTGACCAATCTTCTCAGGATTTCTCCAGAAGAAAACCTGCCAGTGCTCTCAACAGAGGTAGTTATCCCTCTGGCTAGCGTTTGGGGAAACAAGAATATATTAGGATCATCTATGTTCTGTCACCTACGGGTGCAACTTACAAATGAAAGATACAAGATTCTTTTTCTGTATGAATCTGAGACACTGAATAATTCAGGAAGGAAAAACACCAAGAAGGTAAATCTCAGTCAGTTGACTACATGATTACGCACATCAACATGGCATTTTGCCTGATTTTACAGTTAGGAGCATTAGTTTTTATGCTCATGTGACTCGTATAGGATTTTACTTCGATATATTTTTATTTGTTATCTTTTGAATTTCCTTTTGCATTCTTTTCTGGAAACAGGAAAAGGGTAGTTTATTTTCAAATCCTAGCCAAGCACTGGCACCAGGAAGGAAAGAAGAAAGGAAGGGAGGGAGGGAGGGAGAGAAGGAGGGAGGGAGGGAGGAAGAAAAGACCTTTTTAAACGTTTAAATTTTTAAAAATTTTAGAGAAACTATAAGTAAGTAGTCTTCTGCTTGATTCTTTTATATAGTAAAATGTTTATGACTGGAACAAATTAAAGGATGTTTAAAATGTTCAAATGCAGATAGATTTCTGGAGGAAAAACTAGAGTTTCCATAATTATTATAAGCTAGATCCAGGATAAAATATGCCCAGCTACTACTAAGGTGATCAAATTTCCAAACTAGATACAGAGGTAGAGCTACAGAAACACATATACATACATACATATCAATCTGTGTTTATGTATGAAACATTTACAGCAGATGTATATTTTGATATACGCCTTTGTTTGCAAAGCTTACACCCAAAATACTGGATTCATCTCTGGTCATGAAAATTCCAAAATTTGTGCACTTTTTATGCACTTTGTACATAAATTTAAGATTGCATGTGATAGACTAATAGTGATATAATTCTGTATTCTGAGATAGAATCTTTCAATTTTGATCTAAAGTCTATCAGCATTATGGCCACAGATAAGAATAAAGGCTTTACAACAAGAATCTCAATGATTATTATATTTTACCTTCTTTGTCATGAAAGTTAATGATTATTTGGGGAAAATAGTTACATTTGTAAATAATACTACACTAAAGCAGTTATGTAGTTTAATAGAAAGCATACATACTACTAAAAAGGCTTACTTTAAATAAAAGTGAAGAGTTGACTGCACTACCAGACTTGATTATAGCAACACAAGAATCCTTAGGATCAAACATGAAATCTGAGTTGGCTGTTGATAAGATCATGTTCAGAAGCTTGACATTTTGTAGATCAGCCACCTGCCATTCATGCTTCCCCACACCCTGTTCAAACTTGCTCGAAAGAATCTCATATACTTTAATCCTCACAACCTTGAAAAATGATCAGTGTGCCACAGGCATTAAACCTGTAAACTTTTTTTAACCTCTCCTTTAAATACCAGGAATCTTAGTCTGATTCTGGCAAGTGACCTGGGTAAAGATTTTGATGCCCATGTGAGGCACACACATTTCTGGGTTCCACTGCTAGTGCTTACTCGCTTTTGATAAATGCCAAATGCATCTGGGGCAAGAGTTTTGAAAACAATTCGACAGCCTGAAAAGTTCCAACAATAAAACAGAACTCTTTACATTGCAAAGCCAAACAAATAACTTGGGCAAATGTAATTGAATAAATCCTGAGCTTCAGTGCAGATGGCTGTTTTTACTGTCTATGCTTGGATCTGCTGAAAGTTCTTTAGTTCCTGTGTGTGTGTGTGTGTGTGTGTGTGTGTGTGTGTGTGTGCGTGTGTGTACAGGGCATTTTTTTATATGAGATTTGGAGTATTGCATGTGGCAGGCTGTTGAAAAATGAATAAAGACAGGAGGAAAAAGGCAATGTACATCCCACTGGTAATGAAGGCAAGCCAGGTTGCTGACTGCCCATGTGCCAGTTTTCTAGGATTGCCCACGGGCTCCCAAGATCATTTCCTTGCCCTCAGATTTTCATGTTGAATTATCACTCACGATCTCTAAATGAACATGCCTCTTATTTTATTTAAGACACGTTGGGCACTTGTATTTGACTTCCTGCTAAGCAATACAATATTTAGTGTATGCTCCGTACACAAATGGGAAGAAATGAAAAATGGACATATAAGCATAATTTCAATTTTTTTTTCTATTTTTGCAAAGAGATATCTTTGCCCTAAGCTTTCAAGAGTCAGACGTCAAGTGTAAAGCATTTGTTCTGCACTGATTTTGCCTGAGAATCTCTGACCACAGAGGTCTACAAGGATTCATCAGGAGCTTTAGGCTATAGCCTCATGGCTTTGGCCTGAGGCAAGGCTGGGGGCGAAGAACTTTTCATGTGGGGGGTAAAGAATAAAGTAAGAACTCATCATGTCTGGATTCTTACAGTTGCTCTAACTGGTACCCAGAAGCCTCTGCCTCTAAGATATGGCTTGTCTGTGCCTGTGCTGCTGTTCAAACAGAAACAAGCAGCAACATAACTTATTTGTGACCCACTCAGGAGAAATTCGGATTTGTCTACAATGGCCAAAAGGAATACAGGTTGAGAAGAACAAAAACGCTTTCTCTTAATACAATAGCCAAAAGGAATATAGCTTGAGATGAACAAAAAATACTTACTTTTTCCTTAATATGTGGATGACATTCTTAGTTCAAATGATCACCTCTATTTTTATGTGGTCACTAAATTTTTTTTTCTTTTAAGTGTTTGGCCATGAGACAATGCTTTATAAAATATAGTAATAATTTTTTAAAATAAAAGATCTGCACATTTTGATAATAAAGTCTTGTCTGCTTTTATATCTTTAGCTCCATCAGGAACTGTAAAAAGAATCTGCTAGGCTGCTTATTTGTTAAGTGCTTCTTAACTCATCTCTGACCCAGAGGATGCTCTTGCCAGATTTCAGGCCTATTAATAATTAATAGAGTTTTCAACTTTTGATCTCCAGCCACAACATTTTTTTAAGCTCCAATTATGACTCTAAACACCTGCAAAACAGAGGGATAGGGCATCTGACAAAGTTCCAGAAAATGCTGTGAGTTATAGAAGTGGTGATAGCAGTCTGTTTCCTGTGCTGTCTTCTAGGTTTCTGCCCCTCTGAGTTCCCTCACCCCATTCCCCAAGAGAATAGTGGCTTTAAAAAAAAAGGGTGTGAGAGGATGAAAGCATTTAGTACAATAACCTCTCAAGTATGATTTTTTCAGTAAAATTATGTGCTCCATTTTAAAGCCCACTTCTTTGGAAGGAAAAACAAATTCCTAGAAAGCAATAGCTGAGAAATGTTCTATTATCCCTGCAAATAGCATCAAGGGTAGGCTAGGGAACCAGATCTCAGCAAACCTGAATCTGAATGTTAAAACACATGGGGTATCCCATAAAACTTTATTATTGAAAATATTTTTTTCTAGAAACTTCAGGTGTTCTATGCGATTATATCAAGTGCTACTAGATTCATTATAAATTAAATGTAGGCTTTAAACTGTCCAATCTTTGAAAGTATGCCTCCGACAGGCAGGGAGATATATACAGCCTAAAAGAGGGACAGTACAGGCCCAATAATGGCCTATTATCTATACCTCTATACCTGAAGAGTTGCTCTGCCTCAATGCTGTTAATTTGGAGGAATTAATGTGGTTAATCTTAGGAGTTTAAGTCCTTAGTTCCAGATCTAAATACAACAGACAGTTCTGACTCCCTTTCAGCCTGCCCACATATTCAGCTCAAATACAATTAGGCCACTTTGCCATTACCAATCCCATAGGTTAAAAATAGTACACTGGGCAGGTCAAGCATGGAACGGGGGAGTCATTTACATGTTTCACTAAAATGATTATTAAATATTCTCATGGGAGGTTGCTTTTCTCGTAATTCCAACTTTGATATATCATTGTAAAGTCGGATAGGAAGTGGGGTTGGAACTGAAGGGAAGAATTCATTTAGGATCTTCCAATGATCCCCTGAAAATTTTCCCAAAATTTAATTATAAAAATTTCCAAACATACAAGAAAGTTGAAAGAATTGTATAGTAATCACCCATATAGCCAACACTGATATTCTACAGTTAACATTTTGCTATTTTGACGTATTACATATCTATCCATCAATCTGTCCTTCTATTTATCTATCAATTAATGTTTTGCTGTAATTCAAAACTAGTTGCAGACATCAGTATATGTCACCTCTAAACATTTCAGCATGCATATAATTAATCAGAGTTTAATATATGATTAACATTTTTTATTTTAGGTAAAATTTACATACCATGAATTACATAAATCTTAAGTGTGCCATTCTTGGAGTTTTGAAAAGTCATATACTTGGATAACTAAAATTCCTATCAAAATACACAAAATGTAACTCTAGAAAATTCCTTCATGTCCCTTCTAAGTCAATCTCCGCTGCAAACAGCTCCAGAGGCAATTACTATAGTCGTTATTTTCACAATATATTTGTTTTGCTTGTTCTTAAAATCATATAAACTAATTACATGATATGTACTCTTCGTATAAATCTTCCTTTATTCAGCATGTTTTTAAGAAGAATTTATCCATGTTGCTGCTTGAATCAGTTGTTTGTTCTTTTTATTGCTGAATATCTTCCCATTGCACAAATTTACCACAGTTCAGTTTTCTATCCTCTCGTCGATGTACACTGGACTGTTTCCAATTTTTTGCTGCTATGAATAAAGCTATAATAAGCATTTTTGTACAAGGATTTTGTTGATCTAGGCTTTCATTTATCTAGGGAGAATTCTAGGAATGGAATTTCTGGGTCAAAGAGTAGCCATGTATTTCACTTTATATTAAGTTACTAGAGACTTTTCCAAAGTGGTTATACCATTTTTACTCCCACCAAATGTATGAGAGCACTACGTTCTCCTCTTTATTTTCAAACAATCTGGTGGGGATATAATGGGATCTCATTTTGGTTTCATTTGCACTTTCCTGATGACTAATGATATTGAGCACTTTTTCATGTACTTATGGGTCTTTCATATACCTTCCTTCGGGGAGCATCTATTCAAGTCTTTTGCCTGTTTTTAACTGGGTTGGTTGCATTTTTATTCTTGAGTTTTAGGAGCTATTCTATATATATTCCAGATAGAAATTCTTCACCAGTCATATTTTTTTGCAAATACTTTCTCCCAGTCTTTGGCTTGCCTATTTGTTTTCCTAATGATGACTTCTGATGAACAGAAGTTTTAATTTTGAAGAAGTCTAACATTTTTTAAACGATCATTGTTTTTTATGCTTGCAGAGATTTGCCTATCAGTAAGACAAAAATTTTCATTTAATGTTTTATTTTTTGAGTTTTTATGTTTAAGTCTATGATCCACCTCAAATAATTTACTGTTATGTGTGGTGAGAGATAAAGATAGAGATTACTCTCTCACTGTGTCTCTGTCTCTCTGTCCCCTCTCGCTCACTCGATAGACAGAAAGATATGAAAGACAGATAAAGAGATACATACATATATACACACACACATAGACAGATAATCCTGGAACACCTGTATATCATTGTTCAGGATCATTTCTTGTAAAGGTTATCGTTTCCCCACATATAGTCTTAGCCCCTTTGTTAAAAATCAATTGACCAGGGCTTCCCTGGTGGCGCAGTGGTTGCGCGTCCGCCTGCCGATGCAGGGGAACCGGGTTCGCGCCCCGGTATGGGAGGATCCCACAAAAAAAAAAAAAAAAAAAAAAAAAAATCAATTGACCAATTAACCATATATACGTGAGGGTATTTTTCCTGGACTTTCTATTTTGTTCCATTGACCTATATGTGTACCCTTTCACCAACACCATACTGTCTTGATTAATATCACTTTATAGACAGTCTAGAAATAAAATAAATACTCCAACTTTGTTTTTTTATAATTGTTTTTCTTATTATAAGTCCTTTAAGTTGAATTTCCATATATTTCAGAAGAGAGAAGGATTGCAGGGTTTACTTTCTTGGCTACTGTATGCTGGGCTGCAGTTTGACAGTGATGCTTTCCTCTTCTCAAAGCCATAGTTCCTTTTTCTTCAGCTATTTCTTATACCTACAGCTACATTCATTCTGGATTATGGGTAGTCCTCCAGCTCTCGCCCCTTCAGGCCAATGTGTAGTAATAGTTCATCGCTGTTGTTGTATTTCACCTTCTCTTGTTGATTATTCTTAATTCTGTCCATGCTTTTATAAATTGTCCTGTCATTAACTATTCAATATAGTTCTTCTTCAATCACTATATTTAGGTATGCCAACTCTTCACAAAACTAACTCCTTTTATCTTTTTAGCTTCTACTTAAATATCACTTCCTTAGAGGTGACCAACCACTCCATTGAAGTAGGTCCGACTCCTCTCACACTTAACCACATTCCTACACTTCTGCATCACAGCATTTTGTCCAATTTTTTCATAACTGATCAGAATTCCTTATTATTTATCTGCTTACTTTTTATTGTCAGTTTAATAATCAAGATAGTGAATTCTATGAGGGCATGGATTATATCTATTTCATTCCTCACTATATAACCAGTGAATAGCAGAGTGCTTAGCAAATATAAACCAATCAAATAAATGTTTATTGAATTGGCAGTACCTTAAAAAAGATTTGGCAAGATTTTCTGCTGATAGGTTCCACTGAATTTCTATGATATTAATTAAAGCCATCACTATCAATAATGTAGAAGATGAAAAAGTACACAGCAGTTATCTTACTTCAAGGGACAACAGATTAGTAGGGAAGATGAAATGCATTACGAAGGATACAAAATCCTTTAAGAATTTTCAGATAACAAAAAGGCAGCTCCGTAAAATTCAAAAAGTATTGGTACCACTAAAAAAAATCTGGCAAATAAATACTTTAAAAAATAAAGTTAGGTTTTAAAAAATGTATAAACACTAGCAAATGATTTTTTCCTACTTTGAGGTTTATTTTTCTGTATTTAAGAAGAGTAATTCTTTCCTAAGTGATTTTGAGTGTTTACAAAAATGCTTAGAATTCCTTAGGGAATTTAGGAGGAGACTAGGATGCCTTTTGAAGCTGCCATTATGCCCTCAGAAAGAAATTGAGACTGTACTTCTCATCTGAGGCCTTTGAAGAAAAGCTGCCCTCCCTAAGACCTCCCCTCTGGACTTTAATCATCTCCTAGTAGGTCTTTTTACCTCCAGTTCTTTTTCAAATTTTATTAATTATGCATTCCACTGCTTAATTAATCTTCTTAAAATACAATACTCTTCATGTTTTCCTATGAAAGAATCTGAAATTGTTTTTACTGCCTCTTGGATCAAATCTGATTCCAAATTATTTAGCAGATAATTAAGGTCTTCAACCAAGTGGTAAAACCAGCTTCTTCACTTTCCCATCATGACCACGGTCAAACAAAGCAGTATCATGCACTGTATACACTGTACACATTCTGTCATTGTCCTTTTCATACACCATTCCATCAAACCCTGCCCTACCCATCTCTGCCAAGCGACCTTTTCTTTCCTTTTCTTCTAAATGAATTCTTGGAATTTCTTCCAGGTCATAGCTCTCATAATTCAAGAAGAATTTTTTGATTACCCCAATTCACAATGATCTTTTAATTAGTTCGATTTCCTGTAATAAATATCAATAAATATGTACTGAGTGTCTATCACATAAAGGACACCTACAGTAGTCCCTGTATATACAAAGAGGCAGAAGATCCAATGCTCAAACTCAGGGAGTTTTACGTTTATCTAGAAAGTTAAATAATAATGCAAAGAGACAAAAAGTGTCCTCAGAGGTAACAACCCAACCATGCAGTTACTTAAAATCTTAGAATTGTTTTCAAGAACTTTTATATTATCTTTCTTCCCAATAGATGAATTCTCAAATGTTAGAAATCACATCTTTTTTGTTTGAGGTTACAAGAAAATGTATTGAATTAAATGATAGCTAATACTATATGTTTACTCTGTGACAGATGCCATTCTAAATACTCTACATGTATTAACTCATTTAAACTATCAGGAAGGATGCTACTACTATTTGACAGATAAGAAAATGGAAACCCAGTAAGATTAAACAACTTGCCCTGGATCAAACAGCTAATTAGTGGCAAAGTTGCAATTTAGACCTAGGTTTTCCGCCTCCAGAGGCTATACTCTTTACATGGTGCTTTATTAGGTAGATTCCATGTCTATATCACCTATGCCATGGAACCATGCTGTTAAAATAAAGAAGGCTATACTCTGTAAGCAGGAAATCTGCCTGGGGACAGTGGAGAGACTACTGACACTTAAGAGAGAAACAGAGCTGAACTTGAAGCCCAGAAGTTCTCCAACCCCATTCAAGCATTCTATGTTTGGTAATCATGTAGTTTCCACCTTCCTTGCCAATTCTTTGCCTGTAACTCTGCATGGAGTCCTGATGTGTCATGCCCACTTTCATAGAACCTTCTGCTCAAGGAGACGCCTAGTAGGGAAATCCATCAGAGGAAACCAATTCCATCAACTATGCTCATCAACAAATAAACTCTGAGTTTGTTTGAAAAAGCAATGTGTCCAGATAAAAAATAATAATAAAGTTTCCCAGGTTTCCTGCAAACAATGAATGGCTATGAGGCATAGTTTCAACCAAAGAGATATAAGCAAAAGTATATTGGAAATATATGTACCTATGTGACTCCCAGAAAAAGCTATTGCCTTCCTTACAAAAATAAACTGATTCATATAGAACAAGAATTTTTGCCCTTTGTCCTTCCCCTTCTTCTTGCCTGGAATGAAGGCATAATTCCCATTGGTACAGCAGCCATCCTGCAACCATGAAGCCAAATATCACACTCAAGATTCACAAAATGAGAAAAAGAAAAAACTGCTTCCTGCGTTCCCTAGCATCTCTATTAGGTGAGAAAAATTAATCCCTTATTTGGTTAAGCCACTGTGTTCAGGTTTCTGCTTACCTGCAGCTTAATGCAATCCTAAATGATAATTTGATTCATAGGAACAAGTTCTCTCAGTTTCTGACAAAAAAATAATTTTAAAGGTACTGATAAAACCCCTCTACTATATTCATTCACTATGTGTAAACTTTTTTCTAAAGAAAACTAATAAAACTTGTATTTGACATTTTTGTCCAAAAGGAACAAATGTTTTGTTACCATTACTATCAAAGTAAAATGGAAGACCATAAATAGAGCTTCCCACCATACCTGAGCCAGTAATTTTGAAGTTCAATACACTTTTATGTTAGGACAGAAAGTTCACATCAGTAATAGGGTGATTCATCTTTTCTTAATCAATGAACCATTAATCTTCATTAGTATACTCAGGTCAGTTTAAATGTGCAGTGAGATGCTGGATATTAGCAACGAAGTCTCAAACACAATGGAAGTCATTAAAATTACATTGCATCTGGCATTCTTGATGAGGCAAAGCTGGCACCAATTCCACAGTAATCATAAGTACTGAGGCTCATGGCTGAGTCATCTGGAGAATGTGGACAAATGTGTTAATTTAAGTATCAGCATTTGTCCCCAAGGCCAAAGTACAAACTGCCTGCAACTCTGAGGGTCTGAGGATTGTTCCCTTAGTGATCCTTAATTGTGTCACATTTTTGCCTCACTCACCTTTGCTCTTACTTCAAGGTCCACTTGGTTCTGATCTCTGAACTCTGAGGTACAGTCTTCAAATACTCCAGCCTGTACAGGTATTCCTATTAATCTAGTTATTTTCTGCCTCTCACTTGGGGACATTATTATATCATCAGCAGCATTCTCATCACAGCCCTCGTGTATTGAATGCTTAGTGTGTATGAGGCTCTCTCCTAGGAAATTGATGTCTATCATTTCAAACATAAGGTTAATCATCTTCTTTCCACTTTACAGATATGAAAACTCAAGTTCTTATTCAATAACTAGCCCAAAGTCACACAGAGGCAAGCTAAGCTTGTCTGCCTCCAGAATGAGTCCACTATACCACTGCCTTTCAATTAATTATATTATGTCTTTGGTGTATTTGCTTCTTGCCAGCACACCATTCTGCCAGTTCCCTGAGGAACTGATTTTGCCATATATTTCTAGGTGTCCCTTAAACCCCAACACATGCTGGACACAGTCTGGTAATGTTTTAGTGAATGCAGTGGATTTGACTCTAGTCCAATCCTACTAACTCTTGGTGTCTTGTATCAACTTTATTTGATGCAAGAATTATCTGTAGACTCAGAAAATGATTTTTAAGACTGCATGGTTGGATTTGGTAGATAGCAACTCTCATGAACTGTTTATCCCTCTAATCATAAGCATAAATAGAAGAGGGGCCTGGTGGTAAGGCCTTGAAAAGACCAAGTTGACTCATCAGATATATGTCTCTATCAGTCTTTTGAAACAGGCAGTCTTTTTTTTTTTAAGACTTCAATTTAATTAGAATTCCTTCTCCCATTGAGATAACATCTTCAATTGATTTAATCCCTTCTTGTACATTCCTTGCATCCTGAGAGGTAGTAATGGTTTTCATTTTACATTCTGGTCTTAAAGGATGATAAACAGCTAGTGTCAGTGTTACTTCCCCCGACCACTGGCTGCAGCAGTGAGGGTAGGAGAAGGTCAGGGAGCTGGCCTCCAGTCATCTGTAATTTTCCTCACCCTTACTCTCTACTGCTTCATCCCTTTTTTCCTTTGGTTTGATTCACCTTTTTGCTCTCAGAGATTGGATGACTATAGTTAAAATTTTAAAATCCTTTCATATTTTACAGATTGTATTTATTATAGGCATTTATGAAATAGCAAGCATCTTCTTAAAATGCAATTCAATAATGCTTTTTACATTATAGGTCTTTAAGTACACTTCTGTTTTGTTTATTATGAAAAATAGTTAGAAGAGAAAGTTGGTTCCATAATTTTCCCTCCTAATTAATTGTTATTGAAGACGACAAGTCTGAAAAAATAAATTACAATACAGCCAAGAAAAAAAATTACAGAATTTCAATAAAAATATATCCAACATGGTATTTCACAGAGTAATACAAGTCATATGCATAGATATCAATAAATGATCCATATAATAATTAGCATGTCATGAATGTCTTGGAGGACTAAATCTCCTGATTGGGGATACACTTGGCCACAAAGTGTTAATGCCTGTAAATGACCTTTCAAATTTGACTTTTATTGTATCTGATATGGTTACACAACTCCGACTAGTTCTAAACTTTTCCCTTTTGAGTTTATTTCCAAGGGCAAATGTTTCCATTGGGGTAACTGTAGGATATTTTTCTCTAGGCAGTCATTATGCCAGGAAGAATTTTGTTTTCTCTTCATGTAAAACTGAACTATTTCACTGCTTCCATTTTTCTTTTGTATCCAAATTTTAAACTAATTTGCCAGCAAAAAGCTAGATATGGCACAAAAAACTGCATAATTTTTAAAATTTATTTACATCAGAAAAAAACAGGCAGGCACAGTGATAACATCTCATACTGGTTACATTGACCTGCATGAAAACAAACCACTGAAATCCAAATTCTTGCCTCTACTTATCTCTTTAATAAATCAAGTTGCTAAATGCAATTTAATACAAAACTGTATGTTTTACAGTGCTCTAATTTATAACATTTAATATTTTCTTATACATAAAATACAAACTAGGTAGACAAATAATATACTGTGGATAAGCTAGTTTATATAAATATTCTGTTTACCTCTATCTAAAAGAGTAGCGGCTTTTGACTCAGACACCCTTAGGTCCAATTTATAAGCTGTATGAACTTAACCCAGTCATTTATTCTTTGGGGGCCTCAGTTTATCTGTAAAAAGGGAATAATAATATCCCCATCAAAAAAAATTATCTTCAGTGGCCAATACGGTTAGATAACATTCTGAGAGGCAGTCCAAGACAGTAGTTAAGAGTATAGAAACTGAGCCAGGCAACTTCACGTCTCTGTTTCTCAGTTTCTTTATCTGTGCAATGGAGATAACAGTAGTTATGGGGTGAAGTATCAATATATGGAAAGTATTTAAAATAATGCTGGATTCCAGTAAGTTGACACAAGAATCAGTATTATTGTTACTAATTCATGTGAATATACTTAGCATAGACCATGGGACATAGAAGTTTTGCTTTCCTCTTATGGTGTCATTAACATCTTTTTTTTCCATTTATTTATTATTGCCCAACAGTGGCAGCTACAGAATGTCTTTGTAGGAGTTTCTGTGGGTGGGGGGAAATGCGGTATGAAAAACAGCTGTGAGATTTGTCTTGAAGCAATGTTTGCACAGTGGTTTAAATAAGGTCAAGAAATATTTATTTTCCATAGAAAACTATTGGGAAAGGCTACAGACGGGGAAAACACCCCTCAGCACTGTGGGTCACGCAGGTATTTCCAAGTAGCAGAAGGAACCATTGTTGTAATGAATGCTCAGTTAATCAACCCAGCATTTTCAGCATAACCAGATGAGAACATCTGTAGGGTAATGCAATCCACTACTCAGAACAAGACAATAATGGAAACCTAAAGTGAATGAATGACTGGGGTTTCATCCATTAAGTGATCCAGATAAGTTCATTCTACCTAAGACATTCTACCTAAGAAGTATATAAAAATGGCAATGTCTTCATTTATTATTAATGTCAAGTTTCAAAGTATTTCAATCTATAGAAAAATTCTTATCCCAATCTGAAGCATCCTGATTTACCTTTATATGAGCCTACTTAACCCTTTGAACAGAGTGCATCACCCACCCAGTAATACTAATACATATACACATTCACACACACGTGCATGCATACCACACTTCCATTGCCATTCTCCAGAAAGTGTAAACCTCTTTGGGAAACATTACTTTGTAATTATTTGCCTGTTCCCTCATTCAACAAAATTTTACAGCAAATCATAAAATCATACTAGGCACAAGAGAGGAAAAGCCATAAAGTCTGGACTTACACTCTAGTGGGGAGAGCGACAAGTAAACAAATGTTGAGGACAACACGGGATCAGTGAGGTTAGGTTAAAAAAAATTGGTATCTTGAATTTAAATTGGTATAAAGTAATGATGTACTTAAATTGGTATAAAGCAATAGTGTTTTTATTTACACATGCACACACACACACACTTTCTCCACTACAAAAACTTACACCAACTCAGTAGTAATGAGCACACCTAGTACTCAGTATTGCTCTCCTAATACCATTTCCTACAAAACGGAAAAAGAAATCCTTTAAGAAATTGCCAATTCCAGATGTGGAAGAGGAAATATACAGGATTATCCTGGCACAAGCAAGAAAGCTATCAAAGATTCTCAGGAATGCACTTGAATAAGCTCTCTTTTGTCAAAGATAGACCAACTGAGCATCAATAAATATTATATCTGCAATATATTGAAAGACATTGAATATGTTTAAAACCAGGCATTCTTGATAATACTTAAACAAAAATTGATCATTTCTGGAGCATGCTAGGGTACCAACTCATTATTTTAAAAACTGGTAAGTAAAGGGAAAAAAATAAATAATTGAATTTGTCTTTCCTACATGAGCTGTACTTTAGAGTAAATCTGTGACCAGCAGAAATTTATTTTTTAATGTATTAAGATAATAAATTAAGAAGAAATAATCAATTAAGGTTAAGTAGAGAGTGTGTAGACAAAACAATAGTTGCCATAAATGGATAATTGTTAAAACTGGGAGGTAGCACATAAGCATTACAGTATTATACTATTCAGTTACTTTGTATGTGTTGAAACTTTTGTAATATGAAGTGAAGTATGTTCTGATTACTATAACTTTAGAGTAAGTCATCAAGTAATTTAGTGTTAAGTCTTCCAAATGCATTTTTCTTTTTCAGGACTGTATTGGCTATTCTTGTTTGGTTCCATACATAGTTTAAAATCATCTAAGCTATTTCTACAAGACAGGGATTTTTTCATTGCATTGAACCTATAGAACAGTTTGGGGATATCTGGCGTTTTAGCACTACTGAGTCTTCCTATCCATGAGCATCTCTCCGTTTATTTAGTCTTCTGTGAGTTCTTTCAACAATGTTTTATACTTTTGGGTGCAGAGTCCTTGCACATTTTCTGTTATATTTATTCATAAATATTTTGTCTTATTTTTGCTATTTTAAACTGTATTTTTAAATTTTACTTTGAATTGTTTGCTACAAATATGTAAAACTACTATTGATATTTGTACATTGACCTTGTATCCTGAAACTTTTTGACTTACCAACTTTGCAGTTACTACTAGTAGTTGCTTTGTAAATTCCTTAGGATTTTATATGTAGATTCTTACATATGCACACTTTTACACAGTGTGCAAATACAGACTGTTTTGCTCTTTTTTAAAATATTTATTTATTTTATTTTTGGCTGCGTTGGGTCTTTGTTGCTGCGCGCAGGTTTTTCTCTAGTTGTGGCGAGTAGGGGCTCCTCTTCGTTGCGGTGCATGGGCTTCTCACTGTGGTGGCATCTCTTGTTGCAGAGCACGCTCTAGGTGCACAGACTTCTGTAGTTGCGGCATGCGGGCTCAGTGGTTGTGGTTCGCGGGTTCTAGAGCACAGGCTTAGTAGTTGTGGCACATGAGCTTAGTTGCTCCACGGCATGTGGGATCTTCCCGGATCAGGGCTTGGACGTGTGTCCCCTGAATTGGCAGGCGGATTCTCAACCACTACGCCACCAGGGAAGCCCTGTTTTGCTTTTTCTTTTCTAATTTTTATTTCTTTAATTGCTTTGGCTCAACTTATTGTAAGTAAAATATTAAATACAAGTGGTGGGAGCAGGTATCCTTGCCTTTCTCCAGTCTTAGGGGGAAAATGTTCAGTCATGCAGCATTAACAATGGTGTTAGCTATAGGTTTTAAATAAATGCTGTTAGAAAATTGAAGGGATTCCCTTCTATAACTATTTTCTTAGGTTTTTGTTTTGTTTTGTTTTCAGGAAAAGAAGGGGAATCTCTTTGTCAGGTTTTGGTCTCAGGGTTATGCTAGCATCATAAAATGAATTGAAAAGTGTTCCCTCCTCTATTTCCTGAAAGTATTATACTTTTTCTTTAATAGTCGTTTTATGTCTTTTAAAAATATTTGATAAATTTCACCATGGAAGTCATCCAAGTCTGGAGTTTTCTTTGTGGAAAAGATTTTTATTATGAACTTTACTGAATACATTTCTTTTGTGTTTATTTAATAAATTTAGTTCTATTCTGATTTTCTATTTCCTCTCATGCCAGTTTTGGTATATTTTTTAAGGAATTTGTCTATTTCATCTAAATTGTTGATTTTATTGAAATAATGTTATTCATAATATTCTCTTACTTTCCTTTTAATATCTGGTGCATATATAGCGATGTCCCTTCTTTCAATCATGATATATATTTATCTCTCTTTTTTTTCTTGAACAGTTTTGTTAGGAGTCTATTAATCTATTAATTTTATTACTATTTTCACAGAAGTCACATTGGGCTCTGTTCATTTCTTTATTGTTCATCTGTTTTCTATTTCACTGATTTCTGCTTTTCTTTGTTAGTGCCTTCTTTTTACTTACTTTGTGTTTAATATTCCCTTCTTTATCTAGTTTCTTAAGGTGGAAGCTTAGATTATTTTAAGACTTTTTTATCTTTTCTAATATGAAACTATATATTCCACTCTGAGCATTGTATCACATAAGTTTTGAGATGTTGAATTATTGTCGAGTTCAAAATATTTTCTAATTTCCATTACCACTTCTTCTATAACCCATTGGTTGCCTAGAAAATTCTGTTTAATGTCCAAATACTTGGAGCATTTCTAAATATGTTATTGCTGTTGATTTCTAATTTAATTCCAGAGGCCATAATCTGTAAGAATTCAATCTTTTAAAATGAGTTGAAAATTATTTTTTTAGCCTATTATATGGTCTATCTCTGTGAACATTCATGTTTACTTGAAAAGAATGTGTAGTCTGTAGTTGTTAAATCTAGCATTCTATAAATGTCTGTTAGGTCAGATTGGTTGCTAGTGTTATTCAAATCTATATTCTCAATAATTTTTTTGTCTACTTTTTCTTTGTATTACTGAAAAAGGATTGTGAGTTTGTTTATTTCTCCTTTTGGTTCTGTCAATTTTTTCTTCATATATTTTGAGGATTTATTATTTGATACATACACATTTCTGATTGTTATGTCTTCCTGGTAAATTGCTTCTCATTATGAAATGTCCTTCCTTATCTCTGGCAATCCTCATGCTTTAAATATCTACTTGACTCATATTGACATAGCCACACCACCTTCCTTGTACTTACTCTTCACATGATATATTTTCCATACATTTACTTTCAATTTCTAATGCCTCGTATTAAGCTGTATCTCTTTATATACAGTTAAATCCTACTGTTTTTATCCAGTCAGAAAATCTCTCCATTTTCTTAAGATTATTTAGTCCATTTTCATTGATATAGTTATGACACAGTTGAAGTTAAATGTACCATATTACAATTTCTTTCCTATTTGTCTCATCTGAATTTTGTTCCTCTCCTCTTCTTTCCTTCTTTGATTTCAAACTAATTTTCTCCATATCCCATTTCATCTCTTACTTAGACTTTTCTATAAACTTCTGTATATTACTTTCATTAGTAATACTAGCCTATGGATCAAAATATACACCCTTAACTCATCACTAGGTATCTCTTCACATAAATAAAATATAGGAAAATATAGGAAACTAACTTTTAACATTATAATTAACTTAATACCCTTCTGTTCATCCTTTATCATTAGTGTTTTTGTTGCTTTATTTTACTTCCAAATGTGCCCTAACTTCACAATAAAGATTATTTTTGCATTAAATAGTCCATAGTCTTTTAAAAATTTGAGAAGAAAAAAATTTATCTTTCATATTTACCCACATATTGTCGTTTCTAGTTCTCTTCAGTCCTTCCTGTAGATCTGATTTTCCATTTAGTGTCACTTCTGAAGAATTTTCTTTAGCATATGTTATAGTGCCTATCTGCTGACAAAGAATTTCCTCACATTTTTTAATCTGAAATGCCTTTATTTTGCCTTTATTGTTGAAGAATGTTTTCTTGCATATAGAACTCTGGATTGAGGGGGGTTTTGGTGGGGGAGAGTGGGGAGAGGACCCGTCAAAGTCTTTTTCAACTGTCTTCTGACATCCATGGTTTCTGATCAGAGATCAGCCATGATTTGTGTAATTGCCCTGTATGTAATATCCCTTTTTTTTTTTTTTTTTTTTACTGATTTTAAGATCACTTTTTACTTTTTTTTTTTTTTTTTTTTGCAGTACGCGGGCCTCTCACTGTTGTGGCCTCTCCCGTTGCGGAGCACAGGCTCCAGACGCGCAGGCTCAGCGGCCATGGCTCACGGGCCCAGCCGCTCCGCGGCATGTGGGATCTTCCCAGACCGGGGCACGAACCCGTGTACCCTGCATCGGCAGGCGGACTCTCAACCACTCCGCCACCAGGGAAGCCCACACTTTTTACTTTTAATTTTTAGCATTTCAACTAAAATGTGCCTAGGTTTTCTTTGTATATATTTTGCTTGGGGCTCACTGAGCTTCTTAAACCTGTAGTTTATTTTCACTAAATTGTGACATTCTCAGCCATTACTTCTTTGAATATTTTTTGCCCTATTTTCTCTCTCATTCTCTTGTAGGACTCCTATTATAATCACTTAGACCACTTGGTGTTGTCTCACAAGTCACTGAGCTTTTGTTCATTTCAATCTATTTTTGCTCTGTACTTCATTTTGATGATTGCAAATGGTTTCTCTTCAGTTTTTGCTCATCATTTTTTCTTTAATGTCCAGTCTACTGCTAAGTTTATCCATATAGTGAATTTTTAATCTTAGATATTATCCTTTTGAGTTCTAGAATTTGTGCGTGGTTATTTTTTACAGATTACCTTCTGCTGAATAGCCCAGATGTCAAATGTTGAGGACTATGGTAGTATGGATGAGGAAGAGACAGATTTAAGAAACAATTTAAATATAAAACCCAGTAAGAGATTAAGAAAACAGAAAGGATAGATATGTAAGGTGAAACATGGTAAGATCTTAAATTTTATGGGCATAGATCTTCAATCAAAGTGTTTACCAAGGCACTCTATTTTAAGTAACACAAAATACTTTCTTTGGCTTAAATATAGCGTATCCAAACCAATAAGTGGTTTGCATAATTCAGTCTAGATCAGTTTGCATGTATTCACAGGCTGCTTGTTCTGAGCTGGCATCCTAGAATTCAGGATATCAGCATGACAATCTCAGGTCCTGGGGTTCTGTTCTTCTTTCAAATAGTTGATTGATGTTTTTATGAGTATATAAAATCATCAGTTATTAGACGGGTATCCTCCTTCAGACTTATTTCAGGGAACTACTACAATGAACTGCAGGTGCAAAGAAGGGAGTAGAGATAATAGTAACAGATAACATTCACTGAACACTTCCATGTGCCTGCAACTGTACAAAAAGCTTTATTTAAATTATTTTATTTTACCTTAATAATAACATGTGAAATTAGTACTGTAATTATGTCCATTTTAAGGGGGGGTGGGGAGAATGTGGCATAGTAAGTAATTGGTAGATCTGAAATTCAAGGTGCGGTCATTTGACTCCCAAAGTAACTCCACAGCTCCTTGTTTAACCACTGTGTTAGAAAGCAGAGGTTTAGTACAGAGAGAGCATGGGCAGGGGTCCAAAATAAGCTGCTTGAATCAAAAGTCAGGTTAGTTTACTCATTAAAATGGCCAGCAGCAAAATATCTGAGCTGAGTAAATGCATTGGGCCTCCATGTGCAGGTCTGAGATTAAAGGCATTAGAATTGGCACATAATTACTAGGGCAAGTAGGGCAGACACTTTTGGTGACACAACCGTTTTCTACCTTTTTATCCCTGGCAGAGTCCCAGTTTGTATGTGTAGTTTTCCCAGCAGTCATGTGCTTGGGGAATAGCCTAAGTCAATCATGGTGATTCCACGCTCCTTACCAGTGAATTAGGCATGATTATGTGAGCCAGTTCTGTCCAATGAGAAGTAAGTTCTGTCCAATGAAAGTCTGTTTTGGGGTGGGGATGGAGGTATACAAGGAAAATCTTCCTCCTTCATGAAAAGTGACATAGAAGGAAGTTATCACATGTATTCTACCTCTAATGAGGTTGCATGAGCATGTGACGCCTAGAAATGTAGCAGTCATCCTAGGAACATGAATAGCCTAGACACCAAGCCAACATGCCGAGATTGGCAGAGCATAAAGGATGGAAGGAACCCAGTTCCTTGATGACTCCTCTGAGCCATGTAATTAATAAACACTGTACTATCTTTACATGCTATAATACATTTTCTTCATTATTTAAGCCAGCAATAAACACTGTTACTTGATGCTGAAAACATCCTAACTGATACTGAGTCCCTTGTTGGCTTATATCAGGGGTTGACAAATTTTCCCTGTAAAATGGCCAGATAATACTTTCTCCTTTGCAGGCCATATGGTTTCTGTCACAAATACTCAACATTATTGTTATAGCATGAAAGCTGCTATAAATATAATGTAAACGAATGTGTGGCTGTATTCCAATTAAACATTATTTATGAAAACAGGGGGCTAGTTCGGTCCATGGACCGTAGTTGGCCAACCTGACTTAAATGAATTCATGTGAACTTAGGTCTGTTGAGATACAATCTTTTTGGCCAGCCCTAGGTTGGACAGATTTGGGGGTACACCTAACAGTCTCTGTCACACGACTCTTATTCAGCCAACTGACCCATGAATTCTGCAGAGCACTCAGGACCAGCAGTACTCCATGTACTCAGTCTATAAGAATGTTCTGTCTTCTACTTAGTACTTCCTTTTTAACAAGGGTGAAGATGACTACATATTATTTGATATAGTAGTCTTAAAACAATTGCCTTTCCTATATGTTTTCCAAGAGATTAGAGAATAATCTGACATAAATAAATACTTGTTCTTTATATAAATAATAAATAGATAAAAGACATGGATGAATGAACAAAACAGTGAGCAGAGATTGAATTGATACAAGTCTTAAGGTAAAGTTGTGTGATTAAGCAAAAGGAAGAAAATTTAAGGGGAAGGAAAAGCAGAACACATTAATGAATTTGGCAGAGTAAGAGTCTCCAAATATGTCTACATCTTAATCCCCCAAACCTGTGAATTTGTCCCCTTATGTGGCAAAAGGGACTTTGCAGAAGGGACTAAGGTTATAGACTTTGAGCTGGGAAGAGTATCCTGCATTATCCAGGTGGGCCCAATCTAATTGCATGAGTCCTTATGCAGAAAATCCCTCCCAGCTGCAGAAAGAGACATGATGATGGAAGAAGTGTCAAAGAGGTGGGAGGTTGTTGGCTTTGAAGGTAAAGGAAGGGGGCCATGAGTCAAGGAATGTGGGCAGCCTCTAGAATCTGGGAAAGGCAAGAAAAGGGACTCTCCCCAGAGCCTCCAGAAAAGAACACCACTCTGCCAACACCTCAGTTTTCACCCACTGAGACCTGTGTTGGACCTCTGACCCACAGAACTATAAGAGAAAAATTTATTTTGTTTTAAGCCGCCAAGTTTGTAGTAATTTGTTATAGCAACAGTAGAAACTAATACAACTAATTAACTGTATAATATCTCTAATTCAAAGCAGTTTCTTGGAGATATGCTATTTCTATTTCCATTATTCCTTCTGTATTCTTCTACAACTCTATTCCTTATCCATTGGAGGAGGTCACAGAGAGAACGTGACTGCCAGTTGAGCCATGAACTGGACCCAGGCAATCAGAGGCTCCTCACCCCTCCCCTGTCCTTGGAAAGTGCGTTCTGCCCACCATTCCCAAAGTGGCAGCTGTTTTCAAGGATGCACCCTTGAGAGAGCAATGTGTTACTGACACCATCTGGGTGGTATATGTGATTGAACCTTGTTAAGGATGCCATATAAATTTTTAAGGTTCTGGTGGGCAGGTGCAAAGATCTGCTCATCTTGTGGTCACCCAAGACAAGCTTCATATGTAAGTTCCCTTGCTGATTAAACCTGCTACCTACCAATCTGGAGTGACCTGCCTCTTTCTTTGCTCTCTCCTGGCCCTCTGTGTATAAGGGCCAGATTCAGATTTAACTCAGGGGACTCCCAGGTTTGTGAACAAACACTTCCCCCTCTCACATATATATACTTTAGTTCTACATTTAAACAATATTGTCCTCTATTTTAATAACATCAGGACTAAATTTTTTTTTAATCCAAACAACATGATGGTTTCATAGTGACAGACCTGACAAGCCAGGCATAAGGCCCAAATAGCCACTACAAAGTGACCAAGAGAGAAGGGCTCTCATCCTGATCCACTGTAATTGGCTAGCATGGATCCCACTTGTGATACCGGGGATAGAACATGTTTCAGTATCAGTGGATCTGATACTCATAGAGGCATTATGGTAGCCTTCATGTGTAGTTTCCTACCTGTGCTTTACTCGTCTGTGTAAAATTACAGGTGAAACATAATTTTCATTCACCTCTTGCCATTTCTCAAAGATATCATATGTTTTAACTAACAAAAGTATTCCACAAAGAGAAACTGCCAGACCAATGTTAACTAATAATAATAATAAACCTATAAAACCACGTAGGACTCATGTTGCGTCTTTCATGCTCTTATTCTCTCTCTTCAGCTGCCGTAAGCAAAGAGACTGATACATAGTGCCAGCTTAGTCACTCACACCAAGGGCTCACTCTCCACAAGGACTTAGGTCAGAGTGACTAACTCAAGAGCAGTGAGCTCCCCACCCTTCACTTTCATGTCTCTACACTCTGGGCAGTCAGGCTGGATCAGGATGGGCACTTCTGAAAATACTGAAGGCTTGGCCATGGTGGCATTCCTCTTTCTGGCCATCTGGGCCATGTCACTGCTCCATGTATCTATGTATCTTTTAAGCACTGTCCCAAGTCACTGTCCACTACTTGAAGTTGGTTTCAGGGAATACTGTGCACAAAAGACCGATCATTAGCCTCAGCAGAAGACACTGCTTCTCCAAAGCAGTGGCATTCCCAAATAACCTGACTTTGCATGTTGCTAGTTCAACTCTCCTATTCTTCCAGCAAGGTTATTTTGCTATAAACTGCCTTGCAGCCTGAACAAAAGGCAAATCCTTTTTTGTTGTTTATAACACATATCAAGCCAATTTCTTTGATCTGTAAGATGGACTAGTGGCTAACTTTCACTGCTTACACTGAACACCCTCTAAGGTAACTTTTAAACTTCAGTCTCTTCCCAAGAGTTTGCCTAGTAATAGATAAAATGTAGATTCATAATGTTACCAAATATTAATCAATAATACTCCAGCTTCTAGGGCACCCTCAGGCTTCACTTACCTATTTCAGTGCCAGTTTTCAGGCTGCTTCCCAAGATGCAAAAACAGCAATTTGACACTAGTCAAAGATTTCTTTAAAAGTCATATTAAGGAAGAGAACAGGTTCCTGGCTTTCCCAGGAAAGACAGTATGTGGCATGTACTAGTTTTCTAAGATAAGCTTTGGTTTCAGATTAGAGGTCTTAGGAGGCTTAGACAATAGATTCTAGAATCTGGTCTGGTATGATTTCTCCAGTTTGCAGGTTCTAATAAATTGGTCAGGGAAAGCCCCAGAAGCTCTTTTATTGTGGACTAACATCGGGGTCACCTAAATGAAAAAGGAGATTTTTTTCTCACAGACTGCACAGCTCAATTCCAGAAAGAAGACGAAGGTTCAGACTATATTGGTGTTTATATTGGATTAAAGAAAACAGGATAGTAATAACCTAGATGTTACCTATGTACTGGACCTGATGAATTATTGTAAAATTCAAACTTTGTGGCTCCAATAGTTTTTTTGATGTACTAAGCAAAAATAAATTTTTCTCTAAATACCAAAAGATTATAGACAAATTGTCATTAAAAAAAGATGCAAGCTATTGTATTAATACAGGAAACTGTCACTCTTACCCTTATATAATGCTTGGCTACCTAAGTCTTAATTTGAAAAAATAAATAAATAAAAATAATGAGCAGTAACATCAGCTATTTGCTACAAAATACATTCCAGTCCCTTCACAACTGTTAACACATGCAAATAAACGGGCAGTGATTTGGATTCACCCACAGGGCAGCTGCAAAAGATCCCGTAGGTTTGTATCTCAAGGACTGGGTTTGACAGTTCAATGAGCTTTCCTACCTCAGGTCTCCTAGTAGTAAAAATTCAGATTTAAATTGTATAGAATTTCATAGAATGGCCCATACAACTTTGGAGGCATTTATGATTAAGATGTATTATATTTATGTTGGATTTATAAAACTCTCTCCATATGTTATTGTCCTTTTGCAATTGTTTAATCCTATATCGCCTTCTACAATAAAAGGTGGCTGATTGCAAGCACAATCAAATTTAATGATGTTTTGGAAAAAAACTACATACTCTTATATAAGACCAACCCTGAATATAAGATCAGCCTTTATACTTCTAATGAGAATGTACCAAAATCATTTATGACCAAGTTATATATATATATATATACATATACATAAAACTTTTAGGGATGTAGATGAAATTGTCAAATATTTACTTATTTCATTTATTAATTTAGTTATACTTTCATATTTAAATTGTCTATATTAAATATGTTACTTGGGACTGTTGCTTCATCTATTTATGCAAAATATCACATATTTTACAAAATAATTTTATTTAAACTTTTCACATGCATCTTTAATTAACATCAGTTTATTGGTCATCACCAGGGCCAGGACCTGAGTCATCTGACCCAGCTCTCCAGTGTGCTCTCTCCATTTGCTTCTGCCTGGGTCTGTGAGACACAGGCCTATTTCAATCTACATAAAATGCTGATACTCGCTGTTTTATCCAAAACACCTATTCACAACACTGAAACTGATTTTTTCCCCTGTGGGTGTATATTCTTGATTTCCATGCTAAATTGCTGTGATTTATGTAATAATATCCAACACTTGCACTTTTAATGTTTCATGAAATTATTACTAAATCTGTGTTAAATTTCTTTGTCCTCTTTTGGAACAATTGATTGAGGGAGTTTCAGGCTAACATGCGTCTTCCACAAATAATCACTTGTGTCCAAAGTAAAATTACTGAGAAAACACCACAAAAGATGAGAGACTTTGCAAGGACTTGATTATAAAGTCTCTTTCTCTCTCTCTCCCTCCCTCCCTCCCTCCCTCCCTCCGTCCTTTCATGTGTGTAAAACATCTTATCTTTTTCTATGTATATATAGTAACATCATCAGTTTTTCAAAACTAATTTACAGTCCTTTAGTATATTCAGTTTTTCTTATGTCTCACTTATTGGTAGGGTATAAATGGCAAGCCAGAATTTTTATCAGGGACTTAATACACTGTACATTCAGGTGAATAAAGAAAAAATACTGCATTCAGCTCTGGATTCAGCTTGTTAACAAGTGGAGAGGACTAATGAAAACCACAGATAATCCTCAAACCTCATTTCAGCCATTAGTTTCAATCTTGTCCCCTGCTCCTTCTTTGACCAGAATTGCTGACAAGGAGTAAAGTGGGGCTGACTAGGACTTCTCGTCCTACACACTTCTGGTAGAGGTGCTAATGAACAGCAGAATGGCCACAAGGCAGCTCACCCAAAGGAGAGAAGAGGCAAGAGAGTCAGGTAGTCCTCCAGCTAAATGATAAACCACTGATAATGCCAGCTTAATCTCCACTTCTGTCACCTATCCAGCGGCAGCAATCCTATCATTCTACTCATAAATACTAAATTATTAGAAAGACTTGGCATAAATGATGCAGTTCAACTATTTTGTATTCAATTATGACTGTTTGCATTAAAAAGTTTTGTTTAATATGAGTCTTCTAGCAGAACGTATAGCAAGGTGCATATGAATTGTTCATTTACATTACCAATTAATAGCACAGTAGAATGATCTGCTAACCAAAGACATTTTGTTCCTGCTGAAACTGTCTGAGCTGGCATAGATTTAATATCCTATCAAGCTTGCCTTACAATTATTTGGAGGATATGCTGTATCCCATCTGTGTTTATTAAATATATACGGTGCCTACATTACCAGGATTTATAGCAGACATCAAGAGATAAAAATTAAAGACTGTAACATATCCATTCATATTATAGTGCTTCAACATATTTCAGCATAATTATGAAATTTATTAAGCAACTGAGAAAATATAGAGGTACAGATAAAGTTTGACTTTTCTTATTTCAAAAGAAATCCAAGTTCCACACAATTCCATTCCTATCCCCGTTAAAGTATTCTTAACCCCAAATTTAAATTTCCTCTAACAGAGGATTCCAGGCTTCAAAAACCCTCAAATACACTGAAATGTCTTCTTTCAATGACCAAGAGCTTGTTGAGAATACGGATAATGCCAGGAGTATGTAAACCCCCAAAACAACATCACTCAGTGAGCTCATGGAAAATCAAAAGTGAAACTGATTAGAAACAGGCAAAGTATAAAAGAAACCAACCAATTTAGTTTCATTACTCAAGCTGAGTGAAATGCAAAACATAAACAATGTAAGGAGATGCATGTCCTTTGTATTTTAGCAATTCTTAAATTTTTAATGATTCTGGGTTTTGTGGTAGCTTGGGAGAAATGTTTTCATGTAAGATTCATCTTGACAAGAATGTCTATAGCAATGGTACTGCTTAGAATAGTCCAATTAAAATTTTCACATTTGGTAAGTTTGCATTATATAAAAAGTACACAATGGAATACGGATCATTATCACTTTTCTTTCTTGAAATCAAAGTACTGAATGTTGCTTGGCACCAAAATTGCCCCTCTGACCCCTGAAAAAGCCTAAAACTTCTGAATATCAACCAAGTTAATTAAGTCCACATGGGGAAACAGGAACCCTGGGTACTTCTTACTTCTTAAAAGAAAATATATTGATTATAATCCACATATGTTAGCTTCTATTATTTTTATCTTTGTCCAACTATTTTTAACTATGTAAGTATTTGTTTTTATTGTCACCCCCTCCAGATTGTACATTGCATAAGTTGAAGGGCTATGTCTGTTTTTAATTTTTTTCACTATTATAGACCCAAATGCCTAGATTTCATGGTTAAAATATGGCAGAAAACTAAACTAGTGCTAGCCTTGACTTATCTAAATAGTTGTATCCGTTCCTCACATCTCTTGGCCAAATCAGCCTAGCAGCTGATTCACTAATGATATACTTGATCTCCAACAATGCCATCATTTGCAAAATTCCCTTTAGAGTCTAACGCCTCCTTCTCTCTATCATGCAGCCCAGGATTCCTGGCAAGGGGGACCCATGTAGGATAGGCCATGTAAAAAAGTCAGTAATTTTGCATATAAGCCATGTACAAGAGTCAAAGGTGGAGGTGGCCTTTGAGGTAGCTGCCCTCCAAATCAGTTCCTGGGTATCATTTTACCACTGCCACCAGTTCTCTACAAATAACCTCCCCATTACAAAATAAAACGATAATTTGGGGTAAATCAATTTCACCATCTCATTTCACACGAGTAATTTAAGTCAGGAAGAAATCTGGAGGACTTTCTTCACAACACTAAAGACCACCCATGACACCCATGACCTGTGAGTCTCAGACCACTGTTCAACTCACAGAGGACATTTCTGGAAAATCTTAATCATTTCTGTCCCTCCTGCCTACAGTTATCCTTCAGCTCAAGGAATTCACAAAACTTCATGGAACTGCTAAAGATCCAGCAGTAATAAGTAACAAAAGTATTTTGATCAGTTAGTGAACAGAAAATTCCACTTAACAGGGGGTTTTAATGATAAATGCTGTGTTCAGACAGTGCTTTAGCACATTGTGGGCATGGAATAACTCCTCAGCTGTGACTTCCATTCCTCTCTGTCCCCCAGAACCTACTGCCAGGCCAGACACAGCACTGATTGGTGATAAATAGGATTGTAAGAAAGAACAAAAGTTGAAATAGAATGTCTTTGGAGACTGCATCTAGATCTTTTCTCCACTTTATGACTAAATTAGCATACTTTTATCAGATAGCTATGAATAATACAACAAATATATAGTAATTATGGTTTCAAAAATATCTTGCATGTCATATTAAAACTCACAAAGTTCAAGGCTTACTAACATAAAGATGTTGTCTGAAAAAGAAAAATTAGATGACATAGATAAAAACCGTTTAAAACTTTATGTTGTTACCCTTTGAAACCCTCCTATCTCCTCTTAAAATAATATTTAATGATACTTAAAGCCAGAGATTTTTGCTTTAACTGCTACTTTATAGGCTGCCTTCGTGTTAAATAGCATACTTTAAGGATGATGTAACAATTGGATTTTGACTCCACTTATGGGGTCAGCCTCAGACTAGAAACTGGTTTTCCTCTGCGGAGGGAGGCTCCAACACGCCTCTTACTTTGTACAGACTTCATTGTAATCTACTTCAAGGAGCCACATTGTCTGGCAAAAGTTGAAGGAAATGTCTGTGTCTGGCTTCATTATCACCCTACCTCCGGTAGGGGTGTTTAAAAAGTGGACTCCCAAAATTGGGGTTGTGGTGATACTTGGGTCACAGCCCACTGATAAAATATCATCAGTTTGCTTCCTCCTTCTTTCTAACCTGGGAGGGTGTCATCTAAGAAAGTTCTGGGGGGAAAATAACACATATGGAGGGAAAGTTGTTGCATAAAGTAGGTCCCAGGCCCTGCAGGGAAATATTGAACTGAATATCAAATGACATGGTGTGGGACAGTGTGGATTAGCACTCTTTGAGGCCCCCAGATTTCAGTCAGTTGGGATAAAGGGTGTCAAGTTAGCACCAGTCAGACCAAAGCAGAGTATAAGATAGAGATGGTAGTTTCTTGGGGAAAAGAAACAGAATGTGTAAAAATTCTCAGGTATAATTTTAATGGTTAAAAAAAAGAGAGAAGAAAAAAAAAAAACCTTAATATTTACCAGAAAAATGATTTAAAATTCAAGCAACACATATTTGCCAGTGTGCACACGTTTCTCACATGTGGCAAAACAGCAACATATCTGTTCAATAAAACATTCACAATATTAAATTGTGGGGTTTTCCTGTTTTTAATTCAAAGGAATTATGTTAAACTTCTAGGGTTACCAAAGCAAAAGACCACAGAATGGGTAGCTTAAACAACAGAAATCTATTTCTCACAGTTCTGGAGGCTGGAAGTCCAAGATCAAGGCACTGGCAGATTTGGTTTCTCCTAAGCCCTCTCTCCTTGGTTAGTAGATGGCTGCCTTCCCACTATGGCCTTACATGGCCTCTTCTCTGTGCTCAAGCCCCTGGCGTCTCTTCCTCTTCTTATAAGGACACCAGTTATATTGGATTAGGACCCCACCCTAACTGCCTCATTTTAACTTAATCACATCTTTAAAGACCTTATCTCCAAAAAGGGTTACATTCTGAGGTTCTGGAAGTTGAGATTTCAACACACAAATTTTTGGGGGGTGTGGGGTGTGGGGGACACAGTTCAGTGCATAACAAAAACGTTTAGGACAAAGTATAAATTCCAGCTTTAAACTAAGATCCTCTTTCATAGCTACCCAGGACACTAAATGGATTCGTTTTTAACATTCATTCAGCAAATGTTTATTAAGCATCTACTGTTCAAAAGGCATGCCAACCAGGTTCTATGCTGGATATAAAATGAGTAACAACAAACAGTCCCGTGTTATGTAAATGTTTATAATCTATTATAACTAGGGGACACCTATCCCAAACACATGAAGTTCTGTGATCAGCCTAATGAGCCTGTGTCATATTCATCAAAGGCTTTCTCCAGGTCATAAATGCTGCTCAAATACTAGGAAGAAAGAAGTTTTCCAATTAAGTATTTTGTAGTTCATAAAAGAAACTCTTTACGAACTATAAAAGTAGCTCACTCTTTTAGGAAACTTTGCCCTATTTCACCATTTTGCCTAGAGTTTAATATTTACTCATTCATTTATGTATTCGTTTTGTCCAACATTTATTGCATGACTACTGTGTTCCAGGCACTGGACTTTTTAATGATGCCAATGCCGTAAGTAACAATTAAATAAAATCCAAATACAGAGTAGTGTCACTGACTTAAAAATCCTCTGTGCTCTGCCTATTCATCCCTCTCTCCCCACAACCCCTGATCCTTTTACTATCTCCACAGTTTTGTCATTTTCCAGAATGTCATGTAATTGGAATCATACTGTATCTAGTTTTTATAGATTACCCTCTTTAACTTAGTAATATGCATTTAAGTTTCCTCTGTTTTTTTTTTTCATTGCTTAATAGCCCATTTCTTTTTATCACTGAATAATATTCCATTGTCTGCATGTACCACAGAGTCTTTATCTACTAAAGATGGTTAGTACTATCTACTAAAGGACATCTTGGTTGCTTCCAAGTTTGGGCAATTATTAATAAAGCTGCTATAAACATCTGTGTGCAGGTTTCTGTGCAAATATAAGTGTTCAATTCCCTTGGGTAAATACCAAGGAGCCCGACTGATGGATCATACAGTAAGAGTATATTTAATTTTATAAGAAATTACCAAATTATCTCCCAAAGTGGCTTACCATTTTGCATTCCCACCAACAATACATGAGAATCCCTGTGGTTCCACATCCTCACCAGCATCTGGTGTTATTAGTGTTTTGGATTTGGGCCATTCTAATAGGTGTGTAAAGGTATCTTATTGTTGTTTTAATTTGCAATTCCCTAATGACATATGATGTTGAGCATCTTTTTATATGCTTTTTGTCTATGTGCATATCTTCTTTGGTGAAGTGTCTTTTCAGGTATTTTGCCCATTTTTAAATCAGGTTGTTCATTTTCTTATTGCTGAGTTTTAGTGTTCTTTGTATATTTTTAGATAACAGTTCTTTAACAGCTATGTCTTTTGCAAATATTTTCTCCCAGTCTGTGGCTTATTTCTTATTCCCTTGACAGCGTCTTTTGCAGGACAGAAGTTTTTAATTTTAATGAAGTCCAGCTTATCAATTATTTCTTTCATGAATTGTGTCTATATATATCTAAAAACTTGCACCATGCCCAGTGTCATCTACATTTTCCCCTATTATCTTCTAGGAGTTTTATAGTTTTGCATTTTACTCTTAGATCTATAAACCATTTTGAGTTAATTTTCTGAAGGGTGTAAGATCTGTATTTAGATTCTTTTTTTGCATGTGGATGTCCAGTTGTTCCAGTGCCATTTGTTGAAAAGACTATCTTTGCTCCATTTTATTGCCTTTACTCTTTCGTCAAAGATCAGTTTACTATATCTGTGTGAGTCTGTTTCTAGGCTTTCTGTTCTGTTCCATTGATTTGTCTATTTTTTTCATCAGTACCATACTCTCTTGATTACTGTAGCTTTACAGCAAGTATTGGAGTTGAGTAGTGTCAGTTCTCTGACTTTGTTCATCTTCAATATTTTGTTGGCTATTCTGGGCCTTTTGACTCTTAGTATAAACTTTAGAATCAGTTTGTCAATATCCACAAAATAACTTGTTAGGATTTTTATTGGGATTGCATTGAATCTATACATCAAGTTTACATGAACATGGAATATCTCTCTATTTACTTAGTTCTTTGGTTCTTTCATCAGAGTTTTATAGTTTTTCTCATATAGATCTTACACGTTTTGTTAAGTTTATGTTATTTTTTGGATTGACAATGTAAATGGTATTGGGTTTTATTTTTTTGTTGTTTTTTTTTTTTGGTACGCGGGCCTCTCACTGTTGTGGGCTCTCCTGTTGTAGAGCACAGGCTCCAGACGCACAGGCTCAGTGGCCATGGCTCACAGGCCTAGCCGCTCCGTGGCATGTGGGATCTTCCCGGACGGGGCACGAACCCATGTCCCCTGCATCGGCAGGTGGACTCACAACCACTGAGCCACCAGGGAAGCCCTGGTATTGGGTTTTTATCTTCCAATTCCACTTGTTTATCATTGGTATATAGAAACTCCAGAGATTTCCTGGAGTTTTCTCTCAGTCCCCTAGCTCTGTCCCCTGGTTTCATATGGGCTCACATGTCTGTGTTTTATGAAATGGAGGAGAATCTTATTCTGTTCTGACCTTTATCAACTACATGAAACTTTATACTACAAAAAAGACACAGTACAGGGAAAGTGTAAAAACCATTATAAACCTTTGTGAGTTTCTAATATATAAAATTTCTGTATTTTAGCAGAGGTTAGAAAGATTGATGCAAGTGTGTTGCTGTAACTTATTCATTTTCAAAATACTGTCTGCTCTCAAAAATAAATAAATCAATGTATACGAGCTTTCAACACAATGTTTCATTGTGTGATTTGTTAAGTCTTGCGAAGGACTTGAACATGAAATGATGGCAAAAACAACCTATTTCTGTTGCTTATAATTTAAGCTCTCATTCACTATGAAAATATAAATATTTTCAGAAACAGGAGGACATCAAGGCAGGGACAAGCCAGCTAAAAACTGGTCGCAGCATTTTTTAAAGATACCTTTAAAAGCTATCAGAGACACTTCTGCTTCCCAAAAGATGGAATAGAGATCATTTCCCCTATTTCTTCTGTTGCTTACAACTAAAACCCTTAGACAATATATTTTTAAAAGAAGAAGAAGACAGACTTGTAAGGGATGTAAGACTCAAGAAACAACACATTAGTTAGTTACCTGAGTTTTTCTTCGGCCTCATATATCTGATTCTAGGAGCTAAAGAAGCTGGAAAGCTGCAAATGTCAACTGGCCCAAAAAAAACAAACAAAAAATCTCCAACAAAGCCTGCTCTCTCCAGAAAAAGGACCAGGAATGGGGAAGCTTAGCAAGATAGAAAATTTTGACAAATGTTTTACTCCAGCCCAACACCACGGGAAAAAACTGTGGCCTCACCCCTAACCACACGGCAAAGACTGAGTGGGCAGCCTAGACTTCTACCCTGCCAGGCTGCCACCACCTGCCATGATGGTATCAGAGAAGATCATGTAAAGAGTCAGACTTTTATCACCACTGAACAGATATGAGGCCCTCCCAATGGATTTCATGTGGGCACCCAGAACCTACACCCACCCCCATCCAGCGGTAAAGAACTGCATATACCCCACCCTTCTGAAGTAGAGCCAGAGGAAGTTTAGTGAAGAATAAGGACTTTTACACCAAACAGCTGTAACAAGACCACTTCCCAGTGGTATCAGTGGAGGACTAACTAGTGAGGAGCTGGAAATCTCACTCCTACCCAGCAATAATGAGGAGCCCCTCCCCAACTTGTGTGTCAACAGAGGCTGAGTGAGGAACATGGACTTCTGTTCCCATTTCCAGTAGCAGGGCAAAACTTCCACTTCCTTTGTCATAGTGGAAATTAAAGAAGCAAGCTAAAACAGAAGGTGTAAATCAGATTCACAGTGTTATAATATCCAAAATATCCAGGTTTAATAATTTTTAAGAATCAGTTACTAAGCCCAGAAAAAATCAACTTCAGTAAAAAAGACAATCAATAGTTGCAAACACAGAGATGACAGAAATATTAAAATTATCTGACAAAAATGTTTGTCAGCAATCATAAAAATGCTTCAATAAGAAATTACAAACACACTTGAAACAAATTAAAAAAAGAGAAAGCCTCAGCAAAGGATATAAAATACAAACAAGAGCCAAATAAAAATGCTGAAACAAACAAAAAAAATTAAAATTAAAATTAAAAACTCAGTGAATGGGCTTAACAGCAGAATAGAAGGGACAGAGGAAAGAATCAGTGAATTTGAAAGTAGAATGATAGATATTACCCTATCTGAACAACAGAGAAAAAAACAGACTGAAGAAAATTAACTGAGCCTAAGCCACCTGTGGGACTATCACAAAAGATCTAACATTTTTGTCATTAGATCATAAAAAAGAGAGAATACAGAGGGCAGGCTGAAAAAGTATTTAAAGAAATAATGGCTGAAAGCTTCCCAAATTTTGCAAAACACATGAACCTAGAGATTCACAAAGCTGAGCAAACCCCAAACAGGAGATAAGCAAAGCAATACATGCCAAGACATATTGTGGTGAAACTCTGAAAACTAAAAACAAAGAAAAGTCTTGAGAGCAGCAAGAGAGAAACAACATTACCTATGGGACAAAACCATTTTAATGGGAACAGATTTCTCATCTGAAGCTATGGAAGCCATAAGGAATTGGCATGATGTTTATGAAAGAAAAAGAGTCTCAATCCAAAATTCTATATCCGAAGAAATTATCTTTCAGGATTAAAGAGGAAAAAAGCCATCCTCAGACAAAAGAAAACTAAGAGAATTTGTCATCAGTACATTACCTTAAAAGATTGGCTAAAGAAAAGGAAATGATAAAAGAAGGAATCATGAAATATTGAAAAAAGAAGAAAGAACAATGAAAAGAGTAAATATATAGATAAATATATTTTCCTTCTCCTGAAGGAAATTCTAAAGTATTCTTGATGGTTGAAGTAAAAAATTATAATCATATCTGATATGGTTCTAAATGTATGTAGAAAAATATTTAAGGCAATTATATTATTAACAAAGAAGAGTAAAGGGACATAAAGGGAAGTAAGTTTCTACATGTTACTCAAAATGGTAAAATGTTGATACAAGTAGACTGTGATGAGTTATGTTATACAATATAATACCCAGAGCAACTGCTAAAAGAGCTATACCAAGAGATATTCTTAAAATACTATAGATAAATAAAAAAGAAATTCTAAAAAATGTTTATGTGACCCACAGAAAGGCAAGAAATAAAAAAGACAAACAAAATACAGAAATAACAGACCAAAAACAAAAAATAAAATATTTGACTTAAGCTCTAACACATCAAAAATTAAATTAAATACATATGACCCAAGTATGGTGATTTAAAAACAGAGATTTTCATAATGTATTATTAAAATTACCCAACTATATGCTGTGTACAAGAGATGCACTTCAACTACAATGCTATAGGCAGGTTGAAAGTTTAGGGATGGAAAAAAGATAGGTCATACAAATATTAATCAAAAGAAAGCAAGTGAGTTTATATTAATATCAGATAAAGTAGACTTCAGAGGAAAGAAAATTAGCATAAACATAGAAGGACATTACAAAATAATAAGAGTCAATTCACCAAGAAGACATAACAATTCTAAAATACAAGCACCAAATAACAGCTACAAAATATGCGAAGCAAAACTTATAGAACTGTAAAGAAAAGTAGACAAATCTATAGTTATAGTTAGAAACTTCCCCACTCTTCTCTCAACAATTGATAGAATAACCTTCTGACACACACACACACAGACATACACACACAAATATATACACATTTACACACACACAAACAGATCCAGGCCCAGGCATGCAAAGTCTGGTAAAGTCTAAGGTCAGGATAGGAGACATAAGAGAAACCCTTCTGGCACTTTGACTCTTACAATGAATGCAAGCAGTGGTCTCCTATGGCTGGAAGAGAGGTAAAAAAGCTCAAAAAGTTTCCCCATCTGATGTGTAGGTGTGTGAGACCTGCTAAAGAATAAAGGCAATGCAGGAGAATGAAGGAATATCCTTCAGGGACTTGAATCCAAAGCTCTGATAAAAGGAGTGTATTGAACTTGCCCTCAAATCATTTGAAGACTGCTAAACTAAATCTAACTAAAAAACAATGTGGCCCAAACTCTACTCAAATAAAAAAATATTGACAGTGCTTGCATGACAGAAGAGGCTAACCCTCCTCTTGGCACAGATATTTATTCAATGTTTACATCTATCTTACACAGATATACAGCATTCAGTCAAAAACTGAATCATGCAAAGAAACAAAAAAATGTGACCCATCATTAAGAAAAGAAGCAGTCAAAAGAAACAGACTCAGATATGGCCCAGATGTTAGAAAAATCAGAGAGAGATTTTTAAATAAATACGATAAATATGTTAAAGAAATTATGAGTGAATGGCACAAGTGAGCAAACAGAAAATTTCATCAGCGAGATGGAAACTATATAAAAGATCCAAGTGAAAATTCTAGAACTAAAAAAGATATTAACAGAGCCTATCAGAATTATTTTCATTCATTCTTATCAACAGACAAGACACAGAGGAGGAAAAAAATATGTGAACCTAAAGTAATTCTCATATAAATTATTCAAACTGCAAAGCAAAAAGAAAGAAAATGAAAAAGATACAGCATCTGAAATCTGTGGAACAATATCAAACGAGCTGATGTACACATAATTGGAATTCCATATAAAGAAGAGAGAGAAAATGAGGCAAAAAAAAAAATGTGAAGAGATAATACTTGAGAATATTACAAAATTGATAAAAACTATCACCCACAATTGCAAGAAGCACAGTTCCTGTATTTACCCAAAGCAGGATTAATACAAAGAAAATCGTACCTATACACATCATAGTCAAAGTGCTGAAAGCCAAATATAATCTTGAAAGCAGCCTGAGGGGGGAAAAAAATCACATTTTATGCACCAATGAACAACAGTAAGAATGAATTATGACTATTCGTCAGAAACAATGGAGAAGAGGAGAAAATGGAATGACATTTTTAAGTTCAGAAAGAAAAAACTGTCAACCTAAATTCTATATCCAGTGAAAATATCCTTTATGAAGGAAGAAAAAGAAATTTTCAGACAGACAAAGGCTGAAAGAATTCATCCTTAGCTGACTTGCACTACAGGAAATGCTAAAGGAAATTCTTTGGTCTGAAAGGAAATACTAGAGAAAAACTCACTCTGCAGGAAGAAACAAAGAACACTAGGAGAGACACATATATAGATAAATATAAAGGATTTTTCAATGTACTCTGATATATATATAAAATATTTTACATATAAAAATGTAAAAATAGGGCTTCCCTGGTGGCGCAGTGGTCGCGCGTCTGCCTGCCGATGCAGGGGAACCGGGTTCGCGCCCCGGTCCGGGAGGATCCCACGTGCCGCGGAGCGGCTGGGCCCGTGAGCCATGGCCGCTGAGCTTGCGCGTCCGGAGCCTGTGCTCCGCAACGGGAGAGGCCACAACAGAGGGAGGCCTGCATACCAAAAAAAAAAAAAAAAAAAAAAAAAAAAAAAAAGTAAAAATATTTTAAATCCTATAAAATTATTCCTATTATATATAAAATATAGAGTGTATTTTTAAATTCTAATATATCTATGCCTTTATCAGAAACAGAGAGAGAGAGAGATAAAACTTTAAAAAAGTCTATTGACTATTAAAGCCAAAATTATATCAATGCATTATGGGGTTTATAGCCTATGTCAAAATAAAACATAATGATAACAGGGGCACAATGGGCAGATATGACCAGTAATTGGAAGTATATAAGTTTAAGGTTCTTGCACTGATTATAAAGAAATAGAATATTCTTTGAATGTAGGCTATGAAAAGTTAAAGAAGAATATTTTAATCTCTACAGCAGTCACTAAAAAATAATACGAAGAGACATAACCTAAAAGTAGAGAACATCTAATGGAATATTAAATACACTCATTTCATTCAAAAGCAGGCAGGAAAGGAGAAACAGATTATCAAAAAGCAGATAGGACAGAAAGAAAACAAACATCAAGATAGTAAATCTAAATACAAACGTATCAATAATTACATTGAAAGTAAATGGGCTAATATTTACTGCAATTAAAAGGCAAAGATTGTCAGACTGGAAAAAAACAAAAACAAAGCTTAACTACATGCTGTTTACCAGAATATGGTTAAAGGATTAAGACACAGACAGATTGAAAGTGAAAGGGTGAAAAAAGTATATCATATAAACATTAAGTATAAGAAAGTTAACATGGTAGACTTGTGTCAGCCAAAGTAGACTTTGAGAAGAAAAGTACTACGAGATAAAGAAGAAAGTTTAATAATAAAAACACCAATTCAACAAGATGTCATAACAATCTTAAATGTCTGTGAGCCTAATAACTAAGTTCCCAAACATATGAATCAAAAATGAAATAAATAAAGAAATAGACAGATGCACAGTTGGAGATATAGTACCCCTCTCTTGACATTTGACAGAATAAGTAGATAAATTAGAAAGGATATAGAAGATTGGAACAACAATATCAACAACTTGGCCTGATATGCTTTTATAGAACACTATAACCCACAATAATGAAACACATTCTTCCCAAGTGCAATGGACCATTCACCAAGAGAGACCGTAGCTGAGCCATTAAGCAAGTCTTAGTGAACTGCAAAGGGTCAAAATGATAGAGTATGTTCTATGATCAGAACAGTATTCAATTAGAATTCAGTAACAATAAGATGTCTAGAAAATCTCCAAATATTTCAAAATTCAACAACAGACTTCTCAATAACACAAGGATCAAAGAAGAAATCTCAAGGGAAATTAAAAGCCCACTAAGCCTCAGCCACCTTTCCATCTTTACGGGAATGAGATTATCAGATCATTTCAGAAAGTTTTAATTAGTGGAACAAAAAGGAAGACTTGGAGGAGATGCACCTAAGAAGAAAAAGATCACTGAACACAGAATTAGAGGACCTAATACTGTGACTTACTGGATGTGGAACTTTTTGAAACCTCTTAGAGAATGCATTTGTTCATCTGAAAATGGGAATAATAACACTGCATGTCACATCTTTATGAAGTTTAAATGTAATGCTTGCAAACGCATCTACCATGTCAAGTGCTTGGTCCATCCTTTGGATGCTCAACAAACACTGGTTGGATGAAAAAGTAGTTTGGAGCAATGAAACACAAACTCCATACATCTGTCTAGAACCCAACCTAGCAAGAAAGAGAAAAAAATATATTATTTACATATGTGGATTTCAAGTCATACCTAACTAGCCCGTATGAGAATTCTTTAAAGATAATTGAAAGGACAAAAGTTTTTTAAAGATATCTCTTTGGAAGGAACTAGGAGTTGAGGAAAGAGTGCGTGTGTTCATATTCTTCCACTCTCTCTCTTAACTGAACCAATGCATTCCAGCTTCTTAAACAAACAGTATTTCCACTTCATTGCTATTTACAGCCATAGCCTAAAGCACAAAGATCAGACTTAGCGTCTGATTAAACTAAGTTTTATAAAGAATGACAAAATAATTGGTAAAAACATTTCAGCTTGGGTAAGTAAAATAGAAAAAACAAAGTAGCAAACGTTCAAAGCACAATGGGTTTGGGGGAACAACACTGTCTTTTCTCTTTGGCATTTCTCTAGGATTCCTATCTTGGCTGGGTGACAAAAACCTGTCCATCAGCTACAAGTCTGAGCCTATCAGCCCTACAAATCAGAGTTAATAAAAGTCAATCAGCGATGGTTTAACTTGCTTACTTCTGCCTGAAGCGGGACTGAGCCCCAGTGTCTGTCATCCACTTAGAAACACTTTCTATGGCCGCCCATAAATTCTAAAAATTTACTTATCTATATTTCTACAGATAGGAAAAAGTGATTTCTATAAATATGTACCAGGCTAACACAGGTGCATATGAACCCCCTACAGGTAAATGCCCAGATATAAACTTAATCCTCCACAGATACAGATACATAGAAAGACAGTTTTCTTGAACCAAAACAAAGAAAAGAACCCCACAGCCTCTTTACTTTAGCGTTTTACCCTGTAATACATGTCTTTCAGTATGAAAGACATATGTCATAATTGCCTTTACATGTATGTTGGCTTGTGACTTTTTCAATAAATCAAATATGTATTGATATATTCATTGGCCAAATCCTTATGACAACCACCACCAAGATTATGATACTGGGTCTAAAATTCACAAACTAGTAGAGTTGACATTTGCTCCTGTCAGATCCAAGTCTTTGTCTACACCAACAACAGCAGAATTTTCTGCCTCTACTAGGAGCTATCTATTCTACAGCCAAAGATGTGCATACCCAGGTAACTCTCAGAGGGACCCAGTAAGAGAGAGCCGGGAGAATACAAGAATCTAAGAGAGGCTGTTAGGACAAATATTAATCAGAGACAAGTTCTCTTCTAACCATAAATCCCATAGTTTTTGAGTCAAATTTAAAATTCAGAGGTCATGTCAAACAGAATCAAGGTACAATACAACGTGCTCATTCATTCATTCAACAAATATTTGCTGAATGACAACTGTGTGCCCTTTATGTCTACGCTTTTAACAGAAGTATAATGTGAGCCACATATGTAATTTTAAATTTTCTAATAGTCACATTTTTAAAAGTAAAAAGAAATGAGTAAAATTAATTTTAATAATATATTTTATTTAATCCAATATATCCATGTATTATGTCAACATGCAATCCATATAAACATTTATAAATATTTATTAAAGAGACAGTTTACATCACAGTGCACACTAGCCACATTTCAAGTGCTCATAGTCACATGTAGCTGCTGGCTACCATATTGAACAGAGCAGTTCTAAATGCTATGGGTATAGTGGTGAACAAAACAAAATACTTACCCTTGTAGAGATTAGTCCTTGTGGGGAAGACAGACTGTAAGCAAATAAATATAAAATGTCAGGTTGTTAACATGGCCTAAAAGGCCATATGTGATCTGGCCCCAGCCACCTCTCCAAATCATCATCATCATCACCATCTCTCACTGCTCCCCTGCACTCACTGGGCTACAGCTTCAGTGCCCACCTGCCAGTCTGTGAATAAGCCTGCCAAGCACATACCACCTGAGGGTATTTCCATTCACCTGGAACATTCTTCCCCAAGACATTAAAGTACTTTGAAAACTTTAAAGAATAATGTACATAATAATAAACAGCTATAGAGTGCTTACTCTATACATTACATACATTTTTCTCAATTAATAAACTCCACAAAATAATGAGATAGAAACTGTTTTATGTACATTGTATAGATTTAGAAACTGTACTTTACACTTGTTACGCATATATAGTTTATTTAACCAATCTCTCTTTTGTTCAATTTTTTTTTCATTTTTAAACTTTCATGCTTAGTGAATATTGCCTTAGGATTCATTCTTAGAGGTAGAATTGCTGGGCCAAAAACTAGGGGCACTTTTAGGCTTTCAGGATAGATTGTTAAATTACTTTCACAAAAGTTATACCAATTAAAGTCTCACCAGCATAAGCAACAGTCTATCTCTCATCTCTCTCCTGGTCTTCAATTTAGTGTGTTTTTATTTTTTTCAATCTTTACTCGTTCAATATGAGAAAAATAGCTTCTCAATGATGTTTTAAACTTTTTCATTTATTTGATTCTTTGTGAGGATAAATATTTTTCATGTTTGTCGAAAATTTTTATTTCTCCTTATTTAATTCTCCTTGTGTCTACTGTTATTTTTCATTCACATGTTTATCTTTTTTTCATTGCTAATAAGCACATGCTAAACAGGGATATTAACTCTTTGCTTATTTTTTTTTATGATGCAAATATCTTCTCCTGTTTTCCCCTTTGTCTTTTCATTCTGTTTTACTCCTGTTCATTTTTTTTTCTTCATGATTGCTACTTTTGTTGGCATGCCTTAAAAATTCTTCCCCCCAAATTTTGGAAATGCTTCTCCATCCTCTTCTTTCTAGCTGCCCTAACTGAGCAGCCTATGCGGCCGTCATCTGAGACACTCTCCACTCCAGTACATCACAGAAGAATGGCTTATCTGCCTGTGTTCCCATTCTCCCCTTTTTACAATCCTCCCTTCTTAGCTGCCCAGAGAGTTCATGGAAACTTTGCGCTGGAGCAACCCCATGCCCCATGTCCCTTTAGGATCTAGCTTCCGCCATCTTTCAGCAAAGCATTGATCTTACGCACTCACCTTATATCGTATTTTTGACAAATATCTGACAGACTTTTAGGGAAGAAATAGAAATGGAGACAGGCCTTAAGTGGAGGAGAGAGCACTAAATTAGAAGTCATATCTCTGCATGCTAATTCTGGTTCTGCTATTAACTACATAGTTCTTACACTTAAGTTCTCTGGATCCACTATTTCTTATAAGATAAAAGGGTTGGCACAATGACTGTCAGCTGCACTGCATTCAAAGGCCAACATTACTCATTGAACACTATGATATGAGTCTTCCTTTTCATCTGGCTTTGGAAGAAACATATTCCAAAGTGCAGAAGAGATAATCTAATTAAATAACCTGCATAATGAGAGTTCCTGGCATAAATAATTCTGAATGAGGCTCAGTGGTCTAACTTTCTGCTTCTTAAGGCCATTTACTGTATGATAATACAGGGAAAATCAACTTCTCAAAAAGCTAAGAAATGTTATTTATCAGTGAAGAGAAATAATCAAGGCTTGAAGATTCTGTACATGGTTATCAATTCAAACAGGAAATTACTTCTAATTCAGAAATATCACAAGTAATAGAGAGTTGACTTTTTACCTGAATTAGAAATAACAAACTTTATTGGGCTTGGAATCATCAGTAAAATATTAAGCTTCTCTTTCATATCCTACCCAATGAATAATGAACTGCTTCACTGGACTTGAACTTGTTTAGGATGTGAATTTATTGGACCATTTTCTGAGGGTAGAATTCCAGACCAGAATTATACATTAGTAACTGAATACAAAAGTTGGTCTTCTTTGTCTAGTGTAGAAACTGCCACCTCTTCTAAAACACAGAACAGATTTTCCGGTTCGTTTTGCAGAAATGGCTTTCATGGGATTTGACAACACAAGAGTCATTCATTAATCTAATTGTCCTCTGCCATGAAATTATGCTTAATGTTAGTAATGTGGAGAAAGTAATATTATAAAATATGAACTACTAAAGTAGCCTGGAATACGCTGGCAATTTCCAACCACTTGATGGATTAATGCCCAATTCTGGTAAATTTTAGATTCTGATTGATGAAGCCATTTAAAAGCAAATATAATTAGGTTTAAACTTTATTTACCATTAAATTCCATATCTTTAAACCCTAAATATAATAACAAATATGGATGAGAAATTCTTATCAGAAATGATCATCTTTAAAATAATCACTCACTGAAATTACTGCAGCATTTATCAGAATCCAATCCTAGTTCATATTTTCTCCTGTACTGTTGTCTATCTAATATTATCTTGGTAGTATCAATTATAAGAGAATTCATCCACATACATCCACATGCATACATACATTTTCACTTTCTCTTTTTTTACCTGTTTTAGAAAGAGAGACTCTAAAGTCATATTTTCTCAACATACATTTCCCCTGTGGGAAAAATATACATTTTCCTAATTTACTAAATAAGTTTGATAAAACCTAGGTGTTTTGGCCTTGAACACTTAAAAATTTTGAGCTGTTTAAACATCATTCATCTTAACCTATAAAATTTAAACTTCTGTGTGTTTGACGTGTCAGACATTTCTGACAAAGGTCTCAGCCTAAAGAATTAAACCTGTAGGTCTTTCCCCCTGATCTTTAGCTTTTTTAGAAGTGAGCCCACAGAATATCTTGATGCCAGTTATACAAAGACTTAGTCTCAAATCAAATAAAAAGCAACGTTTGTTTCTATGGTGAAAAAATGGGGAGAAAGTATTTGTGCAGTATTCATTGCTCCTACAGATTCCCTCAGTGGACAAGTGCTCCCTGCATTTCACAGGATGATTCCACCAATAGCACCATCTCTGGCCAGTCCAGCCCCTTAACATTGCCTCCAGTCATAAACGAACCACAAAGTCAAAAAGTATTAGCTGAAAAGCTTTCTAGGACAGGATTCTCATCATGCTCTTCCCTCCTCTGAAAGTTATTCTACTTACAAATTGATTTACTGGGAAAATGACACCTAGTTGTTACATGTTGTACAATTCAGAGCATCTGAAATCACTGTGCTTTGGTTTATCTTTCAAAACCTGCAATTACCTCATCTTAAAGGATTACTACAAAATAATATGTCTTGGAAAGGTCCTTAAAATCCAGCAAAGCCTAAATAGAATAAAACCCATCTGGTGGAGAGCTATCCCCCAGGGTGGACAAACACACAAGGGCAGTAATGAACACAGTTGCAGACTTCCCTTTGTATGCATATTGCTCTCCAGGAAAAGGCAGGCTCACTCAGCAAAACCCTACCATTTGTTATTTTGTTGTCTTCACTCTCTCCTTGCCACCTAAAGAGCAACTAAACATGATAATCATGGCCATAATATATTATTAGAGCTCACATCTATTTAGTGCTGAGTTAAGCAATTTACATCGGTTTCCTGATGATTCCTCACTACAACTCTATGAAGTTACAGATGAGAAAACTAGAGTTTAGTCTAAGGTCATGGTATTAGGAGGAGAAAGAACCAGAAGTCAAGCCAAGATTATTTGGCTCCAGAGGCTCAACTAGGAAATACAAGAGGAAAAAAAAAAAAAAGCCTTTTAAAACTATTTTCCTGTCCACAGGTGTTTACAAAGAAATTGGCAAAGATAACCTCTCAACCTATCCCGAAAAAAAATTTCCCTATTACTTTTAAAACTGCAAATTATCATTTGATCTCTGAGAAAGTATGGTAAATGGAAGTAGACAGTCAAACATGAAAACGATGATAATAATAATGTCAACTTCATTGCACACCTATTAGGTACCAGCTACTGTGCTAAATGCTTTCCATTCACTAGTTTAATAAATATTCTCAGCAGTCCTTAAGCTAGGTACTGATATTATCTCCATTTTACAGATGAAGAAACTGAGGCCTGGATATGTTTCAGAGAAACTCATACATGTTAAAAATATTAATAATTTAGTATCTAAAGACAGAACTTTGCCTTTGTAAAAGAAAATTAAAAGGCACAATTATTTAAGATCTAACTTCTTCTGGTTATGTTTTATTTTATCAATCTGATGTTCCAACTATGAAGTCTGAAAATATTTTAAACAACTTGTTCCCATTGTGAGTGATCTGAGGAAGGAAGGAGGGAAGGAATAAATATCCCTCCCTCTCTCCTACCCTCCAGTCTCTTACCAGTGCTCCTCATTAGCAAAACCAACCCAAAGCCAGGGGCCAGGGGAGTGTGGTTAATGCAGCCCCAGAGCAGCAAAGATAGGTGGAGGATGGATTAGATGGAGGAGGGTTGGGCAAACTGAGAATAAGCAGAATAGCCACTCTGTCTCCTAACTGGAAATGGTATTTAAAAGATGCATGTGATTTGGTGCCTAATGTCCACCTAGAGATAGCAGAAGTGATATGGGAAAATTTCCATTGCCTGATCTGCAAAAAAGTAAAGTAATAATAATGCCAATGTATAATTTTTAGAGTGCCCTATAAAGTATGTATCCATACATAGAGCTAAATATTAAAAATGTAGAATGAATCCTGATGTTAGGTCCCATCCCCGTTGCCTAGAGAATAACCCTTAATCAGCATAGCTGAGGGAATAGTTCTGAACGCTTTTCTGTGTCTTCCACGTGGATTTGTGCTGCTGTGTTTGGGAAGACCAGCATTCTAAATTTGGGATTAACCACAGTTGGTGGTATGATTTCTTAAGCACATTTAATTTCTTGTTACTTCTCTTTGTTAATGTTGACTTTATTTTTTCTATGATAAATTCTTAGATGCAGGCTCCATGTCTACCTAAGTACAGGAGTATAGCTGTCATCGTGCTCCATATTCTCTTCAGTGCCCAATAAATGGTATTTGATTTTAAATTGTCAAGAAACATGAAAAAAGTTTTTTTGGAAATGATTTGGTCATCTTTATGAAAATTTGAGATTGAAGGGATTGAGAACGCAGCTCTATGTTCGTTATAACCATTTGGTCAAAGTGTTGTTTTTGAGTCTGAAGTAGGTGAAAAATTGTCATATATCTCCACTCCAGCTGACTATAAAGAGCTAGCCACATTTTTTTAAAAAAATATGGTTTGCCAGAGTCTAGCCCTCCATGCTATCTTGACTACACATATCTTTTGAGACAGATATCCAAAGTCAAGTTTGAAACAGAGGTAAGAGATAATATTGGGCTGTTCCTACCGTCATTGGGATTATGTTGGTTACACATTGCTACTTTATTTTCAATGGGGAGACTGCATAGAAGCCAGAGAACAGTGGCCTAGTCTGATTTTTAGTAAGAAAATTACTCTTAATCATTCTGGAACAGAAAGTTTGGAGCAGTAGAGATTCTGATATACTAGTGGTAGAAATATAAACTGGTAATTTGGCAATAGCTAGTAAAGCTGAAGATGTGCATACTCTGTGACCCAGAAATCCTGTTTTTTTGGTATGGGTCCTAGAGAAGATCTCATACTTGTGAACAAAGACATGTGGCTGAGATTTAAATGTATTCATACTATGAAATACTATGCCACAGTTAAAATGAATAACTTAAATCTACATGTATCAACATTGGTAAATGCAAAACAAATAATGTAGATGAAATAAGCAAGTTGCAAAAGGATGCATAAGATATAAAACCATCTTCAAAAGGTTTAAAAAACAGGTTTTTAAAGGTTTAAGATACCATATGTGTTGTTCGTAGTTGCAAAAATAGATAGCAAAAATAAAGTTAGAAAAATAAAGTATTTACATGCATAAATTCATGATAGCCATTCCCTTTGAGGAAAGAGAACGGAAAGGGATACATAGGAGTCCTCATCTGTATTTATAAGATTTACTTCTTTAAAACACACATACGCACACACACGTACATCTGAAACACAATGTTAAGATTTGATAAAGTTGTGCTGTGGGTCCATGGATTTTTATTATATTATTCTCTATACTTGCCTGCATGTTTGAAATATTTCATTATAAAATATATATTTTTAAATCATCCAAGCACAAGAATATTTCTCAGAGGGATCACCAAAGCAAGGAAAAAATAAAACACCCCACTCAACTTCTTTCCCCTCTAAGAAGCCATGAATTATGGAGCCAAGAATGCCTTGTATTTATGAGAGGGATCTTTCTAAAGGATGCCTCACATTTATAAGTGAGTATCCGTGTAGAGAACACTGCTTTTTCATTCTGAATTCCAGACAAGGATATCCCACATTGAATTTGGTATAAGCTCTTGACCCCCAAAGTATTAAGGCTAGCTCTGCTTAACATTTTATTTCTTAGCAGAACACTTCAGGAATTCAGAGAAAGGATCACCCAGCTAGATCAGGGTGTTACCCTGCCCTTGGAGCATAGGGGAGATAAGATAACTGCAGAAATGAATGATGGAATGAACTGAGCCCTCAGTGTGCTATGTTGTTTATCAAACTCGTGAAGACCACAGCCATCAGAACATGTGTGTGCATTTTTCCCTTAAAACATCTTTTGAGTGGTAGTTGTGTGAAACAATGATCTGTTGAATTTAATTCACAGATCAAAGAGGGAGGAAATTAACCAACACAGTAAATTGATTATTTCATGGGTGACATAACCAAGGCAATGATTTATCTTAATAAAGAGCAACTTCCCTCTAGTCCTTAACTGAATTCCAGCCAATGCAATAATACTCGGCTGTTAATGACTTTGATGTTGATGTGGAAAAGTGAATGACTGCATAATCACTGAAATGGGACCTCATCACAGTTGGAAACGTTTAAGCCAAATCATTTTGGACTGTGAAAAGAGCCCTGAGTGGTGGAGATTGGCTGGGTCCCAGCTCTTCAGTCTTAACTAAACAGGGCCTGAAAACTTTATCATGTTGCACTGCTCTGGGCTGGACCATAACTCTGACAGCTCACAGGGACTGGAGTTTAATGTATATGTCTGTGGCCTCACAGAGGAAGAAAGAATTCCAGGGCTTATAGCACCGATAATAAATACATGTCTATCAGCATTCAGCTGAAAGTGTAATTAGTTAAATCCGTCTTTGGGAGAGGGAATAGAAGAAAGGAAACAGAAGTCTGCTTTAAAAAAATTGAACCAAAAGCTTATTTTTATACCCCATGTTACTAAATATGGCTTAAGAGCTTGCAAGACAGCATTAGTCATAGATGGCAGCCTCCACCTCCTCCCCTCCTCCACTCCTCATCTCTAAATAATAAAATGAACTAAAATTAGAGCTGCTGTCACATTTGTTCACTTGTTTATTGTTATTGAATTACAGCTGAGAAGTCTATAAGGAAAGGGAGCATCCTTGGGAACATAAGTGACTCCCTGATACCCACATTTTTGACTTCCAAATGGGGCAAAGAAAAACATCTTCCATCTCAGTGCAGTCAACATCAGCCAACCCAATAGATTTCCTCTTGTGCTAATCAGATCCTGGATAACATCAGCTTCCTAGAGTTAAATTATTACATCCATGTATTATAATGCCAGTCTTTAGCAAGTCCCTCCAATACTCCCCCTTTTTCTCCCCATCCCCTTGTCTCCACCCATCCACCCTCCTCACCACCTCCCACTGTCCTCAGATGCTCCTAAGCAGAAGTTCCAGGGAATTGTTCAAGAGAGCCAAGACCAAGCTCTGCAGCCAAAGCTTGGTGACCCAGCTTTACAAGAAATATAGCTGCAGGTAGAGCTGGAGGAGTGCCAGGCACTTGCCTGTTTAAACCCTGCAGAGCCCCCAGGCTCAAGAAACTCAAGATGCCACATTCTGATCATGTAAAAAAAATAAAAAATAAAAATCTTTGTTTAGAGGCAAGAACTGTTAAACTGCTCATCCAGTCCTGCAGCTGAGGTTGACTCAGAGAGAAGAGCTGGAAAATGCCCAGGTGGCAGGATTAGAAACTCATTTGTGCGGTTTGTGTGGCCTTGCCAGGAGCCTCCTCTTTTCCTCTCCTCTCTCTTTTAATCCAAGCCTTGATCAGTTTATTACTTTAAAGGCACCCTTTTCCTGCTGTGAAGCCGGCCTGGCTGTGTCCCGGCAGATTTTCTCCAGGGCATTGATGACCCTCGAGGTTTCATTCCTGTTCAGCCATCTACTTATGGGAGATCATCTGGGAAACTTTCAAATAGTCTGTATCTTTTTATTTCTCTCTCCCTCTCTCTTTTTTTAAAATTTTGCCCTCCCCAAGCTGTCCTACCTCATGCACACACAATTCTTTTGTTTTATCCCCTCTCTTCAAGTTCAATCTGAAGCCAAGTGCTTTTGATTTTTAGCTACGTTTTGCAAGCCTGGACTTTCAGGAATATATGTTATGAAAGCAGGGAAAGAAAAGACTTTCTTGTCATCAAAACCATAATAATTATGTGTCAAAGATAATTACTGCTTGGTGTGTAATACATCTAATACCAAATGACAGAGAAAGTAGTCTACCGGCAGACAAGGGTAACTGCCGGCTGGCTGAAATCTGATATAAAATTAACCACCAGGCTCAAGCTCTCTGCCCACTGGAATTTTACCAGATAAAGGCCAACTCCACCCCCAAAAAGAAATTTGTAGCAATGGCTAGTTTATTTGTATTTGCTGCTGAGGTACTTTTTTTTAAGTGCATATATCTGCATACATATAAAATATTAGTTGGGTCTCTCATGATACCAGACTACATTTCAAGTGCCTGCATCACTGTTTGAGGAGTAAAATTATTAACAAAATAGCTAAGGAGCACAAACAAACTCTGGGCAATAAGACTGAAAGCTTTCAGAGACATGCTAGTAGTTTTGCCCTATAACACCTAGATTTAGAATCTAAATTTTATCTGGAAAACCAAAAATTAAAAGCAAAGCACTAAAGATGTTTAGAAGATGAACTACACCACCACTGGAACAAAGGGAGGTGAAGAGAATTCTGGAATTGCTACTCAAGTAAAATGTGATGTTGTTTGAGAAATTTCCCTGCATTAGGCTGGGAGTGATGTAGAGTAAGAATATTAAGATCAGCAAGCACGAGAATTCTGCTCAAAAGCTCCTTCTGCACAACTTTATAACTGAGGACGAAGCCTGGCTTCTTGTGGCTCCATGAGCCCTCTGCCTCATTTCACCATGAACAAAATCAGCTGTGTCAGGGAAAAGCTGGCTTGAGCCCAGCAAAGGCAAATGCTGGTTGCCAGTAGGCAGGGCAGCAAGGTTTATGCATCACTTGGTGTACATCTGAATCTTACCCATTTCATTAGCAGCCAAAACTGTCTCCGTGACAGCAGGAGAGGCCAGAAAGTTAGATAAAGGACTGAGCGCTTGGAAACTCTTCCCTGATTAGCTAAAACCACTCATCAGCTTGCAGACCTCCACCAGTCTACTCACTCTCATGCAATAAACAGGCTTGGGTCCAGTTGGTACACAGAGGCACAAGCATGGAAGTTTTTAGAGAACTTCTGACGTTCCAAGGTGACTGGTGGCCACCTATCCTCTCTGTTAGAACTAAGCCTGAATCTAGCACAGCCTCATCTCTGCAGTCTTAAAAATGAATCTTAAGGGGCCTTACTGAGTTCATACTCATCCCCATCAAAAACCCTGAAACTACTTTATTGGAACATCATTTTGATCTATTGCTAAACTGCTCCTGTCTCCTGTACCGTTTGGCTGTTCTGCATCAACTACACAGGAATCCCTCATTAACTTTGTGGGTTAACTTTGAGGGGTAACTTTTCAACATTCCTGAAAAGTACTGAGGTTGGCAAAACTACATTTGGCAAGACCAAGCATCAGAAAATAATTAAAATGGTATTAAGGACATATACCTAATAATAATGTATAAAATTTCTAGAAGGCATCTGATTTCAGAAAACTAGAATAATTAACATTAGAAATCTTCTCTGGTTGGTAATCATTTGTTTAGGAAATATTGTTTCATTATCATGACTGGCTGAGGCAGAATCTCTTGCAACTCAAACTGCACCAGCTCAAAAAAAAATTTTTTTAACTATTCCTCACTGGATTAAAATTCAATGTCCTTTGCACTTAGGTCCTTCCTTTTGATTTTGCTACCTCTGTGAAATTCTGAGATAACTGTTTATCCTTTTCCTAAGCATTAGCTCGCTTAAGTGTATATATTCCTCCTCAGTTTGAGGGGATAGAGCATAAAGTTTCCCTCTACACCATCCTATAGACCCTAATATATGGTCTGCTGCAGGGGTGATGGGACAGAAATGAACTGATTTGAACTGTGCATAAGGAAAAAGACCGATTTTTTAAAAAAATATTTACTATACAAGTACAAAACTGTGCTGATCTCAAATCAAGAGCTAGTGAAGCTCAAATTTACTTTCCCTTCTCATCTCTAAGATTTTGATATAGAAACTAAAGCTGCTTCCAACTTGGCTGTTCGCAAGAGAAATTGGTGATGATGAAAACTGAAGTAGTGAGACATGAAAAGAATGACAAAAAGTGTTCTCAAGAAATAAGGAAAGTATTCATATTGTGGCTTCTCTGTTAATGTTTCAGAATTTTTTTCGCAAAATATTAAAAAGTGTATTTCTAGGGGCTTCCCTGAAAAAAAAAAAAAAAAAAAAGTGTATTTCAACTATGGTTTTCTCAATACAAACTACTGTCTTGAGTCCACCTTGCTTTTCTGAAGACTATTGTTTGAAATGGTTTAGATTTTTTTAAACTCCTGACCTAAAGATATTATTATTATTTCCAGCTAAAGAAAAAGTAAAATAGCCTTTTGAATATACATATGTATACATATAAACATATTCATATTACATGAATATTAAAAAATCAGTCCCAATAACATTCTTAGTAAGCCATAATGTAACAGAATTTGTGGTAAAGCTTAAGATGGAAAGTAAAGGCAAATATAGACTCTATAATCCTGAAACACATACAAATAAAGACAAATAGAAAAGAAGTGAAATGGCATTCACAGAATAAGTTCTTGACATTTTTATCATATGGATTATTTAAAATCTTAAATAAAAAGTAGCCATTAGGATACTGTATTGTGTTGTACTATATATATATATATATATATATATATATATATATGTATATCCGTATATAGTCAGCAAGATAAAGCTTCTCTAAGCTACATCTCTGTGAGCCACTAAGGGTAGATTTCTTTCTGGCACTCAAAATAATATTTTAAAACCTGTCTCAACCAAACATTTATTTATAATCTGGTTTCCAATATACCAAGTTATTAGATGTCAGTTCTCAATTTGCCAAGCATAAGGTATTATCTCTATTGGAAAGCCATGGCATACTTTAATGTTCCAGCACACTCCACCTACATTGAATTTTGATCCTGGACAGGCTTCGGTGATTCATCATTCCTGGCATCCACTTCCTTGAGACATCTGATGGGATGGAAATGATGTAAAGAGAAAGGCAACATATACAAACCAGGGAAATTCACCAAAAATTACAGCTGGATTTCTCTTATTCTTGCTGTTACTGAAGAAAAGTTTTAAAATGAAACATATTTAACTTCAGCTACACACAAAAAATAAATAACCTTGGAAAATTGTTAAACAAAAGCTAGCAAACAAGGTACAAATAACAAATGGTTAAGATGCTTGTTTTTACAAATCCAGCATCACAGCATACAACAGACAGGCATAGGTTCTCAAAACATGCTAGCCATGATATTGCAATAGCAATGGCCCCTAGAAGAAAAGTGAGAAAATGACTAAGGCTGTTGTGAATTGCTTTGTCCAGTGCGATGAATGTGTGGGAAATATTTCTGGGTGGCTCTGAAATGTGATCTGGGCCACTCATTACTCGTGTGCCTTATTAATTCCTCTTTGATATAAACGTTGTGTATCTGGTTTACCTGCATTTTACTATCTCATGAGTCACAGCTAACCCTAACAGCTTTCTAGATTTCTTTAATTATTTTCTAGGAGTTAAGGGCTGCAATGATTCCATCTAGTAGATACTGCTCTTAGTTCTACCCAGCTGGTGGAATATAAAAATTACCTAAGGGTCAAAAGAAGCTTTAAATGTTAACAAAATCCTCTGGATTTTGTGTAAGGAAGCTAGCACAGAGTACCTACTCACATGCTATATCTTTACTACCACGCTTCCTCTTTGTTTGGAAATGCTTTTGTTTAGAGTGATGTTAAATATCATCTAACCAGACAGTGACAGAAGCATTGATCTGCTTAACCTTGCAATGAACTGAACATTGTTCATCCATTCCCACAGCCAAAACCTGGGCCAAATGGGCGAATGGCCCTGACAGGGAAAAGTGGGAGCTTCCCTGATTAATAGCTAAGATGCAGAGTATTTGCAAAAGAAATTAGAAGAATGCATTATCTGGAGACATTTCCTGCCACCAAATCACCCCCACTTAGGTCGATGACTGAGAAATCCCAGAAGGCGTTCTCCTCTGAATGTGGCCTACGTCAATGGCACATTTCTGAATTGTCAGGCTGAAAGCCCATCAATAGTCATAAAGAGAAGGATGTGTCTTCATTGGGGGTGTGTTGATGGATCTGATCCAGAACATGAGAGGTGATTCCCGGGTTAGTTGGATGTTGGACATATTTGGGTCTGGTGACGGTGCTTCTGATTTTAAATCAAAACCATTCTCCCTGCTTCATTCAGTACATTACATAATATGAGTAGGGCTGTCTATACGCATAATTATCACCGCTCATGAGAAACAGGCCCAAAAGAATTCTCTGACCTTGTGCTGATAAATTGTTCTGAAGGAACAAGGGGCTCAGAACTGCCAGTCTCAGTTACAGAGTCTGAAAAATTAAGTTGGACTGAAGGGAAATCAAGCTTCTGCATGGCACATTTCTCAGTAGACTGATACTCTAATCTATTGAAGTCTGTTCCTCAGGACCCCAGTTCAAGCCCTACCTCTGCTCGTCGGTCAGCACATCATTCCTGGCACTAAACAACATGCTTTGTAATTTCCAACCTGACTGGAATTAGCTCCTGAGAGGAGCGAGGCGGGGGCCGAGGGGTGTGAGGGGGAAGGAAGTTAGAAGGAAATGGTTCAAAAAGTACTCTTTCTAAATCAGAAACATCTGGTAGAGTTATAAATGGTTTTAAGTAGACACCAGCAACAAGGGGGTCCACGTAGCAGAAGTAGAAAGGAACGAAGCTGCCCCTCACTGAAAGTTCCCAGGTAACCGAAACAAAAAATATCACCATATATTAGAGCAAACTTTTGAACCGGCTTGGTGGCTGACACGCTAGCATTTTGAATTTGGTTCCTATTACAAAGAACCACATAATATTAAGGATCTCCATGTGCCGTTCTGAATGCCTGAAGGGCCAGGGCATGTCTTAGCCGCTTTATATATTTGTCGTCCATTAATCTCATTGAAGACCCTTCTTACTGTAATTCCTTAGGGGGCTTTTCTAGAAAAAGCAAGAAAAAAGAGGGATGCTCTTCACCCCCAGCTCTGATAAAATTCACACTCTGACTTACAGGATCTTTTTAAAGACACGAAAACTATGATGCAAAAAGGAGCTTCTACCTCTCTGGTGTCTATGTGTGTGTCAATGTGTACTTTAGAAAGATCTTAACATTGGACATTCTAGAAGGAAATTATAAACTACTTGTCTTCTGTGTGAAGCCCTCCCAAACCTGCTTTGAGAAACCAAATTAAAAATTTGTAATTAAAAAGTGGCAGTGTGAGTTTTAAAGCAGTGTTGTCACAAGCACAGAAATTCTTTAGTCATACTTTAATAAAATCAGTCTCACCACACACAAAAAATAAACCTCTCTTCCTAATTCATGTTTTGATTAAAATTCAGAGATTCCCAGAGTTCCGCTAACACATAACCAACCGTGTTGTTGGTGTTTGCCTAAAAGAGGAGTACGTTCAAAGAAATAACCAGGTACCTCAAAAGCAATTGGAAGTTTAGGGGTAAAAATTAGCCAGGACTTCGTCACAATTTGCATTATTGTAACAAATATAGAGTTACTAGGGAGTGGAGAATAGGAAGTACAGAAAACAGAAACCAACTTTCTTTTAATCCAACCCTGGAAGTCTGAATAAGGTGAGTATTGCTTCATTATAAACTATCTGGAAGAAGGAGTGGGGGCGGGTGGTAGGGGAGTAACAGTGAAATAAAGAATTTCTTTAAAAGAAAACATCAAATTGCAACCACATCAATCATTCCCTGATTTTAAAAAAATAAATGAGTGCTTTTCTCCACAGTTGGAAATTTCATTACTTCTGTATGTTCTCCTCTTTGTTTATAAGCTGACTAAGAACTCCTGGAAGTTTTGCTTTCGCTTGGGAAGAGGGGTCAGATTTTTGATGGCCCCAAATGTACCCCAGGGATTCTGCCCCAAGACTAAAGTTTAACTTTATTTTTCCTTCTCGTCTTGGTTTTTTCTTGAGGGGGAACAATAAATATATCTTTCAAATATACCATTATAAAACAGGCTCCCCGCCATGCTACAGTATCCAAAGAGTCACTCACATTATGGGATCCTAATGAAACACAGATCTTTCCAACTCACATCTAAAATGTAATTTTGCACATGACTATTTTATTGCATAAAATGCAGTGGTCAAGCAGGCAAATGAGTCATTATTCTAAATTAAAAGACAGAAAAAATGAGAATGCTTTTTACTTTGCAAAAAATTATAAATTAATAATTGGCTGTTCCCCTTGAAAATGCAGGGTTTCAGAAGCCATAAAGAAAGTCCAGAGATGAGCAAGAACAAAAATGATTAATGAAAATGGTACTAGTTTTTGTAAAAGAATAGATGAAAATTCTGGAATTAATTATCTCTGAAAAGAATACAGTAAGGAAAGCACAACTTGGAAATTACTTTATAGCAAATAAGTTCTTCCTACAGAGCCCAGAGTGGAGGCAGAGAAAGAAAAATAAATGGGATAATAAATGATGCAGAAAAACACCGGCCAAGTATCTTTCCAGTGATATCAAAACACATTTGGTAAAATTTGCAGGCTCTTAAAATCTTACTTTAAGATACAGGTGGAATATCAAGAGACCTAAAAGTAATTTTCCTTTATATCAGATGACCTGCTGGTAGTGTATTTTTCTAAGAATATTTAAGGTTGATGCTGACCTTTAAAGTACTATTCTAGTACCCCATTATGACATTCAATTCAGAAATACATTCAGATAAAGCAAATAGACCCTTTTTAGCTAATGTAAAAGATGTACATGTCCTAAATCGAATTCTGTTCTCAAGGAAACTCTATGTAATTAAATGTGCTTTAATTGTGTGTCACCAGATTATGTGGTTTGATTGTAGAGGTAACTTGAGAATTAAAACAAAGCAAAACAAAACAGTAACTTCACCACTGAGGGGTTTCTTGTTCACTTTTTCATTTCTGGGAATTTCATAGGAGATGCCAGTGTAGGGGAGGCAGAAAGGCAAACAGCTTTAATTCTCCTGAATGATATCACCCTTGAACTCGTGTCCTCAGTTTTATTCTCTAGGATTTTGCTCATCATTTGCTTCCTGGAGTTGTTCTCCTTCCTGCCCCAGTCTATGCAAAGCATGGAGCTCTGCTTCATCACATCTACTGCATGTGATAAAATGTTATTATAGGTTTGCACAGGATGGAGAAGTACAGCACAGATTAATAAGCAATTTAAATTTTTTCTGCCAATCCTCCCAGTGGAATTTCTTACCAGCCAACGTCCTCTTTAACCCCATTGCTGCCTTGTGTCACTAAAGCCCTTTTCTACATCACCCTTCCATGATCCACAAACTCCAATTTCTTGGCAGCTTTGTTCCGAGTGTAATGTAATGGGTCAGATATTTTGGAAAGACCTCGCAAACTAAGTTTCCCTGATATTTAGGCCATTCTTTTCCTCTTTTTCATTCCTATCCTTGAATAATACTTAGCAAAAAGGCTGAAGTTCAGAAAAAGGAGACTAGGATATAGAAGAAGTCTCAGTTACAAAGTAAGAGGGAATATCAATTTACATTCCCACCAACATTGTATGAGGGTTCCCTTTTCTTGATACAGCCACTATGGAGAACAGTATGGAGGTTCCTTAAAAGCTAGAAATAGAGCTACCATATGACCCAGAAATCCCACTACTGGGCATATACCCAGAGAAAGCCATAATTCAAAAAGACACATGCACCCCAATGTTCATTGCAGCACTATTTACAATAGCCAGGACATGGAAGCAACCTAAATGTCCATCAACAGAGGAATGGATAAGGAAGATGTGGTACATATATACAATAGAATATTACTCAGCCATAAAAAGGAATGAAATTGGGTTATTTGTAGAGACACGGATGGACCTAGAGACTGTCATACAGAGTGAAGTAAGTCAGAAAGAGAAAAACAAATATCATATATTAATGCATATATGTGGAATCTAGAAAAAAATGGTATAGATGATCTTACTAACAAAGCAGAAAGAGACACAGACATAGAGAACAAACGTATGGATACCAAGGGGGAAAGCGGGGTGGGATGAATTGGGAGACTGGGATTGACATATATACACTCTTGATACTATGTATAAAACAGATAACTATTGAGAACCTAATGTATAGCACAGGGAACTCTACTCAGTGCTCTGTGGTGACCTAAATGGGAAGGAAATCCAAAAAAGAGGAGATATACATATACATATAGCTGATTCACTTTGCTCTACAGTAGAGACTAACACAATATTGTAAAGCAACTATACTCCAATAAAATTTTTTTTAAAGGCTGGAAACAAAAACAAAGTAAGAGGAAGTATTTTTAAAAAAATCTTGCCTCATTCAGCCTTGGAGGGTTCTGAGAAGAAAAAGGAGGAGGGAGCATGAGAAGTTGGGGATGAGAAAAGTGAATTCCCTTCTCTGAATTGAGTCTGGAAAGAGGATGTTATATCAGATAAATTGAGATGAATATCAGCCTGAAGGTCTCTAGGAGGAAACTGGTTCACAGGTGCCCCCGTCCCAGGCACACCAATGAGGTGGCCATAGAAAAGTTAATTTGACAGTGATAGCACAGAAATTAGGCAGAAGAGTTGCCTGAGTTTAGTTTTCCTGAACCATTTTTGTTAATATGCTATGTATGGATGGGACCTAGAAGTCTCTAGAAGAAGGAACTCAGAGAACATCTGAGTTGACAGCCAGCAAGATTCTCAGTGAGGCTCATCATGGGAGTTGGCTGCTGCAGAGTGAGTCCAGGCAGAGACTCAGAGGGGAACTGTGTGAGGCTGCAATGAGGGCCACAGCAGCCAGGATGCATCACTGGGCCTTTTTTATTTTCTAACATCTTTATTGGAGTATAATTGCTTTACAATGTTGTGTTAGTTTCTGCTGTACAACAAAGTGAATCAGCTATATGTATACATATATCCCCATAGGCCCTCCCTCTTGAACCTCACTCCCACCCTCCCTAACCCACTCCTCTAGCCGACATTGACTTTTAATATTGTAATGTTGCAATGTCTTCTGTAGAAATCAGTGGCTTTAAGTTTTCATTTAATCTTTCACCTAGACAGAAGTTTGCAAAATAAAAGCTAGGTATGAGACTTGAATTTTTTTTGAATTTCATTTTATTTTTTTATACAACAGGTTCTTATTAGTTATCTGTTTTATACATATTAGTGTATACATGTCAATCCCAATCTCCCAACTCATCACACCACCACCCGTACCCCCCGCCGCTTTCCCCCCTTGGTGTCCATACGTTTGTTCTCTACATCTGTGTCTCTATTTCTGCCTTGCAAACTGGTTCATCTGTACCATTTTTCTAGATTCCACATATATGCATTAATATATGATATTTGTTTTTCTCTCTCTGACTTACTTCACTCTGTATGACAGTCTCTAGGTCCATCCACGTCTCTACAAATGACCCAATTTCGTTCCTTTTTTATGGCTGAGAAATATTCCATTGTATATATGTGCCACATCTTCTTTATCCATTCGTCTGTCAATGGACATTTAGGTTGACTCCATGACCTGGCTACTGTAAACAGTGCTTCAGTGAACATTGGGGTGCATGTGTCTTTTTGAATTATGGTTTTCTCTGGGTATATACTGAGAAGTGAGGTTGCTGGGTCATATGGTAATTCTATTTTTAGTTTTTTAAGGAACCGCCATACTGTTCTCCTTAGTGGCTGTATCAATGTACATTCCCACCAACAGTGCAAGAGGGTTCCCTTTTCTCCACACCCTCTCCAGCATTTGTTGTTTGTAGATTTTCTGATGATGCCCATTCTAACTGGGGTGAGGTGATACCTCATTGTAGTTTTGATTTGCATTTCTCTAATAATTAGTGATGTTGAGCAGCTTTTCATATGTTTCTTGGCCATCTGTATGTCTTCTTTGGAGAAGTGTCTATTTAGGTCTTCTGCCCATTTTTGGATTGGGTTGTTTTTTTTAATATTGAGCTGCATGAGCTGTTTATATATTTTGGAGATTAACCCTTTGTCCGTTGATTCGTTTGCAAATATTTTCTCCCACTCTGAGGGTTTGTCTTTTCTTCTTGTTTATATTTTTTTTTTCCTTTGCTGTGCAAAAGCTTTTAAGTTTCATTAGGTTCCATTTGTTTATTTTTGTTTTTATTTCCATTTCTCTAGGAGGTGGGTCAGAAAAGATCTTGCTGTGATTTGTGTCAAAGAGGCATCACTGGGCCTTTAAAAACAGAGCCCCAGACCGGCAGACCTGTGGACCATCACTTTATCCAAGACAGCCAGTTGGGAAAGCACAAAGGGACATTTTCACAGAAACCAGAGGAAGTGGCGGACTTCATGGGTCCAAGGACCCCTTTCCCTCGAGAATGTGTTAGGCCATCTCATACACTCAGATCCCATCTTGGGAAAGAGGAGGAAAGGGAGGTGAAAGATTGTACACTTACCCAAATGAGATTGAAATTACCAGATTAGACTAAATTTACCCCCTGGCATCCATTTCCCTATTTACCTAGCCAAGAAGAGCATGGGACCTATATATCTCTCCATATATCCATCTAGTATAAATAAGTTTTTTCAAATTTTTACCATTAATTATATGTAGAATTTTGACCTCCTACTTCATTTTATTAACAATTCCACCTTAAGAGCTTCTTAAAACTGTGAAAACCCTCTGAGGTAAATGCTGTCCTGCCCCCTCCCAATAATGCTGAAGCAGGGCAGATATTTGTTGTTTTTCGCCTTTCTTCCTCTTTCTCTCCCTCTGTCCTTTCCTTCCTCCCTTCCTTTTTTTCTCTGTCCCTCTTTCTCTGCTTTTTTTTCTTAAGCTATTTCTTTGCTTTTTATACAAGATAGTTTTATCATTAAGGCAGCATTTTGGTATTTTCCAGTATGGATCAGCCTTACGAAGACGATCTGGGGCAAAGCTAGCAAATATCTTGAATTCCTTGCTCACTGTGAAGCATACTTCCCTATTCATTATTTAGTAGGTAAAAAATATTTTCTTTTAAGGTATTTCATTAGTTATTTTTAATATACAATGGGAATTTCAAAGACAGAAAGCAAATGAGTAATTAAGGAGGCCCTTCTGTTTGTTTTGTTAAAGCTAATATATAAGATTTCTCTATTCTATAACATTAATATGCAAACAACCTACTGAATTCTAAGGGGATAAAGGATACAATGACTCATTCCTATAAACACTGATGTCAGAGAACCAATGGGAAAGTCTAAAACCCACAAGTTGATGTTTTTATCTTTATAATTTTAAGATATCACAATAGGATAATCAAACTTAAATATCGTCAGAGTAATGCTGGCTGTCTTTGCCTTCTCTTTCCACATTATTGCTCCTGCACTTTTAGGACTGTAATGGCCTCAATATTTCCTTTTCACTCTGTCTCATTAGGAAAAAGCTCACCTGTTCTTGCTGCCTCTGGCACAATAAAACTTCTGTTTGCAAAATATTGGCAACTCAGCTAGACAAAGCTAGCATTATGTTCCTTAAATATCAATGCTTTTTGAAGGAAATTAGCTTCTGGTTTTGTGGGGTTTTTTTCACAACTAACCTTGTATTTACATCGCACGTTTCCCTCAATGACTTAAAGTGATTTACAGGTGTTAACTGATTCATGCTAAGAAAGGAGTTGATGGACAATGCGATAGTTTAGTCCCAATGTTAGAAATAGATACAGGGAAATTATCACTTGCATGAAGTCAGAAAAGTGGGAAAATAAAAATCTGCCAATTGAAGCACACTTTGGCCTCATTCACTCACTCACCAAAGAGAGGTACAGTATGAAGAACATATTAGGAGTCAAAGGTGTAAGATAAGCCAGCTTTACTGGATCTCAGTTTCCTATCTTTAAAAAATATAGTGCTTCATATATACAATGGAATATTACTCAGCCATAAAAAGAAACAAAATTGAATTATTTGTAGTGAGGTGGATGGACCTTAGAGTCTGTCATACAGAGTGAAGTTAAGTCAGAAAGAGAAAAACAAATACCATATGCTAACACACATATATATGGAATCTAAAAAACAAACAAACAAAAAATGGTCATGAAGAACCTAGGGGCAAGACGGGAATAAAGATGCAGACCTACTGGAAAGTGGACTTGAGGATACCGGGAGGGGGAAGGGTAAGCTGGGACAAAGTGAGAGTGGCATGGACAAATATACACTACCAAATGTAAAATAGATAGCTAGTGGGAAGCAGCTGCATAGCACAGGGAGATCAGCTCGTGTAAAGCAATTATACTCCAATAAAGATGTTAAAATATATATATATATATAGTGCTCGACTGTTGAGCTTGGAAGCCCATTAAACTCAAAACTGATCATTGTGTTTATTCAGCTATGCACACGTGTGCCTGCACACACACATATATTTGCTTAATTCCATTAAGATGAAATTCCACCCTCAATTTTTGTTTTAAAGAAAAAGTCATTTGGTCACATTAAGAATAGGCAAAACCACATTATTTCATTGATTTCCAGAGAGAAATATATCAAGAAGGCAAATATCTATACTTTGTACAGGCACAATTTCTTTAACATTTCTTTCTGTTCCACTCCTGCTTCCCCAACACACAAACATTGGCAATATTTATTTCCTGCTAAAGTACTAATGTAATAAGCCAAATATTTCACAATTTTGACAATTAGTTGTGTTTCCATAGTTGAAATTCTGAGCACTTGTAATTTTTTAAATGCCTTCTCATGTGTCCATTCTTTATCAAGAAAAAAATGTGAAATTTGAGAATTTCAATGGCAGAATTTGTTGTTTTCACTTTTTACTGCTTTTGGTCCTTTATTTGGCTCCTGAATGGATCTGTGTGTATGGTTACACAACCTGCACTATTTCCTCATCCCTCCTAGTCTTTCTCACTTGGTTCTACACTGAATGAACTTGTGCCTACCACTGACATCCAGATAACATGATACTCTGTTCTGCTATTCAACTTTGACCACTTCCCTTTCCACCTTGCACCATAGCACTACCATTGCGAGATGAAAGAAGCAATTAATGATAGAAAATAACAAAAAGTTTTTTTCCTTATCACAGGATTGAGAAATCTACTGGACTAATATCCCTCCTGGGGCCATATTAAAAATGATGAAAACGTGTTGCGTTTGGTACAGATGTCAAAATTTTCCAAGGGCACAGAATTAATTCAATTCTGTACTTCCCACACACTTCCACAAACTTTTTTTATTAGAATGAACTTTTTTTTTTTTTTTGTATGCCCAAGAACATTTGGGTTATCATTTACAATCAAGGGGAAAACGAATCAGAGTGATAGATCATATGGAGTTGCTTTTAACCACAATATGGTAACTGGGACCAGAAACAGTGGACAAGTTATTTTTTAACTGTTTTGTTTTGGTTTTGGTTTTTAATCTTTTCCATCTCAACAGCCTTACACTATACCAAAATGAGATCACAATCTTGATCAATTTGTGACTTAAGAAGAATACTGAGAGAATCTAAATATAGTGAATAACAAATGACTGTCACTGATATCCAGGATAAAATATTTCAACCTTGTTTTTAGAGGATGGGGTTATTTTACATATCCCAAATTAACCTCAACAGGAAAACTGCCTTATTTTGGGTAAATCAGGAAAACAGAATGAAATTTATGAATAGCAAGAATACGTAGTCATTCAAGACAATGGACTTTCTTTTTTGAGGAGTTTTTTTTTAACATCTATTTGAATCGATTAGTGGGAAACAGAGGTAGAAAAAAGCCTAGATTTGGGGATTCCTTTTTCCCAAGCAGATATATTCTTCCTGTTAGCAGGGTCAATGTGGAGAGAATAAATAGCAGTGAGAAAATATTCTTTTTTAAAGGATCATATGCATTATAAAAAGATGATTTGCCAAATAGAAATCCATTAGTAATTTTTCTTTCCAGAATGATATAACTTTGAAAAATGAAGATTATTAAATATGGAAAGTAACCTAATTCACAATAAATTCATTCTCATCATTACTGATAATGATAATCACTCACAAAACATATCCTGAGGTCCTTTGCATATTCATTCATTAACCAAGCTGGCAAATCATCACTTTGACACATGGGTTATCCATGACTATCAGGCATACGGCTCTGTAAGTTATCCAGCCAGGGACCCCTATTTTATCTAAAGAGTAAGACATTGGTCAAAAATTTTTTTTTCAAACTTTTATTGAAAAACCGAGGGTGTGCTGTATCCCTTTTCAGAAAAGACGCTTCTCATATGAGTGGAGGCTGTGGACACCACCTTCCACCTAAGCTAAGGATGTTCCCTTCTCAAACTTGAGCTCTCCAGAATACATCATGGCCTGGACTTGGGTCGAACTCTTGGCACCAATGTCCTGGCAGGAGTGCTAGATGCCGGCAATCAGGTAGGGAACAAATTTGTGCATGGATCCTTTATCCTGCACAGCCCCAGACAGCCCCTGGGCCACCTTGATTTTGTCAGCTTCACTGAAGTATCGGTTCTGGCTGCTGAGATGCTTGTCCATGGCATCGAGAGAACCCATACCATGATATTTCTTTAGCTGGATCCCATCAGAGATGAAAACTCGCCAGGGGCTTCAGTGGTAACAGCCAGGAGGGAGCCCATCATAACTGTGGAGGCCCCAAGGGCCAAAGCTTTGGCAATATGGCCCACATTTGGGATTCCTCCATCAGCGATGACAGGGACACCAAAGCACCGTGCATATTCTGACACGTTGTACGCTGCTGTTGCTTGGGGCTGCCCACAGGTCAGCTTTTTTTTTTTTTTTTTTTTTTGCCGTACGCGGGCCTCTCACTGCTGTGGCCTCTCCCGTTGCGGAGCACAGGCTCCGGACGTGCAGGTCCAGCGGCCATGGCTCACGGGCCCAGCAGCTCCACGGCATGTGGGATCTTCCCGGACCGGGGCACGAACCCGTGTCCCCTGCATCGGCAGGCAGACTCTCAACCACTGCGCCACCAGGGAAGCCCAGGCCAGCACTTCTTGAGTGATGCAGATGGAGCCACTTCCCATTCCCACCCTCAGGGCATCTACACCAGCATCAGTGAGGTTCTTGGCCTGAGCAGCTGTGACCACATTGCCTCCAATGACTTGGAGACTGGGGTATTTCTCTTTGATGTATTTGATCATGTTGATCTGGAAGATGGAGTTTCCCTGGGAAGAGTCCAAAACCATCACGTCCACACCAGCCTGGGCTAGCAAGTCCAGCCAATACTTGTCATCCTCATGAGTGCTGATGGCTGCTTTGCCTCCAATGACTTGGAGACTGGGGTATTTCTCTTTGATGTACTTGATCATGTTGATCTGGAAGATGGAGTTTCCCTGGGAAGAGTCCAAAACCATCACGTCCACACCAGCCTGGGCTAGCAAGTCCAGCCGATACTTGTCATCCTCATGAGTGCCAATGGCTGCTCCACACAGCAGCTGCTTCTTGGCATCTTTGGAGGCCAGTGGGTAATCTCAGTTTTTCTTCAGGTCTGTCTGGGCAATGATGGTAACCAGCTTATCATCTTCATTTACAATGGGTAACTTTCCCTTCTTGCTGCGCTGCAGAATTTCATTTGTTTCCTTCAATGTGATGCCTGCAGGGGCTACCACCAAGTCTTCCCTCTTTGTCATGATCGCTCCCAAAAACTGGTCATGCTCCTCCTCCTTGAGAAAATCAATGTCCCTTGAGGAGATGATGCCCACCAGATGGCTCCCCATCCGGCCTGTGTCAGTGATGGGGATACCACAGAAACCATGCCGGGCCTTGGCTTCAAAGACATCCCACACTTGATCCTTGGGACTGAGGACCACAGGGTCCATGATGAATCCCTGCTTATATTTCTTCACTTCACGAACTTCATTGGCCTGGAATTCTGATGTACAGTTGTAGTGGGTGAAGCCAATACCACCTGTAAGCGCCATTACTATGGCCATCCCAGCCTCTGTGACTGTGTCCATGGGTGAGGAAACCAGTGGGGTCTACAGAGTGATCTTTTTAGTCAGAGCAGAGGTCAGGTCCACTTGGTCTGCAGTGAAGTCGATGTACCCGGGGAGAATGAGAAAGTCACTGTAGGTGAGACTGTCCCCGCAGTTGAACAGCTGCTGTGCAGTGAGTCCATCGTCTGGCACGTAGGACGTGCCGCCACTCTCGGGTAGTCGGCCATGGCTAGCACAGGGCAAGGCCGAGCGTCTCCGAGGACCACGCCGCAGAGCCAAAATTTTTATATACTGGTAATTTTGGGGGAAAGCTTAAATCATCATTATAACTTCTAGTCACTTAATTCTAAATGACTCAGACTGAATTTCTTATAATGTATGTTAAGCTAAAAAGAAAAAGTACTTTTGATTATTTAGAAATTTCAAAATTCTGAAATTTGTGAAACACAGTTCTTACAGCAATGATTCATCCTCTAAGAAATAATATAAATGAGGTTGTCTATTATTTTAAGAGTCAACACATTTTTACTGACATGCATGTCTTCTTAAATAGCCTAAAGTTCTTTTCTATTATGTTAAACAACCAGCATCCTCCAGATCTGAACTAGACAAACCAAGGTACACATTACTGAAAGTCTTGCCATGAGTCATTTGGCAATTATCTGAGAATAACTATCCTTGGAATCCTGACTCACAAATAATTTAGCTATTCAGCCCACCTTCTTTGTGCAAAAGCTTAGTGTGAAATGGGAACCAAGGAAATAAAATAAATGTCTGTTTCCAATATTCAGAACATCTGCATGAGTAAAAATTATTCAAAAAGATACCATGAATTTTTTAAATGAAATGCAGCATGTAAAAATTAAGCACCTGGTCTTTTCCTTTATATTTCATTAAAAAATTCTAACTAGACTATCACCAGCTGTACATTTTACTACATTTTATATTATGGCAGGCAGTCAAAGCAATATTGCATTCTTTCTCATCTGAATTCCACATAAAAATTAATTTAAAAAAAAAGGACAAAAATCAGAGCATGTCTTCTGTCAGATGCAACAAAGAGTTAAGGATGTCACACAAACCAAGAAGAGATGATAAAAATGATCCAAAACCAAACTTGATTCCAAATAGAAAGTTTGAGATAAAAGAAAAGTGATATTGTTTGATTTCTTGTCAATTCAGACTTCCTAAAAGAAATGGGGGGCTTCCCTGTGGCGAGTGGTTGAGAATCCGCCTGCCGATGCAGGGGACACAGGTTCGTGCCTCGGTCCGGGAAGATCCCACATGCCGCGGAGCTGCTGGGCCCGTGAGCCATGGCCGCTGAGTCTGCGCGTCCGGAGCCTGTGCTCCGCAACGGGAGAGGCCACAACAGTGAGAGGCCCGCGTACCGAGAAAAAAAAAAAAAAAAAAAGAAATGGGAATTTGGATAAGAAATTTTGTTTAGCTTTGGAGAAAGGATGTACATAATTTATAAGTAAAAACTGAGGAAATGGAGAAAGTCATCTTACTGGTTATTTTTTGTCCGTAGCCTGACGATTCATAAACCAAGCAAGAAGTATATGCAAGTTATAAATCAGGAATCAACGAATACCAATCAGGTTTCCATAGTTTTAAGAGAAACAAAGAATAATTAGGGAAAACATTCCTAAGACAAGCAAGAATTATTGTCTTAAATGGGCAGATCAAACAATATCACTTAGGTTCCGGTTGGCATTTCCAATTGCTTTATGTAAATTGATTAGTCCAAGGATTTGAAAAATTTTCCTCTTTAATTTAAAAATATTCATTCTGGGGCTTCCCTGGTGGCGCAGTGGTTGCGCGTCCGCCTGCCGATGCAGGGGAACCGGGTTCGCGCCCCGGTTTGGGAGGATCCCACATGCCGCGGAGCGGCTGGGCCCGTGAGCCATGGCCGCTGAGCCTGCGCGTCCGGAGCCTGTGCTCCGCAACGGGAGAGGCCACAACAGTGTGAGGCCCGCGTACCACAAAAAAAAAAAAAAAAAAAAAAAAAAAAAAAAATATTCATTCTGTTAACAAGTAAGCAAAACAAACATGGCTCACACCCTTAGCTTCATCTGTAAAATGAAAAATAGCATTGAGATAGCATCTCAATAAATGTTGTTCCCTTCCCCATTCCCTCTCTATCTCACATTAATGGAAAGTCACAGGCCATACAGAATGAATACCAGATAGATAAGATCCTTTAGGTTAAGTGACAACATGTATCTTTTGCTTGGCTTTTGGAAAATGTTGATTGCCTCTAACAACAATATTGCCTGTAGTCCTCATAATAAAAAATGAAAATAAGATATTATATTTTTCTCTTTTGAAAAAAAGTCATTGAATTTTTAAGATAGATGTATCATATTCTTAGATGATAAAGTATTTTTTAGAAATGCTATATATTTCTGTTACATTCGAAACACTAAACATTACTAAGATGTACCATAAAATTCAAGTATACTGTATATGTTCATTTTAAGACATATCCATGCTGTAGATCATGAAAGTAAATTGAATGTTCTATAATATTTGTCTTTTAAACCAAAACCCAGGGTGGAGAGAGATGGGAAATAATAACACGGATTTACTTTTTTAATACTTAGCCAATGCTGATCTCATATTTGTAAAGGAAAGTAAAATTATGATGTTAATATTGTAGAACTGACAACACACTTAAAAGAATGTAACTCTACACTGTTTTTATTGCCTATGAAATCCTAAGAAAACAGAATTTTATCAACAGAATTATTGCTAGGAAAATTATAATAATAACTGGCAGTATTTTCATGATTTTTTCTATTTAGTAGGAAAAAAGTAGAAAAAGGATGAAGCATGTGATGCCTTTATTTAATATCGCACTACCTCACCTTAGCATATGGCTACATAAGGATTGAAAAACTTGCATGGATTTTGTTTAGAATTTCATTTAAATTAGAATTTTCTCACATGTTCAATCTTGTGAAATTTGCTAACATTTGATCTTTGCTTCAGTAATCAATCTTTTGTTTTCCTTTTCTATTGTTCTTGTTATGACTTTTTCCCATTTCTACTATAATCTTCCTGAAAAAAAGTTATTAATATTTGGGCCTTTAAGAATAAACAGTGTCAATGAAAAAAAATCTAATATCCCTATATAATTTATACTATAACTTCTCATTACCCTCCAAAGAAGGGTAAAAACATCTTCATGAAAAAAAAAGCTATTTTAGTGACCTTTTGTCCCTCCCTAAGAGGAAGAAGTCTGACAGGTAGATATATGGAGAGTTTGTTATTGTAAATTCCAGATCTTGTGATTATCTCTGACTCAACTTCTGGGGTTTTATCTGGAATTCCTGTGAAGGGTCAACAAGTGTATTACTGCCTGTCTTCACCTTCTTGTGACCTTAATTTTAAAACTACACCTTATAGGACTCAGAAAGCAGATTATAGTACTGTATTTCAGCAGATAGACTTTGGAATGGGATGCATCAGAAAATATATAATTATCTCAAGCAACCAGAAATTTATAACTTTTTAATATATTTATGTATATCTACTTTTGTTTATCTTTAATTGTAGAGTTTAAGGAAAAAAATTTAGGAACTTTTTGACTCCAATACTTTTTCAGAGCCAAACATCCCACTGCATTATTTCTTCTGGGGGAAAATTTTTTTATAGTATTTCTATAATTAAATGATATCTAATATAGATAGATGTAGATGTATTTACATAAATACATCTTAATAGATAAACCATGGTGAATATTCATATTAAAATTTTGGAAAATAGACAAATGTAGATAAAGCAACACATTTTGATGACATAACTTGTCCACATATACTAGAAAACTGAAATGAGCAATTTCTGAGTAAATTTTAAGTATAAACTTAAGTTCACTGTTTCCAAGCCTCCAATTATTGCTCCAGAGACCTTGAGCAGTGGTTAAGAATAACAGAACTATTACTATTACGGGATGGTGAAAATTGCTTTACTAAAAAGAACACATAACATAGGTAACAAATGGTGGAAACAAATGTATAAGAAGAAAGGAAATTAAAGATGAATATATAGAAAATTTCCTGGAAAGGAGATATTGCAGTGTAATGCTTAAAGACTATGGTTTTGATGTTGCGTAATGGGTTTCAGACCACTTGCTAGATGTGAGATGTGTGATCTTAGGCAGGTCATTTAACCTCTCTAAACGCATTTTTCCATCAGTGAAAAGAATATAAAATTGTGCCTATCTTATAGGTCTGACATGAGGATAAAAAGTTATACATTTGGCACAATACCTGGCATATAAGCCTTTGTTGTTATGAAAATGTCCGCTGTAAATTTAACAAAATAATTGGATGATAAACAAAACCATCCAAATATTATAGATGATCCAAAATGTTACTATAGTCTAAAATGTAAGGTCCAAATTAATCTCAGATGCAGTTATGGGATAAAATTAAATTCTTATTATTAGAAAAGGAAAAGAATTTCAATAAAGAACCAAGCTATGAATTTGGTTTATTGTCTGAAACAGAATAATACATGGAAATCATGAGCTATGGGTGCAACCGTCTTTTGTGTCATGCTTTATCCCTGTGACATTGTTAAAGACTTACGACAAATCAAAAGTTGAGAACATTTGAATACTAAAAGCACAAAAAATACCCCTAAGAATAATGATTATGTGAGATTAAGAAATCTAGCACATTCATATTTTCAACAGCAGTTTTTCAGTTTTTTTTAATTTGAGAAAAATTTCTGCCATCTTAACATTTTTCCCTGCAATCATTTAAAGACAAACAAGACTCAGAAGTAAAAATCTATGAGACAATTTCCACTTATAATCACATATAAAATGTGAGCGGGAGCTTTTCCTTTTGATCAAGTTTGAATGGCAAATTTTGTCAAGCTACATTTAAATATCCCATCATGATTCCAATTCTTTCTGCACACATACCTTTCCAGTCATGTTGTTTCAAATGATTGTTAATACCCTGAAGTCCTAAAAAAGTTCAGTCAGTATAGTCAAACTGGATATGTACTTAGAAATAATGAGAGAGCTCATGGCAATGTGTATTTTACACACTGAACTTGTCTCCTGGTCAGTTATGCCTGGTCTGAAATTAAATATTCTTGACCTATTTCTGTGATCTCTCTCTTATATTGTTGTCCTAAACTATTTATTATCTATACATTATAATTTTATATGTTTATTCCATTTCTCAAATATTTAAAGCCAAATCTTTCTTAGATATCTTGATGAAGTAACCTCACCATCTACCTATATATTTACTAGATAAAATAACAGTAAAAATATTTTTTGAGATCTCTGATTCTCTTGGTACCACTGATAATTTAGCATATTGCCCTATCAACAGACAACAGAATCCTGATTATCTATTAATTAAGGCATATTTTCTATGACAGCTAGGGCCTAACTAAGCCCAATATCTTTGTTTTGCCTTTTCAGTTCCTGCTTGATTGATTAGTTCATTTATGTACCCCAGTGTTCCAATAAGACATTATATATAGGCTTCAAAATATCAAATAGATCATGATTTCTATATTTCTTTTAATTGAATTTTATTATTAAATATTCATAAAGAGGAGCATATTTAACGTATATGGCTAGCTCAAAGAGTAGTAATAAAATGTATACTGGTTTTCCCATTAACCAATTTATGTAGTTGGGACCTTGTATTTTCTAAAGCTTCATATTTTGTCATCTTTGCTTGCAATTCCCCCCATCAGAGATAACCAATAAATTTTGTATTATTCATTATCTCTTTTCTCTATGGATTTTGCCACATATATCTATATACTTATACAACCTGTTCCTTTTGGCCCAAATTTGAACTTAACATGAAATCATACTGAAGAAACTCTTCTGTGACATGATTTGACACTCGACATTAAGTTTTGAGATATGCTCATGTCTATCATTGTACACTATTCCATCTTAGTATGATGCCATTGTTGATATATATCAAATTTTTTTATGCACTGCTGACAAATGTGTTGAGGGTTATGTTCTAGTCTGAGCCTCCTATCACAATACAAGAGAGACTTGAGGAGACCTATTGCTGGGTCATAGGGTACATTTTGAACTTTACTTGGAAAAGGCAAATTGTTTTCTAGAATACACCAATTTATAATTCCCACAGCAGTGTGTTAGAGTTCCTATTGTTCCTCATGTCTGAAAATATGTGATCTTATCAGCTTTTAAATTTATGTCTGGTAGGTATATCATTGAACCTTTAACTAATATTTTCCTGAGAACTAATAAACTTAAGCATCTTTTCATATATTTACTAAAATTTGTGTTTCCCTTCTAAGAAATAATTGTTCATAACTTTTTCACATCTTTTTCACTGGATTGTTGGTTTATGTATTTCCTTTTGATTCATGGGAATATACATGGCATATACACATATATATGGTAATCTGTTTTTTACTTTTTATTTTTTCAATGAACATAAGTTCTTAATTTTAATGTAGATGAAACTATCAACTTTTTGACATTGTTTTGAGCTTTTTTAATATTAAGAAAGTATCCTTTACTTCAAGTGCATAAAGATATTCTCTATGATTGATGCTAAGGTTTGAAGAGCTGGTTTTCAGAGTTAAGTTTTTGTCCATCTAGAACTGACTTCTGTGGATGCTGTGAGTTATAGATCTAATGTTCCTGAATTTAATAAGCCATCCTTTCCCAATGCCAACTTTCACCTGTATCAAATGTTAATATATACACCAGTTTATTTCTGGGTTCTCTGATTCGTCAATATAGTTTTCCATCTCTGCATAAATACCAAACTGTCTTGTTACAGGTTTATTTTGTCTTGATATGCCCTAGAGCTTAGGTTTAACAAGCCAGATACATTGCTCAGAGACAGGAGGCAAAATTTTGTTACCCTCTTTATTTCCAGAGATGTCTGTACCTTACAATTTACTTCAACCTCTTTCAATACAACTATACACACTTTGTTTTGTATAGAATGTGCTTGGTATATCTTTCTTTGTACCTTTTTCTTTGAACCTTTCTTTGTTTTTATATTTTACTTGTGTCTCTTATTTAGAACATATAGCCAGATTTTCTTTGTATTTCCATTTTGATAATCTTTTATTTTATTGAAGAATTTAGTCTATTTACATTTGTTGTGTTGTCGACATAAAATATTTGGAATTATTTCTATCAACTTTTTTCTATGTTTCTTATTACATTTTCCTCTACTAGTTTCACAGCTCAGTCTTTAATTCCTATTCATTTAATGGTTACCCTAGATATTTAATTTATGTTACTTAAAAGGTTCTAAGGTTAATAGTATCACTAATTTGAACAATAATAGCATATAAGTTGGAAGGGAGCTAATTAGAATAAAGCAAGCCAAGGTCCTTGTATTATTTGAAGAGAAAGTTACATCTGGAGAACTTTATACCAGAAACACTTTATACTTAATTTTTTGCTTTTTTGTGAGACCACATAGGTAATATGGCTTGGGGCCTCAAACCAACAATAGGAAAGAATTCTTAGGGATTCTCATGGGACACTTTCTCCATTCACCCAGAGCCGAAGTATCCTCACAATGCCACTCTGCAGAGCAGCTTTATATTGACATGGTTTATTTTTCATTATTTGCTTTTTGTTATTGTTACTGTGGTTTATCCACTGAACAGATCACCTTTGCAAGAATATCAGATATGATCTCCCAATTTTTGTAAACCCATCATTTTGTCTCCCACCTCTGAGCAGTGCATTGGCCTGTTAAACCTAAAGTTTTAGGCCAAAGCTTCTCAAATTACCTGAGGTGAAGAAGCAGGTTTTTTGTTTTTGTTTTTTAATTTCCAATGCTTTGCAAGCAAGCCCTAGAATAAGCCTCTTTTCAAAGGTTCCTTTTATTGAAGAATGGGTTCCATTGGAACTTAGAAACCAAGATCTGGATACTGGATAGCTTGTTTCTACTGGGGTATCACTGCTTCTAGACACCCCAGAAAAGAGAGCTATGAAATATGTGTATATTTACCCATGTACATGAACATACCTGTATTATTTACATGCATATATTGATATATTAAGCTGAAGATAAGTTTGTACTGCCTTTGCTTGGATTCTATATGACAGGGCATATATTTAAGCTTTAAGAATGGTATTTTCCTTATCCACAGAATAAAATTAATTTTAAAAATATCACCTGGAAACACTAGCTGTTAGAAGCTTTTTGCAAAATGTACATTGATATTTTAAAATAATAAAACTGAGGTCAAGGCTGGAGGTGCCTTCAAGATGGCAGAGGAGTAAGACGTGAGATCACCTTCCTCCCTACAAATACATCAAAACTACATCTACATGTGGAACAGCTCCTACAGAACACCTACTGAATGCTGGCAGAAGACCTCAGACTTCCAAAGGACAAGAAACTCCACACATACCTGGGTAGGGCAAAAGAAAAAAGGAAAAACAGAGACAAAAGAATAGGGATGAAACCTGCACCTCTGGGAGGGTGCTGTGAAGGAGGAAAAGTTTCCACACACTAGGAAGCCCCTTCACTGAAGGAGAAGGGGGGTGGGCGGGGGGGAAGCTTCAGAGTCACAGAGGAGAGCGCAGCAAGAGGGATGCAGAGGGCAAAGCAGAGAGCTTCCTGCATAGAGGATTGGTGCTGACCAGCACTCACCAGCCTAAGAGTGTTGTCTGCTCATCTGCTGGGGTGGGTTGGGGCTGGAAGTTGAGGCTCAGGCTTCGGAGGTCAGATCCCAGAGAGAGGACTGGGGTTGGCTGAGTGAACACAGCCTGAAGGGAGCTAGTGCACCAGAACTAGCAGGGAGGGAGTCCGGGGAAAAGTCTGGAACTGCCTAAGAGGCAAGGGACCATTGTTTTGGGGTGCACAAGGAGAGGAGATTCAGAGCACCACCTAAATGAGCTCCAGAGACGGGCACGAGCCACGGCTATCAGTGCAGACACCAGAGACGGGCATAAGACTCTAAGGCTGCTACTGCAGCCATAAAGAATCCTGTGTGCAAGCACAGATCACTATCCACAACACCCCTCCCAGGAGCCTGTGCAGCCCGCCACTACCAGGGTCTCATGATCCAGGGACAACTTCCCTGGGAGATCACACGGCACGCCTCAGGCTGTTGCAACATCACACCGGCCTCTGCTGCCACAGGCTCGCCCTGCATTCCATACCCCTCCCTCCCCCAGGCCTGAGTAAGCCAGAGCCCCCTAATCAGCTGCTAATTTAACCTCATCCAGTCTGGGTGGGGAACCGATGCCATCAGTCAACCTACACACAGAAGCAGGGCCAAATCCAAAGCTGAACCCCAGGAGCTGTGCCAACAAAGAAGAGAAAGGGAAATTTCTCACAGCATCCTCAGGAACAGCAGATTAAATCTTTACAGTCAACTTGATGTACCCTCCATCTCTGGAATAGACTTTGGGAGCAACTGTATATTTGGGGTTTGCTTTCTGCATCTAATTTTTTCTGGTTTTATGTTTATGTTAGTTTAGTATTTAGAGTTTATTATCATTGGTAGATTTGTTTAATGATTTAGTTACTCTCTTCCTTTTTTTTATATATATAGACATATATATATTTTTTTCTATTTCTCTTTTTATGAGTGTGTATGTGTATGCTTCTTTGTGTGATTTTGTCTGTATAGCTTTGCTTTTGCCATTTGTCCAAGGGTTCTGTCTGTCCATTTTCTGTTTGTTTTTATAGTATAGTTTCTAGTGCTTCTTATCATTGGTGGATTTGTTTTTTGGTTTGGTTGCTCTCTTTCTTTCTTTTTCTTTATTACTTTTTAATTTTTAATAATATTTTTTTATTTTAATGATTTTATTTTATTTTTGTTTCTTTCTTTCTTCCATTGTTTTCTCCCTTTTCTTCTGAGCTGTGTGGCTGACAGGGTCTAGGTGCTCTGGCCAGGTGTCAGGCCTGATCCTCTGAGGTGGGAGAGCTGAGATCAGGACATTGGTCCACCAGAGACCTCTCGGATCCACACAATATGAAACAGTGAAAGCTCTCACAGAGATCTCCATCTCAATACTAAGACTCAGCTCCACTCAACGACCAGCAGTCTACAGTGTTGGTCACCCCATGTCAAACAACTAGAAAGACAGGAACACAACCCCACCCATTAGCAGATAGGAGCACCTAAAATCATAATAAGGTCACAGACACCCCAAAACACACCACTGGACGTGGTCCTCTCCACCAGAAAGACAAGATCCAGCCTCATCCAAAAGAACACAGGTACCAGTCCCCTCCACCAGGAAGCCAACACAACCACCAAACCAATCTTACCCCTGGAGGCAGACACCAAAAACAAAGGGAACTACAAACGTGCAGCATGCAAAAGGGAGACACCAAACACAGAAAGGTAAGCAAAATAAGAAGACAGAGAAATACACAACAGATGAAGGAGCAAGGTAAAAACACACCAGACCAAACAAATGAAGAGGAAATAGGCAGTCTACCTGAAAAAGAATTCAGAGTAATGATAGTAAAGATGATTCAACTTCTTGGAAATAGAATGGAGAAAATACAAGAAACATTTAACAAGGACCTAGAAGAACTAAAGAGCAAACAAACAATGATGAACAACACAATAAATGAAATTAAAAATTCTCTAGAAGGAATCAATAGCAGAATAACTGAGGCAGAAGAACAGATAAGTGAACTGGAAGATAAAATAGTGGAAATAACTATCGCAGAGCAGAATAAAGAAAAAGAATGAAAAGAATTGAGGACAGTCTCAGAGACCTCTGGGACAACATTTAACACACCAATATTCGAATTATAGGGCTCCCAGAAGAAGAAGAAAAAAAGAAAAGGACTGAGAAAATATTTGAGGAGATTATAGTTGAAAACTTCCCTAATATGGGAAAGGAAATATCAATCAAATCCAGGAAGCACAGAGAGTCCCATACAGGATAAATCCAAGGAGAAACATGCCAAGACACATATTAATCAAACTATCAAAAATTAAATACAAAGAAAAAATATTAAAAGCAGGAAGGGAAAAGTGACAAATAACATATAAGGGAATCCCCATAAGGTTAACAGCTGATCTTTCAGCAGAAACTCTGCAAGCCAGAGGGAGTGTCAGGACATATTTAAAGTGATGAAAGGGAAAAACCTACAAGCAACATTACTCTACCAGCAATGATCTCATTCAGATTTGACAGAGAAATTAAAATCTTTACAGACAAACAAAAGCTAAGAGAATTCAGCACTACCAAACCAGCTTTACAACTAATGCTAAAGGAACTTGTCTAGGATGGAAACACAAGAGAAGGAAAAGACCTTCAATAACAAAACAAAAACAATTAAGAAAATGGGAATAGGAACATAGATATTGATAACTACCTTCAATGTAAATGTGTTAAATGCTCGAACCAAAACATAGACTAGCTGAATGTATACAAAAACAAGACCAGTATATATGCTGTCTACAAGAGACCCACTTCAGACCTAAGGAAACATACAGACTGAAAGGGAGGGGATAGAAAAAATATTCCATGCAAATGGAAATCAAAAGAAAGCTGGAGTAGAAATTCTCATACCAGATAAAATAGACTTTAAAATAAAGACTATTACAAGAGACGAAGAAGGACACTACATAATGATCAAGGGATCAATCCAAGAAACAGATATAACAATTGTAAATATTTATGCACCCAACATAGGATGACCTCAATACATAAGGCAAATGCTAACAGGCATAAAAGGGGAAATTGACAGTAACAGAATCATAGCAGGGGACTTTAACACCTCACTTTCACAAATGGACAGATCATCCAAAATGAAAATAAATAAGGAAACACAAGTTTTAAATGACACATTAGACCAGATGGAATTAATTGATATTTATATGACATTCCATCAAAAAACAACAGAATACACTTTCTTCTCAAGTGCTCATGGAACATTCTCTAGGATAAATCATATCTTGGGTCACAAATCAAGCCTAGGTAAATTTTAAAAAATTGAAATCATATCAAGTATTTTTTCCGACCACAATGCTGTAAGACTAGATATCAATTACAGGAAAAAATCTGTAAAAAATACAAACACATGGAGGGTAAACAATACACTACTAAATAACCAAGAGATCACTGAAGAAATCAAAGAGGAAATGAAAAAATACCTAGAAACAAATGACAATGAAAACACGTCGACCCAAAACCTATGGGAGGCAGCAAAAGCAGTTCAAAGAGGGAAGTTTATAGCAATGCACTCTTACCTCAAGAAACAAGAAACATCTCAAAGAAACAACCTAATCTTACACCTAAAGCAATTAGAGAAAGAAGCAAACAAAAAACGCAAAGTTAGCAGAAGGAAAGAAATCATAAAGATCAGATCAGAAATAAATGAAAAAGAAATGAAGGAAACAATAGCAAAGATCAATAAAACTAAAAGCTGGTTCTTTAAGAAGATAAACAAAATTAATAAACCATTAGCCAGACTCATTAAGAAAGAAAGGGTGAAAGCTCTAATCAATAGAATTAGAAATGAAAAGGAAAAGTAACAACTGACACAGCAGAAATACAAAGGATCATGAGAGATTAATACAAGCAACTATATGCCAATAAAAAGAA
>NC_041224.1:101751631-101753189 GCF_002837175.3 Physeter macrocephalus | reverse complement strand
AACTATAGGCCAATATCACTGATGAACATAGATGCAAAAATCCTCAACCAAATACTAGCAAACAGAATCCAACAGCACATTAAAAGGATCACACACCATGATCAAGTGGGGTTTATCCCAGGAATGAAAGGATTCTTCAATATATGCAAATCAATCAATGTGATAAACCATATTAAAAAATTGAAGGAGAAAAACCATATGATCATCTCAATAGATGCAGAAAAAGCTTTCAACAAAATTCAACACACATTTATGATAAAAACCCTCTAGCAAGTAGGCAGAGAGGGAACTTACCTCAATATAATAAAGGCCATATAGGACAAACCCACAGCCAACATCGTTCTCAATCGTGAAAAACTGAAACCATTTCCTCTTAGATAAGGAACAAGACAAGGTAGCCCATTCTCACCACTATTATTCAACATATTTTTGGAAGTTTTAGCCACAGCAAACAGAAAGGAAAAAGAAATAAAGGGAATCCAAATTCGAAAAGAAGAAGTAAAGCTGTCACTGTTTGCAGATGACATGATACTATACATAGACAATCCTAAAGTTGCTAACAGAAAACTACTAGAGCTGATCACTGAATATGGTTAAGTAGCAGGATACAAAATTAATGCACAGAAATCTCTTGCATTCCCAGACACTAATGATGAAAAATCTGAAAGAGAAATTAAGGAAACACTCCCATTTACCATTGCAACAAAAAGAATAAAATACCTAGGAATAAACCTACCTAAGGAGACAAAGTTCTGTATGCAGAAAACTATAAGACACTGATGAAAGTAGTTAAAGATGATACCAACAGATGGAGAGATATACCATGTTCTTGGATTGGAAGAATTAACATTGTAAAAATGACTATACTACCCAAAGCAATCTACACATTCAATGCAATCCCTATGAAACTACCAATGGCTTTTTTCACAGAACTAGAACAAAAAATCTCACAATTTGTATGGAAACACAAAAGACCCTGAATAGCCAAACAATATTGAGAAAGAAAAACAGGGCTGGAGGTATAAGGACTCTGGACTTCAGACTATACTACAAAGCTACAGTAATCAAGACAGTATGGTACTGGCACAAAAACAGAAACATCAATGGAACAAACAGGATAGAAAGCCCAGAGATAAACCCACACACATATGGTCTCTTTATCTTTGATAAAGGAGGCAAGAATATACAATGGAGAAAAGACAGTCTCTTCAATAAGTGGTGCTGGGAAAACTGGACAGCTACATGTAAAAGAATGAAATTAGAACACTCCCTAACACCATACACAAAAATAAACTCAAAATGGATTAAAGACCTAAATGTAAGGCCACACACTATCAAACTCTTAGAGGAAAACATAGGCAGAACACACTATGACATAAATCACAGCAAGATCCTTTTTGACCCACCTCATAGAGAAATGGAAATAAAAAGAAAAATAAACAAATGGGACCTAATGAAACTTAAAAGCTGTTGCACAGCAAAGGAAACCATAAACAAGACCAAAAGACAACCCTCAGAATGGGAGAAAATAGTTGCAAATGAAACAACTGACAAAGGA
>NC_041224.1:101733488-101751251 GCF_002837175.3 Physeter macrocephalus | reverse complement strand
ACCATATGACCCAGCAATCCCACTACTGGGTATATACCCTGGGAAAACCATAATTCAAAAAGAATCATGTACCACAATGTTCATTGTAGCACTATTTCCAATATCCAGGACATGGAAGCAACCTAAGTGTCCATTGACAGATGAATGGATAAAGAAGATGTGGCACATATATACGATGGAGTATTACTCTGCCATAAAAAGAAATGAAATTGAGTTATTTGTAGTGAGGTGGATGGACCTAAAGACTGTCATACAGAGTGAAGTAATAAGCCAGAAAGAGAAAAACAAATACCGTAAGCTAACACATATATATGGAATCGTAAAAAAAAAAAAAAAAGTTCTGAAGAACCTAGGGGCAGGACAAGAATAAAGACTCAGATGTAGAGAATGGACTTGAGGACACAGTGAGGGGGAAGGGTAAGCTGGGACGAAGTGAGAGAGTAACATTGACATATATACACTACGAAATGTAAAATAGATAGCTAGTGGGAAGCAGCCGCATAGCACAGGGAGATCAGCTCGGTGCTTTGTGTCCACCTAGAGGGGTGGGAGGGAGATGCAAAAGGGAGGAGATATGGGGATATACGTATGCATATAGCTGATTCACTTTGTCATACAGCAGAAACTAACACACCATTGTAAAGCAATTATACTCTAATAAACATGTTATAAATAAATAAAATGATAAAACTATATTGCCTTCAAAAAAAATTATATAAGTTTCTAAACACATAATCTCTTTCAAAGGCACAGTTCCAAACCACAAGATATTCTATACAAATGAAATTTCTAAGCTTCCTGTGCTTCATAATGTCAAAAATGGGAGTCCCATATTTCTTTTCTTATTCTTGAAAAATTATTTTATATATCTCTACTATATTCTTAAGTTAACCTTAGAAACTACTTCTTTTCTGAAAATATTGTGCTGCTGACATCCAAACTTAATTAAACTCATTTCTATATTATTTTCATAATAAAATAACTAGTTACTCTAAATTTCGCTATTTATAAAGATTAATATTTTCTTCATCAATGCACATGATAGAGGTGAAGCCTTTATTTTCAAGACAATATTTTTCCATATGATAGCTTTATATTCACATATACACATAGAATCAGGTTTATAAATTTAATTGTGTTGAAAAAGTATATTAACTACTTAACTGTACCTAAACTGCCTTAAATTTAACTTATACTATTTTATGTACTATTTGCTGTCAAGATTGTTTTCTACTTGATAATTAAACAGAAGGGGGCAAATATGGCATAGACAGACAAGATTTGTGATAAATAAAAATAAAACCAGGCAGGATGAACCCTGCATTCTAACTTGTATACACTCAATAACTGTTATATACCAAGTATGATTCCAGTATCATATATGAGAATTTACTATATTGGGCATGGTGCTATGAAACACAAATCCAAACAAGAAATAATTTTTTCTGACTTTGCACTTCATTGAAGAAATTAAAGAGTTATTATGTCATGACTGCTGACAATAGTGCAAAAATTAATAGAAAAATTAACCTGTGAAACATGGTATCTGACAGCTAATACTGAACCTGTACTATGAAAGGTTAAAGATTATTGCTGATAATGGAAGAAAGCAAAACAAGCAGAGACCCTGAGTTATAGCTTTAAATATATAATGTGAAAATAAATCTCTGATTTGTAAGAATGATTTGCTAACCCATTTCCATCCTGTGAAGAATATATAACCTTCTCAAAAATTTTTAAACATATTTGTGTTTATTATGCATTAATATTCTGGATATTTTGAAAATTATGCAATCATTTTCTAACACAGGAATGAAAACAATAATAAGACCTTAGCCAAAGGAACTCACCATGGCTAATGCGAGTAGGGGTAGTGCACATTTTTCCTGCTAAATTTTATATTTAACCTAATGTTTTCAAAATCATTTGTAAGAATGATTGAAAAAAAATTACTTGCTACTGTTGTCCTTCCACTACCACCCCTTCATAAATGTCATAAATTACAATTTTTCATTAGACTAGAACAATAAATACATTTCTACCAAAACATGTTTATTTTCATTATATTCCCATAACCATAATAACAGAATTTTAATGCATTTTAATAAATAAATGGGAATGAAAATTTATCAGTTCCTAAAAACTCAGATTTTTTTAAACTACTAAATGATCATGATATTTTAAATACACAATTCTACATTGCTAATATCTATTGAAATAGAATTTATAGATGAATAATCAAGCCATAAAGCACCTGTACTTTCATCCAACAGGACATGGAAAACAGCATTGTAACATTTCCAAGAAAATTGATACTCTGTAAAAATCTTGGAATAATTAGCAAAGATACCTCAGCTCCTTTTGCTTAAATATTTTGATAACTATAGATGTTCCATTCAAAAATCATTCACATAAACTTCTAACAGAATATATTCAGTAACACAGGCTTAGTATAGATACCAATATTTTCTCATAAAACTTCATTTAACAACTGAATGTACAACTGCCATGTTTTCGTTCTACATATACTTATGAAAGAAGCATTCCTCAGTGATACATCATGTTACAAAATATGCAAGAAATAGCAAATCATTCTTTCAAATCAGAGATTTATTTTCACATCATATATGGGTTAAAATTTTTTAATATTTCAAAGACTATAAGTTAAGGTAATAACTGAAAATATTATACTCAAGAATTATTAGGTACAATAGTTAAGAACCCCCTACTCAGTTATTTTATACTAAAATTTTTGTGTGTGTATTAATCCAGAATAGAACCTGTAGAAAATATCTAATATTAGTCATCTGTATTCTTTATACACAAATGGATTAAAATTGTTCAGAATGTTGTCTCTGATTGAGCTGTACCTAAATTTTAAAAAAAGAAACTTTTAGAAAGTTGCTTTTAATAAAAATAGATAAATTATTAAAGTTGACTTTATCACTTTCAAATAATCTTGGAGTATGTATTTAAATAAAGCAATTATTATTGGACACTTTCTATGGGTTCAACAATTAAATTCTATACTTGGTTTAGCACACCTTATTTCACCTCTTCTACTTCTGCAACCAAAATTATGTCTTCTCTCTGGAAAAATATCCTGAGTATCATTCCCCAAAAGAGAATTATAGAATATAGTGAAACAGTATCTTTACCAAATGTGAATTAAGTATTTTATATGGCTAACACTACATGAATTTCTCTCTGTATAAAGCCTTTCATTTAGATCATTGTATTCATAATTGTAGCTCAATTTCAAAAAAAAAAAGTCCTCTGTTTAAAAAGAGAAATAATGACAAATACCTGTTGAAGAGAACAAATTGTGTAAAAATAATTAGGCATGTTTTCATAGCTATTTTGGCTTTGCGGAAGGTAGCAAAATCTTTTTCATGCTACTGAAATCTCTTATTTTCTTACTATCTTCCAGTGTCACTACATATTATAGGATCCAAATTGTGACATCAGAAAAATTAAACTCAGGACATTTGTGCATTCTGCATTCAAGCATACACTAGCAATGTAGCGATTTGACCTTTGAAAGAGGACAATTCATGTGCGCATATCTCATGCCTGTCTGCCTTCCATATACTTAGCAAGATGATGATTGCTCCCAGCTATGTTGATATACTTCTATCCACTTGACTGGCTGTGGATAGGAGGCAAATGATCTATCTGTTAAGAGGTGATCTTTGTAGATGTCTCACCTAATCAGAGTAGAATATTTGTAAACATAAGCAGGTCTGCTACCTCATCTAGTCCCACTAAAACCTGCATAGCTTTCACTTGCCTTGTATAAAAGGTCACTGCAAATACTGCTGTGAAATGGCCCAGGGAATGAGTTCCTTCAACAAGCTACCTGTGGCAATGCACAGTAGGAAACCCTTTCTGAGAAATATATTGTACCTCTTCAGAGATAATCCAACTATATGTTGGTTTAATTTTCCTCAGGGAAAGGAATACTTTCCATTACATACTAGATTAAACTATATAAAATTGCCGACATACAAACATTTTTGATCCATAAGAATGCTGATTTCTTATGGTTCAACCTAATATATCTTATAATGTAATATAAAATTTAGGGGAAATGTGTCATCTCTATTTTTCTTTCAGATCTATGTATTATTAAAAACAGAAATTTCTCTTTGGTGGCCTATACCTCTGCCTGAATTTCCAGAAACGTTAAAAAACGACCAATGTAGCAAAACTCCTGTAGCATTTTCTGTCAGTACTGGTGGTTTTCCAAGGTGTGATACATGACTCACTCAGGTAAGGAGAATTTTGTGGTACATTGATAAACATGAGAGCTACTAGAAAATTCATAGCTAGCATTTTAAACTAGCATGCTTTAATGAGTAATACTTCTTAAAATAATTTAATTTATTTAAGTCTTAAAAAGTGAGTCATTGAAAAAAATTAAGTAGACAAATGGTACTCATATGGATGACAAAAATGTGAAAAGCATTGACCTACACAACTACAATTTTCCATACATTACCACATATTATATTGCTGATATCCCAAGTTTCTCCAGAGAAGACAAAAGAACTTATATTTGAATGTACCATATGAATTATTATTTTTGTTGATAAAAAACAGACTAATATTATCAATTTCATATGGTTTGACCTAGATGTAGCTCTTCCACCACATAGCGTTCAATGACTAAAAGGTATCAAGTAAAAATTAAATTTTGATTGAATGACTGAATTAACACAAAGACTTTAAGTTTTTCATGTCTCAGTATGAATACAAAATATATCAACAAGTTTAAGAAAACTTGCCTGTAAACAAATGTCAACTGAAACATAAGGATAGAAGTCAACATGTTTAACTCGTGTAAATATTAGAGATGCATGGATTCTTTTTACACAACACTCTTCCCTGATAGCAACACAAAAATAAATGATTATGTCTCCTAAGAACTCACACCTTTGTTGGTCTGCATCCAAATTGGATCAAGATCAAGGATAAATTCATTTCTCCATTTCCTCCAAAGATATGGAGTCTAACAAATTAAGAAAAAAAGACAAACTCAGCCAGCCTATATGTCCATCCCACTATAATAACATATAATTAGAAGCAAACATTCAAAATCCAACAAACAACTTAAGAGGACTAAATCAAGCATATTTACCCCCCAAAATGTTCCTCTCTGGACACTGAGCACATAATAATGCAATGATGTAAAATATTTACTTTGGCAAACTAACTTTAAAAATTAGCTTTGTAAACATCATCAGAACCCAAATATCCCAACCTGCCTTAGCAGATCTCTCATTAGTCCTTTGAGAAAAGAATAGAAAGACTATGTATTAGTAATCTCCCCAATAAGCAATTAGAAATCTATAATTCTTTGAACACGACTTGTATTGTTACCAGGAATAGGGATGCAGGCCAGAGAGAATGTCGAAGGATGACCAGAGCCAGCAACAAGTAAATAACCTTTAACACACTTTTCACTATTGTATGGTTTCCACCTTTGTTTACTCCACTCAACCATACTCCTCTAGCATAGAATTTCTAGCTATGATAACAGTGACATAAAGAACTTAGGAAAAGGCACCCTTATTTAGAAATGTATGTAGGTCAACAATATAGAAACATACTCTATAAATAGATGTAAATGTTCTTGTGAATTCTGTATACAAAAAGGGTGGTTTAGTTTAGAAAAAACATTACAAGTTTGAATTAAATTGCAAAGGAAGAATACTTGCATTTTTATGCCTTTGAGGATATTTCATTTCAAATCTAATGTCTGAATTTATTAACCAATGCTAGTGCAATAAAATCCAGGAAGCTTAAAATAATTAGGGTTACCAGGTAAAACACAGGATTCCCAGTTAAATTTGAATTTCAGGTAAATAATAAATAATTTTTTAGTATAAGTAGGTCTCAAATATTCCATGGAAGCACTTATACTAAAATATTATTCATAGTTTATCTAAAATTTAAATGTAGCTGGGCAGCCGGTACTTTTATTTCCTAAATCTGGCAACCCTAAAAATAATGCATATGGAAAAGAAAAACAAAAGAAAACAAAAGTCTTTTTATTGAACTATCTAAAGAACAAAAGAGCATTCCTGGGTTGGTAGAGGTGGTCAAAGGGTCAGAAGTTTTGATTGTTCCCAAAACTAATATCTCCAAAGCATCTTCCAGTAGGTCTTCCCTGACTTCACCATGTCTAGAAGTTGTTGGTTCTGTCATCTCTTCCCAGGTATTGTCTTTAGTATTGGCTATAGATTGCATTGGTTCCTTCTCAGATGTAGAAAATCATCAAGATTTTGCTTTTATCACTTAGATTTAAAATTATGTACAGATTTATATATTTACATGAAGTCAATGAAGACCATCATTAAAAAGTAATACAGCCAAACAAAGTAATTAATTATAAGGTTAGAAGATAATATACTTTTGCTAATTACTCACAGCTTGGTGCCTATTTTTTCACAGCAGCCAACAACTGCATGTTTTTAATCTCCATAATAACAATAATGGCATGCATCATTAACCCTATTTTATTCTTTTTAAAAATTTTTTATAATACCAATAACAAAGATCATTAACCTCTATTCTGTTTAACATCTAATCAGCCATTTTAGTTAAATAAATATCATAGAAAACATTAAATATCACTTTGCTAAGCTACACTGGCTCTCAGGAGGGGAATTCTTCCTAATGCATTATATTAACATCAATGTACTCCACAAGTGTCAAAGCATGAATTGTAACAAGGAAATAGATAAACAATAATTTATGACTTTAATCAAATTAGTTCAAACCTGTCTTTTTCAAAGTAGTTTTAAATCTTATTTGTATAATTGCATTGTGTTTATGAACTTATATTCTGAAGCTATTTATAGAATAGAGCTGTCCCATTACTGAGATATTGTAAAACAATAGCTCATGAGCATGCCAAGATAGTGAGACCCAATGTGTTTTGGAAGAGAATTTCTGAGAACAACTGCTCTCTGAAGTGTGGAAACCTGTACAGTATTGCTGGCCTTGGTAATAGTTACTCTGAATCAAGACTCTTATTAAGGGCAATATACCCGCTTGCCATAACATTTCTATGAGTTTATGACCTAAGTAACAATTTCACACAATAAGTGACATCAAAAGAACCAAAATGGTAAACAAGACTCCTACATAAAATATTTAGCAAAGCCTTGTCCCAGATCCCAAATAAATGGTCATTTCTCTACACGAGTCCTTATTAGCTCCTTATGAGAATAAGTACTTAGGCAGTCCCTCACTACTCAGTCTGCCTGCCCTATCAGGCTTGGTTTAGGAGACAGGTGAAAGAAAGATGGGTCAGAACCACAGATAAGGTATAATATATATAATTTTAACAGTGTTACCCCAACCCTTTTCTCCTTTATAATATTTAGAGAGAGAGAGAGAGAGAGAATCTTAGCAGAGGCTTTTAGAGGAAACTAGTACTTACTTGATAAATGGCAGTACTTGTAAAATATGTCTGTGCCTCTCCCTAATTTCCGGGCCCAAGATTACAGATTTCCCTATCTTTTGAAAAGCAAAAAAATGATATTGTGCCAAACTGATTTAACAGCTAGAAATAAAAATGTGCTATTCTTTCCCAACATACATTTTAGCATCCGGTCTAATTTCCTATCATGCACATCCCAGAATACAATTTTGGTGGTTTTCTATCAAATACACTACATTATATATTTCTCAAAAAACATTCAGTTCCATCCATGATGCTTCTGTCTAATGTATCTCTCAATCAGACAGAGGACAGTAACTAAGAAAAGAAAGGAGCTTCTATTGGAGCAGGAAGAGAACGGTGTAAGTGGACTCTTCCTAGCTGGCTCCGATATCTCATATGCACCATGGGATGTACATATAAACAGTAATATGGCTTTATCCACCCTCCATTGTTTGACTCAGCATTAGTTAATCCTCTTTCAAATACTGTGTTTGGCTTCTGAATGCCACAGGCACAATATAGAAAACACAGGGGTCAGAAAACAGAAATTCAAAAATGGTTTGGACAAAAACATGGCTTAGGAGAAGAAGTTAGAAGAATTAGGGTTAGTTCTTCCCCAAAATAAAATAATAGGCTAAAAGAAAACCTAGCAATTACTTATTTGTGTTCTTTTCCCTGAGTACATTTAAACCTTTGCTTTATTTTCTGAAGGAAAAGGAACATGACTTAATAATCAGAGAAGAGGCTCACTTCTCTTTGATTGACTTATTCTTTGACAAAATTCACAGAGCCCATTCCACAGCCAGCATCAATGTCTCTGTTCCCCTCTTCCCTAGATGTATCAGAGAGGTGGCCTGGTGAATAGGATGCACACTGGATAGGACAGTAAGTGGGACACAGGATTCGGGAACACCAGGCTGTAGCAGACACTGCCACAGTTCTGCTCTCTCCTATTTGAACTACATGTATTGCTTCCTTAATGCCAGTAACTAAACGGTGTGTATTTTTCCTGAACCTAACTTCTCCACTGAAAATTATAATCTGTATTATACTACTTCCATTCCTACTGTCCTATATTTATTTAGGAGTTCCTCTACTTTATGGACATTCTGGTAGAATACGGTAGAATGCTTTGAGCAATCTTTGATAAGGTACTCAATAAATGCAGGTATCTTATCTTAACTAGCCACAGACCTGGATACATACAAAACTGAGTAGTGAGGGCAGAAACATTTTGAATTTTCTGTACAATGATGTCAGGAAAAAGAGAAAGCCTTTCTGCATTTTCCTATGCCTATTTTGGCTAAAAATCCTGGTTGCCTAGCTCCCAGTGCAAAACACTTGATTTAAGACACTAAATGAGCTACACTGTCATGTAAGATTTGTTGACATTTCACACTGTCTTTCAAATAATTTATAACTAGTACACAGTTCAAGGAAACAAATAATGATTAAAATTCATATTCATCATAAATTAAAAAGTGATTCCTTTGGTTGTAGCACATTAGAATATCAGAACACAGTAACTATTTGTATTTTAAAATATGAAGCATCAATGCCAAGAAATATCTTTACATAACTCTTGAGTTTGATAGGATGGGCTTTGGTCTAAGAAGGAATACACTGTAAGTAAAAAATATCACTATATGGATATATATGATTAAATATTAGATACGTTTATCACAATAAGTGTTTTGAATGGACAAACATAAATATATTCTTGCTTCTTATTGAAAGAAAAGTATTATTACTATACTGTTATTATCATGGTGAGTTCTAATAGGACTGATCAGTAAAAATAAAAATGAACAATTTTAAGATTTGTACTAGTCACCCTGCCCCTGACGGCTAGTATTTTGATTTCCAAAAAAAATTAAATCGGTTTTCATCTCAAACAAAATGTTATGTACTGGAGTCAAAAATAGAGATGATAACTGATGAATTCATCAGAAATTTCTAGACCGTCTTGAATCTTCCATCATTAGTCAAGACTCATCCCATAAACCATACCTTCAAACTTTTTCAGAAACCTGCTCCAAGATGACTCTTCTTGTTAAAGTATGACCTAAATTCCGCCTTAGAGAAGGTAAATATTCTCCTTAATATTTTTCAAAAAGAACACAAATAGGCGCAGTGGTTAGGGATCCGCCTGCCAATGCAGGGGACACGGGTTCGAGCCCTGGTCCGGGAAGATCCCACATGCCGCGGGGCAACAAAGCCCGTGCGCCACAACTACTGAGCCTGCGCTCTAGAGCCCTTGAGCCACAACTACTGGAGCCCATGGTCCTAGAGCCCGTGCTCCACAACAAGAGAAGCCACCGCAATGAGAAGCCCACGCACCGCAACAAAGAGTAGCCCCCGCTCGCCGCAACTAGAGAAAGCCCGCGCGCAGCAACGAAGACCCAATGCAGCCAAAAATAAATAAATAAACTTATTTTAAAAAAGAACACAAATAGGCTTTACTCTCCTATCCATATTAGTAAAACCCATATGACATTTATGCTTTTATAGGTTTAAAAAATGGTCAAATATTAACAATTTCATATAGTTCAGCATAATGTTTTCCAGACAGGTTCAATGTTCCTTATAAAAGTCATTTGTGAGACAAATATTTTGAAGTCAAATTTTCCTGGATTCCTTCATTAGGTTTAAAATAGAAAGTGCTACTGTTAGGTTGTTTTCCAACTGTAGAAGTTGTATATTCCAGGCTGTAAAATTTTCTGAGACATTATTCAATACCTAAACTCAACATTTCACTGAACATATTCTTCTGGTAGCAGTTATAAGAATCTAAGGAGATTTGCAAAACTATAAAAACAATACCACTATTCTAATTTCTTTTTTTGCTTTTGGAAAACATTATTTATTTTGGAATATATAGTTATTTGCTTTGGAAATGTTTTTATGTTAATAACCATGGGTTTGTTGTTATTTTTAAATGATTTAATGAATAAATATGTTTTAACTTCTCAGTTGTAATATCTAATGTAGTAAATATCAATAGATATAACCTGCAAAATCAAAGCTCTGTGGAGTTTTCAATAATTTTTAAGAGTGTAAAATGTCACTGGGACAAAAAGTTTGAGAACCACTGGGTTAATTAAAGAGATAAATCAGAAAAAGAGAAGGGAAACAACAGACATAAAGCATTTTGTAAATCAGACCATTCATTCAGTGCTAAGGGAACCTAGCCTAGACCTGCTTCCAATAAGGGAGTACCTGACTGACAGAATATCTGAGGACCTCATCTCATTTCTCACTTGGGGTGGGGTTAGGAGGGGATTCAGGGCTGAGCGCAAAGATTTCCATGGGCATATTTCTAAGCCTAATCCCACGCAATTTTTTACTGCTCACAGGTGCTATAGAGAAACCTCTGGGCAAGAACAATCTTATCCATTAATACAGCACAGCAACAGGTATTTTCTTGCATGACTCATTGATTTTAGATATAATTTCAAGGGTCATCGGATTCTTTTTCCTTATCATAACAATCTTGAGAGATTAAGAAAAACAGAGGTGTTTTACTCTCACTTTACAGGTGGGGAAACAAAGCCGGGTTTCAGCGTTTCACCCTAAGGCACACAGGCTGTGTTGGGGCATGTTGTGGAATTTAACGCACCTGCTTCTAAGCACAGAACTTTATCCACCTAGGTCCCTGTCTTTAAAACAGATTTTCAGCACCAGAAATTTTTTAAAGTGAAATCGTACTCAGGAGCCCCATAATAGAGCACAAGAAAAAGAACTGTCACAGGTGCAGAAGGAGCTGGAGATCTAGATTCCCACCCATTTTGCTTCCCTTCAGCCAGTTTTCTTCCTTTGCTCTCTCCATCTCTTGCCCTCTCTCCTCTTGGGACACCAATCTGTCCAAGACCTTTTCTTGGTTATTTTTCCCCTTTATACCAAGATCCTGCTTCTGTTACTCTGCCTTTCTAGGCTCCTATTAAATATGCTTACTGTATTTCTTCAAATACACATATTCTTGTAAAATAGGTCCTGTTTTTTGTGCGTATGTGTTTAAACTACATAAATGGTATTATGCTGTAAATCACATAACTCACGCTCTCCTTCTTATTTTTGTCCTATTAACATTCTTCTACTCAGATTTTTAATCTCTACGTCTAGCTTATTTTTTATGCACATATGGTTCTATCATATGTATTAACATGTCATATTTTACTTATCCATTTTTCTATTGATGAATCCAACATTCCATCAAAGAAAACTGAAGTTTTTTTGACATATCACCTTGGGGTCAAGGGGGGAGAGTTTCTCTGGGATAGTCACTGGGTTGTTAGGTGTACCCAGACACAATCTTACCAAATGCTACAAAACTGCCCTGCAGAATGGCCCTCCCACCACAGATCAGGAGACTTGCTCTCTACACATTAAAACTTGCTGCTTTCCTTTTCTAATATCCCATATGCTGTTGAGTATCAGGTGTCATCTCAGTTTTGTTCTAATTAACATTTCTCTGATAACAATTGATATTGAGCATTTCTTCAAACATCTGTTAAATTTCTGAGTTTTCTTGTCTGTGAAATTGTGTACACCTTCTGTGCATTTTCCTATGAATTTTATGTCTATTTCTTGGGGATTTCCAGTTTTTTTTTCTATTGTAGGTATGAATTCCTTGCAGGTTTTAGATGTTTCAAACATCTTTGCCCAATACGTGAACTTTGTTTATTGTATCCTTCATTCAGCAGGAATCCTTCATTTTGATATTGTCACATTTCTCTCTCCCTATTTTTTTTCTTTTTTAATTTTTGGCTTCTTATTTTTCAGTCTTATATGAAAAATTATTTTTGTTAATCCCTAAGTCACAAAGATATCCTCCAACATTTTATTCTTTGTTTTATGGCTTAACCTTCACATTTAGATCTTTAATTTATTTGGTGTCCACCTATGTATATAGTATTATTAGGAATCCAGCTTTAGTTTTCTGCATTTAATGAACTAATTTCCTGAACACCTGCTGTCTATCCTTTCCTTGTGGTGCCTTATTTATCATATATCATATGTTTTAATCCAATCACTGCTTCTATGTTTCATTAGTAAATTTTATCCATTTACTGTTATATTAGAATGTTTTTCTCCATTTCATATTTTTAGTCATTCTATATTTTTTTAATTTTTATTTTTCTTTCTTCTTTCTATTAGCAAGTACAAAATTTCTTCCAGACTTAAAATCAATCAGATATTCACTTTCTCTTCTTCTATTCATTGCTCATTCATATTATGTTTATCTGTCTCTAATAATTTCTTAGATGCATCTATACCTCATCTCTCTCCCTTAAAATAGACACATTCTTGGTCTCCTCCTTCAATTCCATTCCAAAATAGCATGTCTAGATTTTTAATTCTGTATTGTTCAGATATTATTTTGTCTGCTTCATTTGTTATGCTTTTTTTAAAAAAAAAGATAAAACTAGCACTTAGTAAGATATTCACTCACCTTCTTACTTTCCACTTATTGCTACCTCCTGTATTTATTTCTCATTTGTATTAGGAGTACAACCTCGCTACTACATTCACAAAGAATGTCTTTGTGTGATACATTTTCTGATTGCTTGTACACATGAGAATATATTTATTATACCTTTACATTTAAATGAGAGTTTAACTGGATATTTTTTAAAATCCAGTTTTCAAATAATTTAACTTCAATATTTTAAAATAAGGGCTCCTTTGCCTTTGTGTCCCTTTATTTAGCTTCTTCTATTTGTTGCCACTGAAGGTCTAATGAACCCATAGAGACACAGGAGGAAATAAAAGCTAGGGTAGGCTGGGGTGGAGGGGAGAGCACACAGAGTGTAAGGAATACAGACTTCAGAGTCATGGGGGCATGGATTTGGTTTCAACATAGAGCATTACCAGGAGAGAACAACAACAACAAAAAATCCACAAACAAGGGCAGTGACCAGGGTTTGTTAACTCAGGAAAAATAAATCCCCCAGTTTTTCAATGTTATCGTAATCCATGAACTTCCTCACTATATTCAAGAGTTGTATCCAAGAACCCACTTGAATTTCATGAGCCGATGGCCAGATCCAGGTGTTTCACATGACTTATTATACCTAGGGATTTTGTGGCAAGAAGAAGCTGAAAAAATATACATACAAAAATTGAGGAAGGTTTCTCTGTAAGTTCATTACTTAGTAAATATAAATTTTGATGCTTTGCTGCACAGTACATAAATGTTGATACCAGAATTTCACTGAAGACTATACCTTTATCATTATAAGATACTATGTGTTTGACTCGACGTGGTCTGATATTATTATACCACCTCCTGGTTTGTTTTTGCTTTGCATTCGCCTCTTACATCTTTGCTTGTCCTTTTCCTTTCAACCTGTCTCAGTCATTTTGATATAGGTGTATCTTTCATACATCTAATATGTCAGAAAACAAGGAATCCTTGAATACAGTGATGAACACACTAAACACATGCCCACCCTCATTGAGCCTATGTTCTCCAGGGAGAGCAGACACCTCCCACCCAGAAACTAGCACAGTGCCTGGCACATAAGAAGGCAGGAATAAATATATATTGATTGAATGAACTTATTTTTTAAAAAAATAATTACTAAGGAATTGAAATTTATGTCCACACAAAAACCTGCACATGGATATTTATGGCAACTTTATTCATAACTGCCAAAACTTGGAAGCAACCAAGATGTCCTTCAGGAGGTAAACAGAAAAATAAACTGTGGTACATTCAGACAATAGAATATTATTCAGCACTAAACAGAAATGAGCTATCAAGCCATGAAAAAACATGGAGCAAACTTAAATGCACATTGTTAAGTAAAAGAAGTCAATCTGAAAAATCTACACAGTGTATGATTCCAAATATATGACATCCTGGAAATGACAAAACTATGGAGACAGTAAAAAGATTCGTGACTGCAGGTGGGGAGGGATGAACAGGCAGAGCACAGAGGATTTTTAAAGCAGCATGAATACTCTGTATGATACTATAATGGTGGATACATGCCATATATACTTTTCCATAGAATGTACGACATACAAAGTGAACCATAATATAAAGTATGAACTTTGGGGGATAATGACGTGTCACTGTAGTTTCACTGATTGTAACAAATGTACCAACATGGTGCTAGATATTGATAGTGGGGTAGGCTGTGAATGTATGTGGTCAGGAGTATGTGAGAACTGTCTGCACCTTCTCCCCAGTTTTGCTGTGAACCTAAGACTGCTCTAAAAAAATAAAGTCTTAATTTAAAAAAGGAATTACTTAATCAAAACACTGCTAAATTCTTTGAGGGAGAATTATACAGAGCTAAAGGAACATTTAAAATAAAGACCTAATCTAGGGACCAGAAAGCTCCCCTGATAAGTGACTCTTTAGATCAAGGATGCCAGACAATAAAGAAGGGGAAGAGTATTCTAGAAAGAGGGAGCAGAATTTTTTTTCTATTTTCATTCAGCCATATTTTCTAGTTTTGTATAGAGAGTAACATTTATAAAGCCAGTAAACATATTAAGTGGAACAAGTGTTATAAATAAAATTTTCTAGCTACTATAAGGGCCTATGATAAACAAAACAAGACAAGGGTAGGCAATCAGGAAAGGCTCCCCCAAAAGTGCCATTTAATGGATTGTTATGTAAATATAAAATGAATAAACAGAGCTTTATGAATAAATTAGAAGATCTTTTCATCTCTAAAATGAGATTTCCATTTTCAGAGTTGCTATGAAAATTAAAGATTAGTTAAATTAAGCTGCTTTAAATCTAGTTTCAAACAAGGCAATAAACAATCACATAAAAAAACAAGTAAGGCTCCTAGTACAATGCCTACTACACATTAGGAATTCAGTAAATTGTTGTTGTGGTTATTATTATTATTATAAGTAGATAAGTAAAAATATAGTTTTCTTTGGTAAAATGCCATAATACCTATCTTATGGGATACTTTTGAGAATTAAATTAAATTAGAAAATGTGTATAAAGCATATATATTACTGTTTAGAATTTCATAGGTATCAAAACTATCATGTTTCACAGATAAACATATATAAATGTCTGTTAGGTAGGTATATAGATGGTCACAGATACTGTTAGCATAAAGAAATTAAATGTGATGGAGAAATGAGTCAACATGTACTTGGGAAGGCAAGGTGTCTCTGGTAAAGTTTCCAGAAGAAACCAGGATCCATAGAAAGGAGAAGAAATAGAATGAATAAGGAAAGAGGACCTATAGTGCTCACAGCAAGGACTCCCCAGGGGACAGGGACACTGCCACTCAAACAGAGCCTCAGAACTTACCACTCAAAAATTGAAAATCAAGAGATTTCATAATTCTGTAATGAAGTCAGGGAAGTAACAGAAATAAAGTAAAATTCAGTTACCTATCATTTTACTCCTGGACTGAGAGAGATCTCAAATTCATGAAGAAGAGCAAAACTGCCCACTTCATACAGCAACTGCAAACTCCGATAGCATCTCCCATCACAGTTCATGAAAGCAACTCTGGGCGTCTTGTATTAGACATTTTACACTGGAAAAATAAGGCAACATATCTATACTTTCTTAGGTTAGCCATTAATAACAGGAATAGAACTCAAAATACAGCTCAAAAATTATGACTTTGAAGGTTGACAGTTAAAGTATGAAACATCAAAGAGGAGAAAAATGAAAAAATAATTAAGCTGCTGGCCTGAAAGTCTTCTTAGTATTTCTTATGAAGATAAAGAGAATAGAGAAAAAACATAAAGGATAGTCTGTAATGGAAGCCCCTTGATAGATTTACTGGTGGGCTGGGGAAAGGGTGAGCCTAGAAAAAAGAAATAAATGGCATGTCTCAATAGAAGAGGTGGTGAGCATCTAAGCTAAATGTTCCTGTAATCATTTCTTTTTTAAAAGGTAGATCAGATGGGTTTACAGAAGTTAGCAATTAATACCCTCAAATGCACAAACATCATGGAGTTACGAATAAACATCTGAGTAGGAGTGTCTATTTTTATTGCAATGTCTCTATGGGAGAATGCCAGAGATAAAGTGAAATGGGTCAGACACCATAAGCCTCTTAAAATGAACGCTTAGGGTTTGTTGCACACATATACTGTGGAAATAAAATGCTTCTTGGATTTTATTGGTTCAATCTATCCAGGATCATAAGTATGTAATCAGGTATGTTTCAGGAGATTACATCTTAAAATAGCATTCTTATTTTATTTGCCTAATCTCTTATTGCCCTTCAAATCAGTGATTTGTGCCCTTGACTTGGGCAATACATAACCTCATGTTTTCCTCTTGGATTCTGTAAACAATATAACAAAGGAAACAGTTTGGTACCATCAACTAAATATTAACTGAACATTTCAAAAGTAAAGACTTTTCTTCAATGCTATACTGATTACCTGACACAATCCTTCCCTGGATGTAGCATATATTCTAAAAGCAAGAGCATATCCAAATTCAAAATAAGTACTATTAGAATAGACTGCTAAGGCAATTATCAAGATGATTCAGGATAAATTCCACTTTCACCCAAGCCTAAACATTATGTTCAGATGTAAAGACATTCTTAACCTAAACCAGGTACAATATTGTCCCAGTTCTCCATTTTACCAAAGCACCAGAAACATGGTAAAAAATGAAACAGAAAAGTGAATAAAAGTATATGCATATATTTTATATGATGTAAAAAGAGTTGCCTGAATGTGATTACAGGATCCAGTTAAAGAGAAAAAATTGTCATAAATCCCCAGTGTTTGCTTATGTTGCATTTTATGATAATATTACTTACATTTTCATGGTACAAAAAATTTCACACATGGAACAAATATTTGGGAGGTGCCTACTTTATGCTAGGGCCTGAAATCGTAACATTATATATACCAAAAAAAGTAAAATTTAGTTTTTATGCTTGACAAATGTATCAGTGAGAAGTTGCATCCAGCTCCTAATAACAGAGGTGTACCCAAATTGGGTGAGTAGCCCAGGGCTTGTATGGTGGCTTCTGAAGTCACCAGGTTCTTGGGCTTCTTGGATCTTTTCCCTTCACTATCTTTTTCCCTCAAAGTCACAATCTGGCTGCTAGAGCTCCAGCAATAAAACATTGGCAAAAAGACCACCCCCCTCCCCATTTAAGGAACTTTCCTCTCTGCCCCCTACAACAACTACAACTTACATCTCATTGGACAGAACTTAGAAACATGGCCACATGCATGCTTCAAGGAAATCTGAGAATCTTTTTATTAAAAAGAGGAGGATGGCGGCTTCCCTGGTGGCGCAGTAGTTGCGCGTCCGCCTGCCGATGCAGGGGAACCGGGTTCGCGTCCCG
>NC_041224.1:101722292-101733209 GCF_002837175.3 Physeter macrocephalus | reverse complement strand
GCCTGCACATCTGGAGCCTGTGCTCTGCAAGGGGAGGGGCCCGCATACCGCAAAAAAAAAAAAAAAAAAAAAAAAAAAAGAGGAGGATGGATATTGAGTAGGCAATGAAAAGTCTCTTTCATAACTAACAAAAACATAATTAACAATACAACGTGAGGAATATGTTAGTACTAGCTTTTTAGTATAAATTTTATGAGTGGTTGGCTGAGTGCAATGACCCTAGGTAGAATAATTAACATATGTCTGAAGTAATCAAGGAGCCAGTTACATCTGGGGTATGGAAAGAAAATTAGTGTGGGTGAAGAGTAGAACGCTTGGGGAAAGTGATAGGTGAGGCTAAGGCTGGGCATCCTGTTACTGATGATATCCCATAGAGGTTAAAGCTCAACTCTGGTGTCAAATTGCCTGGATGACCTTCAGAAAGTTAGTTAACCACTTTTTGTCTCATCCATGAAATGAGAATAATAACTGTATCTACCTTATATGAGTATTAAAAGAGATAAAAGTGGAGAAATCCTTAGAAAACATACTAAAATACAGCAATTGTTCAATAAATAGGAACTATTGCTAATAGACTGTGAATGGTCTTGCATGTCTTTGCATAAGGAATGACAATCCCACTAACTAGGGATTTTGACCCACCAAGAGACCTGGAATAATCAGATTTGTTCTTAGGAAGAAAATTTTGTCTGGTGTAGTAAGATTTAAACTGTTGTCAAGGAGGTTAAGAGGACATTTCAACTGAGATGATGAGATTCTGAAGTAAGTCAAGGAGATTGGCTATATTTTAGACTCTTGATAATATTGCCTAATTGCTTGTTAGAATACTAGCAATTTCGACTACCACCAAGATATGAGATATACCTCACAGAAACTGAACAAATGTGTTCATCTTTTCCTTTAAATTTTTACCAATTTATTAAGTGAAATGGCATGTTTTAGTATTTCTTTAACGTGAAATTCTTTTTTAAGGTTGACTATTTTTCATAAGAATATTAGCATTGTATTTCCTATGTATTTATCTATTTATATCCTTTTCCACCTATATATTAAAAGCAATGGCCCTTGTACTGTTTCTGTAACTTCTTTATATATAAATGTTTTTAACCATTTACATACCCTATTAGTTTACAAGATTTTAAGGGGAAGGGTCAAAGGAGGACCTCTCCTGCTTTAATTGATATACCAAAAAAGAGACAGAAGAGTGGAGACATCCCAATGGGGATGGTTTTGTGGAAAAAGTCATCTAAACCCTCCTCCCAAAAATCAATGATATTTTTAGTAAATTCTACTGAGTTCAAAAATATTTTGAAGAGTATATTTCCTATGGAGAGAATATGAACAATCAGAGTCCTCCTTTGAAGTCAGTGAGGAGTAAAATCAGAATTTTCTCAAGGGGAAAACCAACCATAGGTTACCCTTATTAAGGTTATTCTCATGCATTTCATATAATTGGTGTCATTATGAATTGAAATATTTTTCCATTATGGTTTCTAAGTGGTTGTTTCTGGCATGTAGGAAGGCAGTTTTAAATAATTTTAATGGATTCTTAGAAATCCTGAGTTTTTCAGTTGATTGTCTTGAGTGCTAATGATGATTTTAGTGATTATAATTTTTGATTATACAAAATCAATGAGGGGAATATTGTTTAGATATATAAAGATCAAGGAAAGAATAGTATTTTACCAAGATATTCATAAATTATTATACCAGACATTTAATCCTGTTATTCTCCTTGAAATAATAATGTCTTATGTTAACTTAGAGTTAAAACGAGGCTTTGTAGAGCTGTAGTTATTACTCTGGTCACATATCTTCATAACATTTACTCACAAATTTTATTAAATATGTTAACTATATAAAATATATGCAGATTATGTAATTTTAAAAAACTCCCTGCAAACAAAAGTCCAGGACCAGGTGGCTTCACTGAGGAATTCTGCCAATCACACAAAGAAGAACTTATACTGATCCTTCTCAAACTATTCCAAAACTCAAAGAGGAGGGAACACAACCAATGTCATTCTATAAAGCCACCATCACCCTGATACCAAAACCAGACAAACACACTACCAAAAAATAAAATTACAGGCTAATATCTTTGATGAATATAGATGCAAAAATCCTCAACAAAATATTAGCAAACTGAATTCAACAACACTGAAAAAGAAACATACACCATGATCAAGCTGGATTCACCCCAGGATAACAAGGATGTTTCAACATACACAAATCAATCAATGTGATACACCACATCAACAAAAGAAAAGACAAAAACCTCATAACCATCTCAATAGATGCAGAAAAAGCATTTGATAAAATCCAACATTCATTCATGATTAAAATTCATACCAAAGTGGGTATAGAGGGAACATATCTCAGCATAATAAAAGCTATTTATGACAAACCCACAGCCAACATAATACTCAATGGTGAAAAACTAAAAGCCTTCCTGCTAAATTCTAGAAGAAGACAAGGATGCCCACTTTCAACACTTCTATTCAAAATGTATTGGAAGTCCTAGCCACAGCAATCAGACAAGGAAAAGAAATAAAAGGTATCCAAATTGGGAGGGAAGTGGTAAAATTGTTATTATATGCAGATGGCACAATACTATATATAGAAAACCCTAAAGACTCCACACAATAACCACTAGAACTGATAAATGAATTCAGCAATTTAGCAGGATATGAGAAAACATACAGAAATACGTTGCATTTCTTTACACTAACAATGAACTATCAGAAAGGGAAAGTAAAATATATATATATATATATATATATATATATATATATATCCCCTTCAAAATCACATCAAAAATAAAATAAAGTAAAATACGTAGGAATAAACTTGACCAAGGAAGTGAAAGACTTACATGCTAAGAGCTATAAAACATTGATAAGGGAAGTTAAAGATAATTCACAGAAATGGAAAGATATCCCATGCCCTTGGATTTAAAGAATTAACACTGCTAAAATGGCCATACTACCCAAAGCAACTTACAGATTTAATGCAATCCCTATCAAATTACCCAGGACATTTTTCACAGAACTAAAACAAATAATCCTAAAATTTATATGGAACCACAAAAGACCCAGAATTGCCAAAGCAATCCTGAGGAAAAAGAACAAAGCAGGGGAGGCATAACCCTTCCAGGCTTCAGACAATACTACAAAGCTACAGTAATGAAAACAGTGTGGTATTGGCACAAAAACAGACATATGGATCAATGGAACAGAATAGAGAGCCCAGAAATAAACCCACACACCTACTGTCAATTAATCTTCGATAAAGGAAGTCAGAATATACAATGGAGAAAAAGTCTCTTCAGCAAGTGGTGTTGGAAAAGCTGGACAGCTGCATGTAAATCAATGAAGTTAGAACACTCTCTCACACCATACACAAAAATAAACTCAAAATGACCTAAAGACTTAAAAGTAAGACATGATACCATAAAACTCCTAGAAGAGAACATAGTCAAAACATTCTCTGACATAAGTCATAGCAATATTTTCTTAGGTCACTCTCCCAAGGCAATAGACATAAAGCAAAGATAAATAAATAGGACCTAATCAAACTTATATGTTTTTGCACAGCAAAGGAAACCATAAACAAAATGAAAAGACAACAAACGGACTGGGAGAAAATGTTTGCAAATGTTGCAACCAGCAAGGGTTTAATTTCCAAAACATACAAACAGCTCATATAACTCAATAACAAAAAAACAAACAACCCAATCAAAAATGGACAGAAGACCTAAATAGACATTTCTCCAAATAAGACGTACAGATGGCCAATAGGCACATGAAAAATGCTCAACATCACGAATTATTAAAGAAATGCAAGTCAAAACTACAATGAAGTATCACCTCACACCAGTCAGAATGGCCATCACCAAAAAGTCTACACATAATAAATGCTGGAGAGGGTGTGGAGAAAAGGGAAACCTCCTACACAGTAGGTAGGAATGTAAATTGGTGCAGCCACTATGGAAAACAGTATGGAGGTTCCTTAAAAAACTGAAAATAGAGTTACCATATGATTCAGCAATCCCACTCCTGGGCCTATAGCCAGTGAAAACTATAATTCAAAAAGATACATGCACCCTAATGTTCACAGCAGCACTTACAATAGCCAAAACATGGAAGTAACCAACCTAAATGTCTACTGTCAGATGAATGGATAAAAAAGATGTGGTAGATATATACAACAGAATATTACTCAGCCATAATAAAGAATGAAATAATGCTATTTGCAGCAACATAGATGGACCTAGAGATTATCATACTAAGTGAAGTAAGTTGGCCAAATACAAATATCATATAATATCACTTATATGTGGAATCTAAAAAAATGGTACAAATGAAATTATTTACAAAACAGAGACAGACTCACAGACAAAGAAACTTATGGCTACCAAAGGGGAAACAGGGGAGGGATCAATTAGGAATTTGGGATTAGCAGATACAAACTACTATATATAAAATAGATAAACAACAAGGACCTACTGTTATACACAGGAAACTGTATTCAATATCTTGAACTAAACTATAATGGAAAAGAATATGAAAAAGAATATACATAGATATGTATATATAACGGAATCACTTTGCTATACACGTGAAACTAACACAACATTGTAAATCAACTATAGTTCAATTTTTTAAAAAGAGTAAAATGTATGCAGATTTAAAAAGTTGTTTGGTGAGGCTAAGATACCAAACGCAGGAATTAAAGGAAAAACAACTTTCCCTACTCACAACACTTCTGATGCCAAATGTGTTAAGGTTTTTTTTTCCTTATATTAAACAATTCTGACACTAACTGCACAGAGTTAGCACACACTCCAGAGGTTAAGGCTCAGTTTACAAGATTTTCCCCCACTTCAGAGGATAAACACAATCACAGGTTATCCCATGTGTTTCTGACTGACCAGCTCTAAACTTGGAGATCTCCTGAGCTCCTTCTTGGGTTTGATAATTTGATAGAATGGCTCAGAGAACTCAGGAAAGCATTTGACTTACTATTACTCACTTATTATAAAGAATATAACTCAGGGAGAGTCAAATGGAAGAGATGCATAGGGCAAGGTATGTGGGAAGGGAATGGAGTTTCCATACCTTCTCTGGGCACAGCACCGTCTGGCATCTCTATATGTTCACAAACTCAGAGCTCTCTGAACCTCTTCAGTTATGGTTTTTATGGCATTTTCATTACATAGGCATAATTAATTAAATCTCTGGATACTAGTAATTAACCCAACCTCTAGCCCCTCTCTCCTCTCTGGAGGTGGGGCTGGGGGGTTGAAAGTTTCAACCCTCTAAACACATGGTTTGTTCCCCCTGGCAACCAGCATCATCCTTAGAGGTGTTCCAAATTTACCTCATTAACATACACACAGGTGCAGGGGCTTGAAAGGGGCTTGATATGAATAACAGAAACGGCTCCTTTCAGTTTTAGGCTCCAAAGGCTGTTTCAGGAGGCAGGGACAAAAACTAAATATTATAAGGAAAGATGCTCCTATTGCTCTTATCACTTAGGAAATTACAAAGATTTTAAGAGCTCTGGCTGAGAGCCCAGGATGAAGACCAAAATATATATTTCTTAACATATCACAATATTACAGGAATGAAATGTAAAGATAAGTTGAACCTTAAGCAATATGCATTGTTCTGACCCAACTGAATTCCCACCCCTAGAAAGAGGGAAATAAAAACAGGAAAACAGCAAAATTTATCAGAAATATGATTTGGCCAAAAAGAATATGTAGACAATGACACATTGTGATTAAAAATACTTAAATTATTTGAAAGAACTGTCTCTATTCATTTTTTTGTTTGTTTTAAAGGACTTTTCTTAATAAGGAAAAAAGACAGAAAACTAAGCAATATGTGCAATTCTAAGCATGTGTTTATATGTTAACAGAGGTTATCTCTAGATTAGAGATTCACAGGTAATGGGCTTTCTTTTCTTTTGTTCATTTAGATTTTTCAAACTTTTGACAATAAACATCTACAGCTTTTGACATCAGAAAAATAAGTTGAAAGTGTTAAAAAACAAAATTCAACTGAGTAAATTTGAAGACTGTATTGGTTTTATTGGGCAAGAGATTCATGAATTGGGCAGCAAACTATCCAGTAACTACGAGGGCGCTCTGAGGGGTTATACAAAATGGAAGGTTCTTAGAGGAAGAAGGGTAGGGCAAGGGAGCTCTTAGCAAAACAGGACATCCTTTATGGGGGAAGGAAATGCAAGGGTTTTATTACACAGATTGCTTCTTCTTCCTCTGGGGGATTGGGAGGACCCACATGACAGATTACTTTTCTGGTACTTGATCAGAAAATTCCAGACCATTCAACTGCGATTACATTTCTGGGAGAGGTTAAAATTGCAGTTAGGTCAGGTATTAAATCTAGGTTTGGTATCATGGGCTTTTAGCACAAGTGGCACTATTTTCTTTTTAACAAAAGGAAACCAACCATAATGCCCCATTTCAGTTTCTATAAGTCCATATTACAGAAAGAATTTTGGATAGATTTAAGGTACGTTAGACCATCTAGGTGAGAATTTCTTATCAGAGAAGCCCCACACATTTTGATAAAACATGAATATCATTATTACAATTGCAAAAATACTTTTAAATGAGTCAAAAAACTTGAGAAAATGGGATTCCTCATGAGAGAATCTTCATGTTCTTTATTGCCCTGGCTCAGACAAAATGTTCACCAAAGTTGCTTTTCTTGCAGTTTTCTGGACAATTTATCGACAGTTCAAGATGGGACAAAGAAGAATGGAGTTAAATGAAGAGAATAACAGACATTATGTGTGTGTGTGTGTGCGTCTGTGTGTCTGTGTGTTCAGGTGTGGGTCATCTTTTGCTTCATTTCAAATCTGTTTCTTATCTAAATCAAATTCCTTCTTGGGATTTTCTTTAAATATATCTCCAATATTCTGGCTCTGTGCTTGTATTTTTGTATACAGCTTAAAGATTTGTTTGAGTGTCTCCATTTTCCTAGCAGGAAAGTGGTACATGACTTCAAAGTAAATATAAAACTTTACTTATTGATATTCAGTTATCCAAGTATTTTTTTAAAATAACTTTTCTCTCTTTATCCATCATTTCATGAACCTGAGATACAACTTCTGGAACATTCTCATTCTAGTCTCTTTGTTTTAAAATATAGAATTTCAAGTTATATGGGTTAATCAAACAAAAGAGGAAAAATCAAATAAAGGAGGAAACCTCATTAATTCCATTACTACTTTATCTGCCCCTAACTTTGGTAACATCCTGGATTCAGGCATAGAAAGTCAATGCCTTCTGTCATCTATTTTAGAAGGTTGGTTTGCTTGTGCAGGGGATATTTGTTTTGCAATTGTGGTGGTAAGTTATTTTCATATACAGTCACTGCATTGAACTGAAAGGGACTGAGCATTGAACTCAAATTTTGTGGAAAACAAGACCGTAGTGTAATTTGAAAATAAACATTTGGAGATTGGTTCAAGATGGCGGAGTAGAAGGATGTGCGCTCGCTCCCTCTTGCAAGAGCACTGGAATCACAATTGCTGAACAGTCATTGGCAGGAAGACACTGGAACTCACCAAAAAAGACATCCCACATCCAAAGACAAAGAAGAAGCTGCAATGAGATGGTAGGAGGGGTGCAATCACAATGAAATCAAATCCCATAACCGCTGTGTGGGTGACTCACAAACTGAAGAAATATTATACCACAGAAGTCCACTCACTGGAGTGAAGGCTCTGAGCCCCATGTCAGGCTTCCCAACCTGGGGGTCCAGCAATGAGACGAGGACTTCCCAGAAAATCAGACTTTGAAGGCTAATGGAATTTGATTGCAGGATTTCGACAGGATTGGGGGAAACAGAGACTCCACTCTTGGAGGGCACACACAAAGTAGTGTGCACATCAGGACCCGGGGGAAGGAGCAGTGACCCCATAGGAGACTGAAGCAGACCTACCTGCTAGTGTTGGAGGGTCTCCTGCAGAGGCAGGGGGTGGCTGTGGCTGAAGGTGGAGACAGGGACACTGGCAGCAAAAGTTCTGGGAAGTACTCCCTGGCATGAGCCCTCCCAGAGTCCATCCACCATTAGCCCCACCAAAGAGCCTGTAGCCTCCAGTGCTGGGTCAACTCAGGCTAAACAACCAACAGGGAGGGAATTCAGCCCCACCCATTAGCAGACAAGCAAATTGAACTTTTACTGAGCTCTTCCCACCACAGCAAAACCCAGCTCTACCCACCACCAGTCCCTCCCACCAGAAAGCTTGCAGAAGCCCCTTAGATAGCCTCATCCACCAGGGCAGACAGCAGAAGCAAGAAGAAGTACAATCCTGCAGCCTGCAGAATGAAAACCTCAATCACAGAAAGTCAGACAAAATAAAAAGAAAGAGGATTATGTCCCAAATGAAGGAACAGGGTAAAAGCCCAGAAAAACAACTAAATGAAGTGGAGATAGGCAACCTTTCAGAAAAAGAATTCACAATAATGAAGTGAAAATGATCCAGGACTTCGGAAAAAGAAGGGAAGCAAAGATCGACAAGATGAAAGAAATGTTTAACAAAGACCTAGAAGAATTAAAGAACAAACAAACAGAGATGAACAATACAATAACTGAAATGAAAAATAAACCAGAAGGAATCAATAGCAGAATAACTGAGGCAGAAGAACGGATAAGTGATTTGGAGGACAGAAAGGTGGAATTCACTGCCATGAAACAGAATAAAGAAAAAAGAATGAAAAGAAATGAAGACAGCCTAAGAGACCTCTGGGACAACATTAAATGCACCAGCATTTGCATTATAGGGGTCCCAGAAGGGGAAGAGAGAGAGAAAGGACCCAAGAAAATATTTGAAGAGATTACAGTCGAAAACTTCCCTAACGTGGGAAAGGAAATAGCCACCCAAGTCCAGGAAGCTCAGAGAGTGCCAGGTAGGGTAAACCTAAGGAGAAACACACTGAGACACACAGTAATCAAACTGAAAAAAATTAAAGACAAAGAAAAATTATGAAAAGCAACAAGGGAAAAACAACAAAAAATACACAAGGGAACTCCCATAAGGTTAACAGCTGATTTCTCAGCGGAAACTCTACAAGCCAGAAGGGAGTCGCATGATATATTTAAAGTGATGAAAGGGAAGAAGCTACAACCCAGATTACTCTACCCAGCAAGGATCTCATTCAGATTCGATGGAGAAATCAAAAGCTTTACAGACAAGCAAAAGCTAAGAGGATTCAGCACCACCAAACCAGCCCTCCAACAAATGTTAAAGGAACTTCTCTAAGTGGGAAACACAAGAGAAAAAAGGACCCACAAAAACAAACCCAAAACAATTAAGAAAATGGTAATAAGAACATACATATTGATAATTACCTTAAATGTGAATGGATTAAATGTTCCAACCAAAAGACACAGACTCGTTGGATGGATACAAATGTTATAAGAGACAAGGAAGGACACTACATAATGATCAAGGGATCAATCCAAGAAGAAGATATAACAATTATAAATATATATGCACCCAACACAGGATCACCTCAATACATAAGGCAAATGCTAAAGAGCTAGAAAAGAGGAAATCGACAGTAACACAAAAATAGTGGGGGAATTTAATACCTCACTTACACCAGTGGACAGATCATCCAGACAGAAAATTAATAAGGACACAAAAGCTTTAAATGACAAAAGAGACCAGATATATTTATTTGATATTTTTAGGACATTCCATCTGAAGACAGCAGATTACCCTTTCTCCTCAAGTGCAAACGGAACATTCTCCAGAATAGATCACATCTTGGGTCACAAATCAAGCCTTGGTAAAATTAAGAAAATTGAAATCATATCAAGTATCTTTTCCAACCACAATGTTACAAGATTAGAAATAAATTACAGGGGAAAAAATGTAGAAAACACAAACAAATGGAGGCTAAACAATACATTACTAAATAGCCAAGAGATCACTGAAGGACTCAAAGAGGAAATCAAAAAATAACTAGAGAAAAATGACTATGAAAACATGATGATCCAAAACCTACAGGATGCAGCAAAAGCAGTTCTAAGAGGGAAGTTTATAGCAATACCTCAAGAAACAAGAAAAATCTCAAATAAACAATCTAACCTTACACCTAAAGTAACTATAAAAAGAAGAACAAACAAAACCCAAAGTTAGTAGAAGGAAAGAAATCATAAAGATCAGAGCAGAAATAAATGAAATAGAAACCAAAAAAAAAAACAATAGTAAAGATCAATAAAATTAAAAGCTGGTTCTTTGAGAAGAAAAACAAAATTGATAAACCTTTAGCCAAACTCATCAAGAAAAGGAGGGAGAGAACTCAAATCAATAAAATTAGATATGAAAAAGGAGAAGTTACAACAGACAACGCAGAAATACAAAGCATCATAAGAGACTACTACAAGCAACTCTATGCCAATAAAATGGACAACCTGGAAGAAACGGACAAATTCTTAGAAAGGTACAGCCTCCCAAGACTGAGCCAGGAAGAAACAGAAAATATGAACAGACAAATCACAAGTAATGTAATTGAAACTGTGATTAAAAATCTTCTAAAAAACAAAGTCCAGGACCAGATGGCTTCACAGGTAAATTCTATCAATCATTTAGAGAAGAGCTAACACCCATCCTTCTCAAACTCTTCCAAAAAATTGCAGAGGAAGGAACATTCCCAAACTCATTCTACAAGGCCAACATCACACTGATACCAAAACCAGATAAAGATACTAAAAAAGAAGAAAATTTTCTTCTGATGAATTTTTATGCTGATGAATATAGATGCAAAAAACCTCAACAAAATACTAGAAAACAGAATCTAACAACACATTAAAAGGGTCATACACCACGATCAAGTGGGATTTATCCCAGGGATGCAAGGATGCTTCAGTA